>NC_050597.1:24655000-24973333 GCF_013368585.1 Megalops cyprinoides | reverse complement strand
CTCTCTTACCGACGGCCTTGCTCAGCCGGTCAGGTGGAGTGTCCAGCAGAATCTTCTGTACAAGGACAGGTGGCACCTGCACGCAGGCCTCACTGTGACCATCCCTAACCGTCAGCACGGCTGGCCTGGGTCAAATCCAAAAGCATAGGACAGACAAGATGGGAGACAGGACAGGCAGACAGGTTTGGTCACGCAGTCATATGCTGTGGTGTAGGAGGTGTGGTCCGTTACCCTCGTGTTAGAGGGCGGGGCGTCCGTGTCTGACCTGTAGTATCGGCGGACGCTGGTGCTGGGGAGGCAGGGGTAGCAGGGCCGGTAGATCCCGTTGTTGTCGGTGTCCAGCTCGGAGCCGCACCGCCCGCAGCCGGTGAAGGTGACGTCGCCGGACACGGTCTCCAGGATCCTCTGCGAGGGCGTGTCGCAGGTCATCAGCAATGAGGCACTCTGGGAGGGGCTGCCTTGGAACTGGAAGGCCATAATCTGACCTTTAAACTCCACGTCACCTGACAGGGGCGAGAGCTTCTGTCAGCCAAAATGTAAGATCAGTGTGATTAAATCAGAGGAGTTTTGACGAGCCACGCAGTGCCTTTGCAAAATCCTGTCTTGATTTCCAGTTAGCATTAGCATCTAGATCAGATCTGTGTGTTCCTTTCCACAATTGGGTCATGCTGTAGGCGCTTTAAACATTGATTGTATCTGGCTTAATGCTAAAGACAGATTGAGGGTAACAGGCCTCCAATGGGTCAACACCTTGTCATAGAGATTTATACGGCTGGCTACTTCAGGCAACAGAACTTGGGGTAATGTCTGGCCATGCTTTAGAAACACCTATCCTAGCTTGACCAATGATGTTCCATACTTCCACACTGAATTCAAAGAAACCATCATCTTCCCCAAAGTACTTCTAAGGGGACAACAGCACACTGTGGAGCCCGCTGTCACTGCTGACTGTCACCTGTATATTTCTGCGACAGGAGGGTGCGGAGGTCGATCTCCAAGCTGGCGGGGCGGGGCTGGGCCCAGCTGTGGAACTCCACCGCCCTCTTGTCACCCGGGGAGAGGGGCTCGCAGGACCCCCAAGGCGTGGAGTGCAGCTCCAGGAGCCCCGTGGTGCCGTTGCGTTTCACCAGCAGCACCCGGAATTCCCACACTGCACCTGAGGAAGAGGGCCCGCACATCAGCCGCCGCAGATGCAAGATATGGAGGTTGGCCTGTAGTCGTTTCCTGCTGCAAACCTTGTGCTGGGAAAGTACTCGTTATCTCGCTGCTGCTTCCTATAAATGAGCTCAGGTTAAAACGTAGGGACTGATTCAAGCAATGCCAAACCAAACAGTGCCACCCATTTCTTTACAATGGCTCTTCAGTACAGCAGCTTTTTTTAAAATGTGGTGACTGCCAAAATTATGTCAGATTTTCACACATCATCACCAACGTGTTGTATATGATACTGTATATTATTCTGTAGTAGCAATCTGATGCAAAGCTTTGAGCCACGTCAATGGAATTAATTCCATTAATCGATGGAATAGCACTGGAACCCATTTTCTTGTTGCTGTGGACATTCAGCTGGAGACATTCAGCTTGAATGTAATGTCATAGATTCCAGCTTCAACACACACTGTGACCAGTCTGCATGCAAATATGAGGATGAACTCAGGCTTTTGAAAACATACACCTCAAATTTGGCCTTCCGACTCATGTCCTTTTTGGAAATTTTCTTTGGAAGGATTAGGTCAGTCTGCTGATTATATATCTGTGATCGGAGTGAGCAACGTTTGTGCAGCACTATCCTATTCAGAAAGACGAATTACTGACCTCACTGCACTGCCGTGACCTGAACATCACTGGACTATGTTACAGTCAACAGATGAGGGCCACTCATACCCACACTACAGATCGGTGAGAGCCAAGCAAAAAACAACAAGCAATTTGTCTCGTGTTTTACCACTAGCCTCGGTCTCACCTTTGTTCTTCTGGATCCTCTGCAGCCAGGCCATGGCGGCTCCCCACAGCACCACCGCCCCCTGCTGGCCGTCGCCCTGTTCTACAGTGAGCAGGGCCTTCTGCACCCCTCCTGTCCTTGATCTGCTCTCCGCTTCTTCCCGCCAGGCTAAACGTGCGCCAGATTAAAGAGTCACTCGGCTGCTGCTGTCACAGCTGGCACCGCTGTTCTCTGCTATGCCTCTGTACCGGGCGTGTGTCTCTACAGCAACTGCACTAAACGTTAATGTCAAGGACATGAAATGCAAAAATAACATTAAGTGAGGCGTGATGTATTGGGGCACTGAAAGACAGCGTCAGCACTCTTCTATTTCACTCGACAGCGATAAAAAAACCCACAGAGACATGCTACATTAAACTTCCTCTTTCAGCGTTAACAATGTATGATATAGGTGTGGATGTGTACCTTTGATGAGGCTAGTGGGAAATGCAGGGCTTTGTGTGTGTGTGTGTGTGTGTGTGTGTGTGTGTGTGTGTGTGTGTGCAGGAGTACAGCACATGTGTAATTATGCATTGTGTACATAACAGGGCTGTACGTGTGGGAGTGTGAAGGATGAGTCTTCATCTACATTGGAAGTGTGTTGACCTCACAAAATGTTTGGTAGTTACAGGCATGGTTTGCATCTTAAATTGAGTCAGTGTGGTAACGAATGTCATTAAATGTGTGTAGATGTGTGTATGCACTTGCGATGAGTCACTGTAAATGGGGAAACGCTTGCAGTCAGGGTGGGGGAGGGCACAGTCTCGTGTGTGTGCAGGGGAGGTGTAACATCTGATCAGGTCATTGTGCGTGGGGCGAACCTGTAATTAAGGAGGTGTGGGTAACCTTCAGCAGTGCGTGGACGAGGGTGTCGGGCTGCATAGCTCTGAGGCGGACGTGGGGAATAGTCTGAGGGTCCTGGGCCTTGCGGTAAGGGAGGGACAACAGCAAGGGGCGCCTCTTACACAGGTAGGCCCACAGCTCCCTCACAGTCCTGCCATTCACGTGCTGTGGGGCTGATCAGTACAAAACACAACACCAATAAATATCAGTACCAACAAAACTGACAAGATTTTTAAAGATTCCTGCAGGTGAACTTATCACAGAATAAATGAGCTGAAATCCAGGACTGGAAGCTGCATGTGGAACTCACAGCTGCTCTTCCATAAATAAGCTATGAGTCAGAGGCTCTAAGCTGTATTGTGACTAATTTTTTACTATCATACATTTATGACCCCTGAGACAGAACATTTCCTTATAGAGTGAAAGGGCAGCAGATGCTCTAGCCTCTTTGAAATTACAGCCCACATTAAAGATTATGATAGAAATGGCTGTCTGAGAGGACAAAAGACAAGTAGCTGTAAAAGATACAGTGCAATGCCTGGCACCCTGATATTATTTGAGTGCGTGTAACACACAGTGGCTCCACAGCCCCACCTGGTGGAGGGTGACTGCTGGTGAGCTGGCCCAGGTTGAGCAGTCTGCTGTTGTGGGAGGACTGCAGCACCAGCTCTCCCCTCCACTTGTCTTCATTCAGCGTTACGCCTGCCAGGAACACACACACAGGCACACACACACAGGACAGGTCAGCAACAGCAGAGCTCGTTACCCAAACAGCACTGGAGCACGAACAGCAAAGTCAATGCCTCGCAGGAGGGAGCTCTGACATTTCTCCTCCTCCTCTACAATCAGAGCTGGCAAAGTATGTTACCCGTTGGAATTGCCTGGGCTATTATTCGCTGAGATGAGCACAGAGTGTGTTCTGTTCTGTATGTGACCACAGTGACACCCGCTGCTCATACATGAGCACTGCAACTGATAAACAGAAAAATTCAGGTTGATAAAAAGTTGCCTGAGCAAGGATCTTTGTGTGTACCAAAGACAAAAGGCATCTAGACCGGTAGTCTATGTCTGAGCAAATCAAAGTTGACCCTTATGTGCCTTGTATTAAATACCCTTCTTTTAGTTTTGGCTTTTATTCTGTTTAAATGTTATTTAAATTTTATTTTATATGTTTCTGTAATGTATTTTAATCTTAAACTCAGTGTAATTGTGCGTGCAACTCTCCCTCTACCTGTGATGAGAAGCAAATCTCCTGGGTTTACGGTGAGGGACCAGAATGCTGCAGTCCTCCAAAGTACAACCTTCATATCGACGCCCGATTGGTCAGTAACCACAATGGTTGCCAGGGGAACGGTGGAACCCGCCCAGGTCCCAGACTTCACTTTGATCTCCTTCAGGTGGCAGGGGTACACCACCGCAACCAAGACAGAGTAGCGTGCTCCCCTGGTCACACATCTGACCAGGAGAGTGGTGGGTCCAGACTGGGCTGGGACAGGTGTCCACCTAGTATGACCCGGCTCCCCCTGAGTCCTGCCCCCAACTGGGGACACTTTAGTCTTCTTAGAAGTTGGAGACACAGGAGAGGTGTGTAAAGGGCAGCTGGGTCCGGCCTTTGACCGCAAACTCCCTCCATGTTCTGCCCCTCCTGTTTTGCTGACAGTGGTGCTGCTCTGAGAACAGAGAATTCCTTCAGGGGTGGCCTCCAAAACCACACCCTCCACTTCCTGTCTCTCGCTGAGCATGTCAAAGAGCTCCTGAGAGCACTCCCGCATCCCCTGTCCCTCCCTGTCACCAGGGTTTTTTGCAGGGCTGTACAGCTCTGGGGTGCTTCCTGAATCTGTGGGTGTACGATTCGGAGGGGTGCTAGGCTCCCCTGCCCTTTCTGGGCCGACCTCTGTCTCGCTTCTTATTGGCTGTGCCTGTGTTCCCAGCTTCCCCTTCAATAGCAGTGCCTGGCTTGTGGTCCATGTGCTGAGGTACTCTGTCTCCACAGAGAGAGAGGGGCCAGGTCGAGGCTCCGCCCCCGCAGCCTCTGCCTTTGCTCCAAGCCCTGGAGCTGTGAAGCAACTGTCTAGATACTCCCTCACAGCCCTGGGACACAGACCCTGCTCCTCGCGGACGGCCCGCTTCTTTCGGGAGGGCGTCCCCCTGTCGGGATCTGTATCAGCATGGGCACCTTCCCCCTCTGTTTCCAAAACGGGATCGTCTTTGTCCTTGCCTGGGATGGCATCTGGATCGATGTTCAGCCTGTCCAAACCTTCGTTGGCGAGGACAACTCCATCCGCCCTGCTCTGCCCACCTGAGACTCCGCCCCTGCTGATGACATCACTTCCCTGCTCCCTGTCATCACTCACCCTTCGCTTTAACCTTGCACCCTGCAGACAGAGGTCCAGGGTCTTCCACTGACCAGACTCCTCTTCTGGGCGGGTGGCTGTTCTGACAGGGAGAGTAGGGGCACCGAGGAACACGTGGATCTTTGGCCTGCTCATGGCTGTGCTGGGAAATATTCCTGAGTGTACTGTCTTTGGTTTGCGTCCGAAAACAACTGTGATGCTTTCTCACTTGCCTTCTTTTCAATGCGAATAGGCAGGATCCTGTCTATTCTGAGATGTTCCTCAGGTTACACAGTTCAGGAAGGCATCACACAGACAGCACAGATGTTCACGTTTCCCCCTTACCCAGTCATTGCATCTGTGACACAGAAAGAAAGACACATCTTTAATTAATGCGATCACAACTGCACAAAATCACAGCTAATACCACACGCCTTCACTTTAGGCACTTCACCTCACTTTAGGCAGTTCTCTGAAAAATTTCACTAATTTGCTCCACAGTTGTCATTTTAAATGTATTTCTGATTAAATCTTGAGAGTTCAAGAGAGTAAAAGCTTAAAAATAACAGCCTGGGAAAGTGTTCAGCGGTATTAGATATGCTCATATGACAAGTACATGACCTTTACAAGACTGTTACACGAAGGCTCGGTACGCCAGGACCAAACACTATCTTCGGATTGCATTTACTCACAGAACCATCCTAAGTGTCTTTTAATGAAATAAGAGCTGGGAGCCTTAAGCACAGTGCCCATCAAACCCCACCTCATCCTCCGCTACAATGGAGTCGGGTCACAGTCTGAGCAGGGTAGCTCCTTCAGTGGAAATCCTTCTGAAGGTCAGCCAGAGCCAGACGGACTGTAAGTCTGGCATATCAGCACAGCCCTCTGGCTGAGCTGTGGGATTGAGCTTGGGTGTCAGGGAGAGGGTTGCCAAGTCAAACAACAGCACAATCTGTCCTTCTCAGCCTCCTTGACACCCCCAGCATCAACTGCAGCAGTGCCAACTGGCCAGGAGAGGGCAACAAAGAGCACAACTTAACACGGACTTAAACTTTTTTTACCTTTATTCGCGGTAGCGTTTTCTCATAGGAGAGACTGATTTGACTGTCTTGTCTAACTCTTGTAAGGAAGAACTAAATGTAGCGTGAAAGCTGGATAAACAGTTAAAATGATAGCTCTTTAGTGAATGAGATATGTAAATAGCCTGCCTGGAAATGGAGCAGGGATGGGACTGGTCTGAATCACTCGATCTGCCAGAGTACAACTCTTAATTTGCAGAAAGCACTGCCTCAACTCACTCTCCAGTGGAACTATGCTCACTTTATTCAGGAGTTCACCATCGCTGCAGCTGAGCCACCTGGCTCTTACTGCTCTCACCTGGATTTTCATTCTTTGTTACATTCATCTCCTGGGTCAGTCATAGGCATGGCAACTGCATCACTGGAAATGATGCGATGTTGTCATGTGATTAAAAAAACTGAGTCGAAACATGAGGCCTTAGTGAGTGCAGCAGTTTTACCTACAAAGCACGAGACCTGTCTCTGACTGGCACCACTCCTCTGAATGATGAAACATGTGTAGAAAAGAAAGAAGACCAGACTCTCGACTTCCTGATAGGAAACCATATATCAATACTTGGAATAGAATCACCTGGTTTCCAGTATATGCTGGAACACAGCTAGAATGAGTCACACATGCATAACGTGTAATGTGCCCCACTAGGCTCTAAGAAATAACACAAATGGAGTGACCCGGGCCAATTTACACAGCTTGTGACTGATTCACGCTGCTAAGTATTATGCACATCAGTACAACCGGAATTTCAACAGCACGTCACACCCAAAGCAAGCATACATCCAAGTCTGGTAGGACAGAACTGCAGAAAAAATGCAGTGTAGGCACCCCTGTGTATTTGTCAGTGCCTGGTTCCCTATACTTCAGATGCTGGAAAATCCTATGGAACTGCTGCACTTCCTAAGGCCCCACAGACTGTATACTTAAACATTTATTTACTGTAAATGTCCTTAACTTTGTAACCACACATTAAATTATACGGTTCAGACGTCAGACTTAATACTTCCAAACCTCAAAAACATCACACCAGTGTCCACCTAAGATGTGAGGGATGCGCTCTGTAACAGAGATAACACATCCTAATAACATGTGCTCTCCAGAACAATAGGACACCCATGGTAAGCTTGATGACACAAACTAATTCCCCAGGAGAACAGAAGGGAAAACTGCAGTGCTAATGAAGTGCTGCAATAATAACATCTTGCTCTCTGAACAACCTGTGTGTCTAGGAGATGGCAGGGGGTGGAACAAACAGCCTCAAGAGCACAGAGTGTGTGTGCATAAGACAAGTCTGCACTACAGTTAACTCTCTGACACAGGAAACAACATAAGTATCTCTTCTACCTAGGCAAAACTCCTCCAACATTTCCAAAATCTGTTCTTCTTTCGTGTGGCCTTTGACGTTTGACTGGTAAGTGCTTCCATCCGTGTGCATACATATGGCAGACCCAAAAAAGACTGTACATTTTTCTCAAGTAATGTGTCAACTGGCCAGCAGGGGTCATCATAGTCAATACAGATCGCCTCAGTACGGCATGGTGACGGTTCCTGCATGCCAGTCGGTCCTGTGGGGAGCCCTGGGGGTGTCCTTGTTCTGACGTCATCCGCAGAGGCTATAACTGCCATAACAGCCCCTCCCAGCCCCCCGCCCCACCCAGTCCCCCGTGACAACAGCTGAACGCTCAGCCACGGTGGTGAGAGGACTACTGACAGCTCAGGGGCTACAGTGGGTCACACTCAATCACCTTGAGGGAAACCAAGGACAGCGTCAGATACTTACACTATATTCACATACAAGACACCTTCAGCAGGCCGAGAAAAGTCGCTTGAAGGAAATTTCAGACACAAATGAGCTTCAAGGTCAAGATATGACACCAAACGTCTGTCTGAAGCTGCAATAATGATTTCTAAAATCTGAACAGAATTTTGTTACACTAAAACTACTCTCAATAAAAGTGAGAAGTGAAACTTTTACTATGGCTCCAGAAAGGTTGACGGTTCACTTCAGGTAGGTGTTATTTGTGTATAATATTGTAAGAGAGTGTACTTAAGATGGAATGCATATCACTTCAGTCATCAGCAGTCATCCAGATTTTGCAGAATATACAGTGCACACCAGTACGCATACAGTACACTTAAAATATAAACATTACCCATAATTCTTTTGAGAATAAAACTGGGAACAATATGGTACCACTTTGTAGAATTAGCACTACATTTTTTCTGCCCTCTTTTCCGTTTCAACATTTGGTGAATTTTAATGTTATTACTTTAAAACCTGTAAAACACGGTGCGGCTTGAAATCATACAAGGGCCAAGGTGTACCTCACATGTAGGGGAGGAAAGCTTGAGAACAACATAGAGACATTTGTAGGCACACAGAATTCCAGTACACATTTCCATATGTACACTGAAGTACACAGAATGTTCTGTATGATTAAAGCCGGTAAATACACATACATGTTTATTCCACAGGAGGGAATTGTAACTGAGGCAATTTCGAAAAGCCTCTTTAAAATGTTCACATTCCATGGATTTGTTAGGCCTATCCGGGTAAAAAAAAAAAAAAAAAAAGTTTAATTTACAGCTCCCACCAGCTCACCAACCAGATAGTGGGTGTTGTCAGCACAAGAGCCAATGGCATTGCAGTGCTGGCACTTTGAAACCTGACCGTGATTGATTACAACACCCCTGTTGGGAAACCAGCAGTGTGAACAGAGAGGAGAGAGGAGGAGGGCGGAGGAAAGGATAGGGAGAGTGGGGCCAGCATAGGGGTCTGCAGGAAGACTGCGCAGTGCTGTAAGGATGCACTACTAGTTGGGGGGATTGATACTGTCTGCAGGCCTGGACAGAACAGTGTCTGCGCGCAGAAACAGAGGAAAGGACACATGACTGCGCAGGACTGGACAGGGCAGAGACAGTATGCGCAGTCAGCACAGAGGACACGTGACTGCGCAGGACTGGACAGGGCAGAGACAGTATGCGCAGTCAGCACAGAGGACACGTGACTGCGCAGGACTGGACAGGGCAGAGTCAGCATGCGCAGTCAGCAGAGAATACGCCCGACTGCGCAGCCTACGTGCTTTCTGTGGAGGGGCAAATACAGTCCGTCACGGTCTAACTCTCCCTACCCACATACCTGCGCTGACACAAGCGCACATGCACTTACCTCCCTGTGAGTTCACGCAACACATTAAACAAACACTTGGATCACTCCCACTGCCTTGAACAGGTTCACAGAGAGGGTAAAATGACAGGGAAGCTGCAGCACATGGAAAAACAGTCAATATATAGTTAAAGTATTCAGCGTGGGCTGGCTGTCTAAATGTAGCTACAGTCTGTGTCCACTCTGAGGTATATATATCAAAAGTTATATTGAGATCTGGCAAAATATAACGAGCTCTGCTCCACCTCGGTTTCCTCATTTGAAAAGTTAACATCTATTCCCTCTGAAATGTCACTCATAGTGTGACATGAACCACTATGGGCTCACGCAGGGGAGAAACATGCCAGGCAGTCACATGTTAAACAATAGAGGTAGATGAGACTATCACATTCTCAGGCATATATTCTTTTAAAATTTTATTGCAAATCAAGAAAAATAAATACTGACATGGTGGAGTTCCACGTGGCTAGAAAGTATAAATGATGATAGTTCCGTGTGCTGAAATATTGCTGCATGATGGAGACCAGAAGAGCAATGTCCACAGTATGTCCGGCAAGTGGATATTCAACATTTCCTGGAATGTAGTCAAGAGGGGTGAGGGCGTTCTGCTGGACCCCTGGCTATTACCCAAACTATCAAAGTAGACATAACTGTGGACATAGTGTTAAATTACAAAACAAATATCCCAGCCCTTTTCAGTCTATACCTTTTTCTGACTGCCTTTTTACTCTCCTTGTGTTGGAAATTGGACAGATATCGCCAATAGATCTATGTCCTACAGATATAGTGTATATATGTGTATGTATGATACAGTGTATCTATTAAGCTATTTAGTTCTCCTATTCAGGGACACATTTAAGTTTAAATACCGTGCATTTGTAATTTTGGTGAGCTATGTGGAATCCAAATCATTAACACTTTAGATTGGAATTTTTATGAGGACTGGAAAAACCAGATCGAGCGAGTGAGATTGTCCTGTTCTACACCTGCTATGATTAGTGCCGTCAAGACGCTTCCTTCCCGTAGGCTGACAAAGCTGGGTCACATGACACACCCTGTCACTTTATCTTAGTCCCTCAGAAACCCAAAAACCATAACCAGTGCGCCTCCTACACACCTGAGCCCACCCGCACACATTGTACTCATGCTCTCGGGGTATGATTGAGCGGCCTTGCTCAGACCTGACCAGTCAACGAGTGACCTGAATGTATGGCCGTGTCTGGTTTATTTGTAATTATCTGTGTGGAAGAGTACTTCAGAATTTTATGTAATTGGATATGTGGATTTACTTCTGGAAATGTGTTGTGCATACTAGGGTTAGTGGTGTCCTGCTGGTGCAGCTTCTCATGCTGCTTTATAACATGCTCTGTGTAAGTTTCTCTTGATAAGAGGGATGATAATGTAATGTAATGTGAAGGTAAAACGAAACAAACTATATGTGTCACCGGAAGGAATACACATTTATGACTCAAAACATGAGTGAGTCAACTCTGTAGTTACTCCTCTGCCGTTCCAACACACTATCTGAAAGACAAATTCACAGAGATATATCACTCCTTGTTCTCAAGCCCAAATGGGATATCTGTGATCTTAAATGGGGTCACAACTGTCACATTCTTCTCGATAACTTACAGTTCAGGCAGCTGTTGATTAGACATGTGTTGTACAGATAATTGACAATGTGCAGTGCTAAACCTTCCTAAACTAAACAGATATAGCTGCTATACATATTTTTAAGTGTAACTTAATAATCCATGTATGGAGTGACTTGAGCGCTCTGTTATGATATCATCCTGCAGGTGGGAGATATTTTAGCCCAAATCAAACCGCAGTTTTCTAAATCTATAATGACTTGGAAGCGGTGCCCACAGGATAATTACATTTAGTAGCATCTGGCTGCAGGTGTTGATTGGCTGTAATACAGATAATGGGAGAAGGGGGCAGCGTAATGAGAAGCCAAGCATGTGGGGTTGTGAGCTTCTCTAGGGGAAACACTCAGGTTAATAATTGTGGGATTTCTCAACCGGAGCGGGACTCTTTGTACTGGGATCCACAGGGATTGTACATTATCTTATCAGCTCCCCCTGTGCAGAGTCCAGTCCAGGGGGGTCAGGGCCCAGATAAAGCTGTGTGTTCAAATATCCACAGTATCATTAGATTGGTCTGAGCCCACCTCTGCACTGCACTGACTTTCACCGGCCCAGACCCAAGGAAGCAAAGAGGGACCCCACAGGGGGAGGTGTGGAATTGTGGGAAATATAGAACATGGGTGCAAAAGTTCCACGCTCCCTCCTGTGGGAGTATACATAAGAGAGAGAGAGAGCTATCTCTGACAGCAAACTCTCCCCTAAGCGCCTGTTGATCACATTTGTGACCTTGAACGTGAGAAGCAATAACACAGCAAAGCAAGAGCGGTAGCGTGCTGAATACCTTTACAGAATACGGCCCTGAAAACGCCAGCCAGCACAAACAAGCTACAGGTAAATGTCTTTCAGGTGAATTATTAGCCTGCACAAGTTTTAGACACCCCCGAAATGCACAAAAAGGTGAAGTTTCATAGCTGTCATGTGAAATGTTCAGTGCAAACTGCTGTGCAGCGCTCACTTTTTTCAATTAGTTACTCCAAAACAAGTGGGCATAAGAAACCAAAACATGAACTCAGGGGAGAGGGCAGGGAGGGGGGGGGGGGAGGGGGGGTGGGGGGGGTTAAAAAAGAAAACAAATGAATGACCTATGCTGAGGTCTCTGGAAATGGTCTCTAAAATGCCCAGAACATGGATATCTGAATTTGCCCCGAACATACTAAAGCATCGCTGGCTAATGAAGGTGCACAGCTCTGGCTACGAGAGTGATGCAGAATGCCAGGGTCAAACGTAAGGTGGCTCAGGGACAAAGAAGGTGAAAGAAACCCGGGTCTTGATGGCTTGTCACGAGAGTTGACTAGAGTCCACTTTCACGGCCTCTGCTGACGTCTAACGGTGCCCTCATTCATAGAAGGGGACACAATGTCACCCAGGTCTGCCCCCCTTGCGCAACTCCACGGATACACCTCCCATGTGTAACAGAAAGCACTGCAAACCACTCTGGAGACGCCTATCTTTGCCTTTCCCTAATAAAAACAAGCCTTCACAAGTCACTGTGCATCGCCCCTATTTCAGCCACACGGAAAACAACAAACTGTGACATGGCTGTCACGTTTGCAGCAAAGAGCAAAGAAGAAAATGAGGAGGAAAGTCAGAGGGACAACTAAGGCTGAAGACTTAGTCTTTGAAAATAACCCCAGGGAATGTGTTCAATTGGACACACCAGCCATAAAAGGAACAAATGGCCACACAAGGCTAATTTATAAATGCTTAGTGTGTCCAATCAAATACTTTCCCAGAGTTTTATTGTTGCATAGAGGGATGTGAAAATCTTTTAAATCATTAGGTAGAGTGGCACTCTTAATCCCACACAAGAGCAGATAATGACATTTACATTTACATTTAAATGTAAGATAATGACAACAATTCCTATCAGATTTTCTGGATGTTTGAAATGAATTTCACATCTGAATAGAAGACAAAGGAGAAAATAATGTGTTACCATTTATAATTTTCTTCTGAATGAATTTTTACAGCATGAAGAAAAAAGACAAGGTTGCTATCAGCAACTGAAATTGTTCTACACATCCCTGGTGGTCAATTTCACGCTTTGGCACCTGAAAGTGAAACAGGCTGCTCACAGGGTGAGATCCATTAGCAGGTTGAGTGGGGAGAATCTCACAGGCAGGCCAGGCCATGTGAGGAGGCCTTCCGGCTGTCAGAACCTGTGCTGTTTCCATTTAGTCTGTGAGATCCTGCATCACTTTACCACGGAACATCGTGTGCTGTCTCTGTCCACCTGGGGTGTTATTTTGTGCACCCTCCTGGTAAACCCTGCCCCTCTGATGTTAGAGTGGGTACCAGACAGGGGAAGAGTGCCAGGCTGCAGAGTGTCAGGAGACGAGAACACATTGATTCCTCAACTTCAAAGCACTAGGTGGCCATGAGATGTACAGACCCACCGTATCATACACAGCATCAATACTACAAACATACTTCAAATCATTCCTGGAAAAAAAAAACACATTTGTGTGAGCCTTATTTGAACTGCTTTTCCCTAATGTGCATGATGTCATTGTCCTTATATCCAAAAGAACAACTAAATAAAAGGATATGGAAGCAGAAATAGGAGTAATGAATATCAGGTCTGTAATTAGCTAGATGACATAAAGCTGCTCCATCGAAACCCTCCTTTTCTTTCTCTTTCTGTCACTGCTTATAATGCTGACCACAGCAGATAGGAAGAGTGAATCTGTGCAGAGACAATGAAGCAGGAAAGGCAGTAAGTGGTGGAAGGGAGAGACAGAGTCAAAGTGCTAGATCTGCAGCACTGACACTGTGTGTGTGTGTGTGTGTGTGTGTGTGTGTGAGAGAGAGAGAGAGAGAGAAACAGAGAGAGAGAAAAAGAGACAGCGAGAGAGAGAGAGATTGAGAGAGACAAACCAGTACCACCCGGAGCAAGCAGGTTGCTGATGTCCTTTGGTACATCCAGCAACCGTGACACAATAGTGTGCCCGCTGACTTACAGCCACTGACTGATTAACACCGTAGCCACTAACACAATAATGGGAAGACAAATGCAGAATCACCAACACTTGCTGAAACTGGATATTCTCCCCGGGCAGAAGCCCCCATCCCTCGGTTCCAGGCAGTATTCAGAACTGCTGCATCTCTCCTTTCTATTATGACAATGTTCCCTCTAGGGATGTTGCAGTGAAGCATGACCATTATTGGTCCAGCTTTACTCATACCAAGTCATTTTGCCTGATTAATTGTATATTTGGACATTAACAGTCTCAAGTGTAATGTTAACATCTGAAAAAAGACTATAATTGACAAGATAATTTCTTTTCCAAAAAAAATATGGATTACCCCCTTTCTTGCCATCTAGACAGGAACAGAAGTGTGCAATTATTAATAAAAAATAGTTACGTAAAAATATGAAATACATGATAGCCTTTTTGTTGGTCCCTCATTCAGCAACCTTGGACATTTAAACCATTTGATTCAGCATACTGGGCTTTGCTAACTTCAGCACATTTCTTTGCCTTTTCTAGACCAAATCAGAGCAACCATATCAACTCAACAGCATGAACTCACGCTTCCCATTTCAGTGTGTTTATCCCAAGACTAGCATTAAAGTATACCAATTCACTGTAAATTTTTTAAAAAGTTCCTATGCTTCGCTGTGGGAAGCAGGAATGTTTTAAGAAAACCCTGTTGCAAAGTGAACCTGTGTGCTTCATGCGTGCCACAAACAGAGAGCAGAAACCCTCTCGAGGCCTCTCAGCTGAAACCTCTTGTGATTGAAACCGAGTGTGGACCATAACCGCCAAGCACAGCCCCCTGCATCTGGTTCAGTTCATTGGTCTCCTTTTCACTCTACAATATAAAGGTGGAAACGAAACATACTGTTACATACAGTCTACAGCATGAAGTAAATGTTGGTGAAATGGCTTTGTAACCAGGGGGTTGTATGTTTGAATCTCAGACCAAACCCAGTTTTTTACATGTGCAAGAGAGTCAATAACTGCATTGGTATAATTACAGCTATATAAATGGAAATGGAGAAAATATAATCCAAGTGACTGTCTGTGTAAATATTTCCTATTATAAATAATATTTCCTAATATTATAACTTGTTCAAGAAAAAGCCTGTCTGCAGTGGGTTAAGCAATATCATTTTCAGTAAAAGTGACTTACTGGATTGTGCATGGTCCATGACTGCTCTGTCACAGCCTTTACAGCATGTCATTGATTTTTATTTTTAAGTGAAAGATATCTACAGTAATATTGGTTATCACAAAAATCCGCTCTGGGTTATCACTGTATCTTTTAACAATGTTTCCTATCTCTCAGACTAACAGATAGTAAGGTATTCCTTTCCACACCTTTCTGTTCACAGCCTTTTGCTCTACAACCCAAGCTGCAGGAGAACAACTACACGGTCACCTGTCTCAACCCCTGACAGGGAACCTCCCTACACCAACATCCAATGGAGAGAGGAGGAAGACCAGTAAAACCTGGAGTTCTTATTTCAGCTGCTTTCGTTTATACAAGGTAGACATACAGTAAAGTAATTGTAACCCTGGTTTGTGTCAATGGCGTGGCTGTGTCAGAACTGTCTACAACCCAACAAATGCCACTTTCTTTTTCCTTTTGATGGCCTTTCCACACCGCACGTGAAAGGCGTGAAACGTTTCATCCTTTCTTAAGTAGACTCTTCGTTGTAGTAATTTTGACAAGGTCGTAACGTCAGCTGTTGAATCGAGGTGTATGATTATTTTCAAACGTGTGAATGAAAGCATTAACTACTTTCCTTCATATTATCCATTTTGAACAAATGTCATCAGAATTCAAGACTGATTTCGTGGACACCAAAACAAGCAACATATATAGTTGAATAATAAGTATTTCCGTGAAGGTTTCACCAGCCACAAAACGTGGCTAAGGAGGCTTGCCATTAACTTGTGTAACCACAAAAGGCTAAACTTTTACCGTGAAACCCCGCAAGAAAACCGGCTGTTTCACCACCCACCCAGCAACCAGACTTTACCAGACAAAGAATAATCGAAGTAGGCTACATTACTGGTGACTTTCCCGAACTACGAACTTCCTCGATCTGTTCATTATTAACTGATTCAGCATTCGAAACCGCTCCATTTATTTTATACTCGGCTACATGCTATAGTCATTGGGCCATTTATCACTCACACCCCTGACACATCCTTCTACACGCCTTTCTAGTGGGAAGCGCGCCCACGACACTTGGGAAGGGAAAACAACAGACGCGCGTGCACGCATGCATGAGCATTCCGTCACTGGCTAAGTTTCCAGAGGTCCTCCCTCATGAGCCGATGTGAACAAACAACACTGCAAACTGAATGGAAACAGGTGTAGCTCGCTTACAACTCGCAGAAAGCAGACACTAATAAAATTCCATTCTCCAAGAAATTAGTCAACGTGCAAAATTCATGCGCGTTCGTGCGCCTTCAAGAGAAAACACGGTATCTTAGTACCTTGGTGGAGACGACATAAATTAGATTGTAAAACGTTTTCAAACTTAAGTCTGTAATGTTAAACTTCATTTTAAAATCTGTCTCTTCATTACACATGGAATGATAGAGCTCATTTCGTCGTAGAAACCCTATAGATTTGGGAGAACAGGACGGGCACTTCATTTTGGATATTTCACAATAATAAAAAGGCAATATACATTGTGTCTGACCATCTATTCATTGTGTCTCTATGTAAGCCTATATGAAGTCAAATTAGAGGTGTTATTATGCATTTGTTGAAATGAAAATTAACCTCATGTAAACATTAGTGCTCTTTGTATGTGACACCTATTTTCTATCTTCACACCTTGTATCAAACATAAAATTACGCACTGACATCATTTGAAGTAACGTGTAAAAAATGCAAATCAAAATCTGTCATGATATATTTGTACGTCATTGCTCACTGCTTTTTTGATCTTGACAAGTAGGCCTAAGTGAGTTTCACATGTAGCTGATTCATTAAACGTGAAGTCGCCAGCTATTACCTTTCACTCACAACTTTTTAGTTTGTTGTTTTAGTCATTCATCTATTGGTATTTACAGTAGTTTAAAGTTCTGTCAGTCGGGCCTTGGCATTTAAACAAAAAATAAATAAATAAAATTAAGACGCATCAATTTGCACATACACTTTGCAACAATTTGCACATGTTTTGTCATGAATAAAATTAGTCATAACATGCACTGATTCCAATAAACACTTCTAAAGACGGAGGCATGCATGCTATCACCTTCCGCTAGCGTGAGTAATGTGTCCTGAACTGACCCAGCAAACCTACATGATTGTGGCTGTCTAGGAATAGGCCTCTAATGGCTTCCTGTGGTCTCATATAAACCTCTCTTCAGCACTGCAAAATCCATAGACCAGAAAGTTGTCATTGCCCTTCTAAGTTACTTTTTGTAAACACAATTCAAGAGGCTTCATGCTTTAGTTTATCCAGAGGGTCATTTTGCCAATTTTCTGCATATTTCATATGGCTCTTAAATGAAAAACAAATCGATTGCATCTTAATTTTTTGATAGGTATAAGATATATATTTTGATAGGATAAGAAACAATGTAAACGATTTAATGTCTCTTGATGTGATGACAATTTCTTGGCAATACCGCTCTCTTATGTCTCGCCGTATTAAAGTAAACGTAATGTAAACTTTAACCCGAAAACTAGAATGGTCTCTCATATTAACTCAGTATGTTCGTTCTATATATTGGACCAAATGACAATCACAAGCACTTTAATTCTAGTCTTAATAACTGAATAAGCTTTCATAACAGTATTCACGAATAAACGAAGGAAACTTCTTCAAATGGAGCCTAGTGGAAAATGAAGAATCTCCAGACTTCACCTAGAGGCTATAATGATCTTTCGTGACGTTTGCTTAATTTGCCTGTTAAGATTTTTAAATTTTGAAAACAAGAAAACGCGCGTGTGCGCGCACAGCCTTGCTGCGTCCTCCTGCGCCGCGCTTCCTCACAGCCCTCCCCCTTGCGTGCTGGGAATCCACCGCACGCCTGCCTTTTAAAGCAAGGAGGGGACGGCATGAACGCTGTCAGTTAGATGCTGGACGGGCCACAGCGAGGAGGAGCCGTTGTCTCTTTCGATTTTTCTTTTCCCCATAGTCCATATCGTTCCCCATACTTATTTTTTTTTTACAACCATAACGCCAGTTCGCCCTTACCTTTGTCAAAATGTACAGGTATCTGGGGGAGTTGCTTACTCGCGGAGCAAGTAACGTTAGCGCTTTGGCCTCGGGATGTGTCGACTCCGCTTTGCCTGCTTCCGCGTCCTTGATGCGGGTTCGCCACTACAGCGAAGCCGTCGGAGAGAAGGAGGACGACCCCAACTTCTTCAAAATGGTAGAAGGCTTCTTTGATCGCGGTGCCAGCATCGTGGAAGACAAACTGGTGGAAGACCTCAAGAACAGGGAAACGCCGGAGCAGAAGAGGCACCGAGTCCGAGGAATTCTCAAGATCATCAAGCCATGCAACCATGTATTGAGCGTATCGTTTCCCATCAAACGAGACAACGGCGAGTGGGAAGTTATTGAAGGGTACCGTGCCCAACACAGCCAGCACCGGACCCCTTGTAAAGGAGGTAAGCTAGCCCAGCTCCCCTATTGTGGCGAGGGCTGTAAACGATGGTGGCCCTGTGATGACACAGTTTGGGGGCGGGGGAGGTTTTTCCTCGGCAGATTAGTAGCAACTGTTGGCTTGCAAGCTGGTTCGCCGGTCTGTTTCAACTTTTCCAGCTAACCTGCCTAGCTTTCCTCTTTACTCATAGTAGTTCTAGTGAAAGTTAGCCAGATGGCTTGCTGGTTTGCACAGAGACCGAATAGCTAACGTCTGATGGGTAGTAAGGGAACTGGCTAACGTTAGCAATTTTAACTATAAAGTTAGCAACGAATCATCGACTTAAAAAGTTGATTGACATGTCATGTCAACCTCTAGCTACGTTTGCTGTCTAGCTAGATAATTATCACAGCTAACTTGTGAACAAGCTGTCTAGCAAGCGTTAACTGAGCAAGAGAGGTTCTTTCCGAATGTGACGTATAGCTGCTAACTTTTCTAAGATAAACGCAAGACAAAATATTGTCTTATTAGCTAGCTACTCTAGCTAGCTAATTTAGGTAACGTTAATCTTATCTTGCTGGTAGGAGCTGGTGAAATAACGTCCAACACCAATGTCACGGAGCAGTCAGCTGTGTTCATTCATTCCAGTCGCTTGCTTAACTGTTACAAGTGTCCCATGCCATTGTTGGCTACCTAACGTTAAGTTAGGTTACATTAGTTTTGTCCTCCTAATATCAATGCTGGAAATATTAATGAGCAGGTTAACAAGCTAACCAATTATTATAATCATAGGTGTTTCTGAATATGTACTGTTACTTGCCAAGTTAGGCATCGGCTAGCCAGTTGCTAAGTGGTTAGCCAGTTAGTGCTATTTGTATTGAATGTTAGTAAATTAGCTCGGTAATGTAGCTCGCTGGCTACAGCTGCACTTTCCAGTGTGACAAATAGCTAGCGTGTCTAGCAAAGCTAAGATCTGAAAGGCAGAAAGCAGGACGACTTTAAACAAATGTTTTCCGGGATGCTGGTGGTCCAATATAGCCTTTGTTTGCTTTGCAGTGCAATCTCGTTTTGTTGAAAGTTTTTAGTCTAATCTTGGCATTTGAGAAAAAAACGCATATATGGGCAGTTAAAGAAATGGTTTAACGATAATGTTTTGATATTGTCATTGATTATCACGCAGTGTACTCTTAAAACAGACATCAGTTTTGCAGATGACATTGTCCAGTGTGACTTGATTTTCTTGCATCACGTTAGCATTACAGCTGTTACATTAAGGATGCCAGCTAGACTACAGCAGTAGTTCTTCAGGAAAAGAATTTCAAGTGTGCAACAGCCAGTTTGCCACATGGGGCCCGAACCAGAAAGCCTCGGGTAGGGTTATGTAGCCTATGATAGTTTTGTGAATGATTGCCGGGTAGAAAACCGCGTGACTGCTTTCACATCTCTTGCTTAAACAACAGTTAGCCGCGACTTTATTCGAAGTGACTTCTGAACTATGCGCTCAAAACGGCTGGGAGTGATACAGCTGTCGGGTGACAAAATAAACTTTCTCTGAAATTGTTACGTTTGAAAGATCTTGCCTTAACTTTGATGGTGAAAGGATTTCCAGTAAATTGAGATCAACATGTCAAAGGGCCTTTGTGCAGAGCCACTTGGGAACTCATTTGAGGTTCTCCCGTTTCGTGTAAAACCCTCCCTGGAAGGGGATACGTGTTTAACTGATGAGATTTAATGACAGGGCACGCAGGAAATACAGTTTATTTAGTGGATAAATGTACAGGTAAGTGTGACCAGTTTTGCTGCGGTTCTGCATGTTATCATGCCATGCACAAGCTCTTTCTCTTCTGTCTGTTTCCTGCTTCCCAGGGACAATAAAAGGTGTAGGCTTTCTGGGAACAAAACCTTTCTGTTAACAGCTCTGAATGTTTTACTGTTCAGTATGCATCAATGTCAAGCCCCCCCATGTAGTATTAGCCTTACATTTCACCGAAGTCACTTGAAAGGAGGAAATTCAGATGTGACTCAGGGCAGCCTACTGAACGCTAACGTAGAGGCAATGCACACCTAGACACATGATGTGTAATCTTGGCCTTTTAAAAAAGGCTCGGTGAAAATGAGCCGGATTTGTGTAAACAATGGTGTGACAGTGCGTGGGAGATGGGTGGGGGCAGCAGTGCCTGCTGGGTAATGCCGGGGGGGGGTGTGGGCACCGCTGTGGGGGGATGTACGGTTAGCACAGGAAATGGGCGCTCCTCTTTGCTGAGCTGGTCACAGGGGCACTGCATTTTCGCGTCAAGGGACACGTACGGGTGGGAGAAAATATGCTTTGAATGCAACCATGGAGTGCTGAGTGAAATTTTCCCCCATGGCAGGTGTGGCAACTTATTTGTTGGGATGAACGCACACTACAAAGCACAAGGAATGCTCTAGGAGGGTTGGCCTTAGGAGGAAGCAGGAAGCAGGCGATTCAATTTTTTGGTCCTCACCAGGGCCGTTTAGCGGTGTTGAAAGCCCCCTGTCACCTCTGCTTCCTCTGTGCCTTGCTGTCAGTAGTCTGTTGTCCCTCCAAGTGCTGTGGAATTCTGTTTGCCTAGAGGGGGAGTCGGGCACCCCTGCCCTGAACGTACCCGGCCCGTGGGTAGTACTCCCTTTCAGTGAATGGCATCGCCTGTTTAGGTGTGTTTAACAGGGTTGCAGGAGGGTTCTGTCACAAAGACTGGCCTAGTGCCTCTACACTGAAACGAGCAATCCTTTTTTTTTTCTTCTTTCAGAAAAATAAAGGCAATTATGTTTTTTGTTTCCTTCAGGCATGCTTGAATTTGTCGTGTGACTACAGCTGGCAGTGTGTCGGTGTCTTTGGTGCTAGCTGATGTAGCCGCCTGTCCTGTTTGCTTCCGTGGTGGGCGTATCTGGGGCAGTGGGTTTCTCGTGTGTTTGGAAGGTCATTGAGTCGTGCTAATTGCACTGATTTCAAAGGGGAGGCTGCTGGGCATTACGTGCCTCTGCTCGCTAATGATGTCATGCAACTGCATTTGCCAAGAGCGGATGGCTCTAGGCCTACATCTGGGTTGAACCTAATTGATTGATAATGAATTTTATTCTAAACTCTGTAATTTAAATCCCTTTGAGTATATGCAGGATGTAAGCAAACAATAATAATAAAATATTAAACTAATATTAAACTGCCCTTAGCGGTCTGGACTGTAATGCTTAATCGTCATTACTGGCTAAACATTAATTTAACTTTGGTGCCATTAGTAAATACAAATCCAAAATCTGCTGGTTCCAGGAAACAAGAAGAGCTCGTTATTCCACCAAAGAAAACACTTAGTTGTCTGTTTCATTCTTTGAAGCCGCAACAGAAGATGGCCCGAAACCTTTCTCCCCCCCCCTCAATGAGGAAGTGATGATCGGTTGAATCGGTCCCCATTGTATCCTCGTAAATCGCGTTCCGTTCCAGGCCGAAAGCAGCGCCTGTGGAAAGCAGGCACGCTGTGGACTACGGCGAGGTGAGGGTGGGGGAAGGAGGGAGGGGAGACCGAGGGGAAAAACAACCACACCCGCTTTTCAACAAGCCGTCCTCCACTCAGAGTGGCAGAGCCAGACCTGGTTTTTGAATAGCTGAGGGAGTGAGTCATGGAGTTGGGGGGTTTGGTCTCTGGCTCCCTCTCTCCTCCCCTCTCCCTTCTGAGAGCTGCGGTTTTTAGTCAACAGGCAGCTGCAACCATTTTGTGTGTTTAGTTTTTTACTTTTTTTTTTTAAACAGCTGCAGACAGTGCAGTGACGGCTGAGGCCCTGCGTTAAGAGGGAGTCTGTGGAGTCGCCGGCCTGGAATTCAGTTTTGTCGGGCTGCGTGACGGTTTGTCGCGTGGTCTCGTTCCAAAATGCGGCCGGCTTTGTGCCGCCACGTAGTTGTCTTTGCGGCCCGATTTAGGGATTGACTCTGAAAAAAGGTCCAAAAATACTTTTGTCAGTTTTGTCAGTCTGTGCTTTCGTGTCGGACAAAGACATGGAGGGAGCTGGAAGGTGGTTTTTTCCATTTAAATAGTGTTGAGTTGAATAAGGGGAAGTGATTACCACTTTAAATTTAACCCTCTGAAGTTTCAAATGATCAGCACCTCACTGCTTAGCATGTGTTTTTCTCTTCCTCATATAAGAGAGATGCTGATTTAGCACACAGACTCTGCCGGACCCAATCAGTGAAGATGCTCCTTTTTCACCAGTGTGTTTGATAGTTTTGAAAAAAATCCAGCTCTGGTGTTTGTCCAATGAGACAATGATGTCAGTCCAAGGTTATCCACCCCCATTAAGCGAATGAAGCTGCTCTGCAGGGCTGAGGGTCCAGGATGAATAAGAGAGACCTCAGATGTAGATGGTGTTCCCTTCCAGTGGCTGTGCTAATGGGATTTCCACGCTGGCGGTCTGTGTGGAGATGTGTCACGTGCGGCGAGGGTATCTCGCTGCTTTCCTGGTCTGAGTCAGCGCAGAGCCTGGTGTGTTCTCCACTCTCTGTCGCCGTCTCCTGACTCCGGCGCTGGGAGACTCTGGGTGTTTCCTGAGCCCGGCTTCCTGGCCTCGGCAGCATTGTGTTTTCAGCAGCGGGGGTTAAGGAGGCAGGGCTCTCTTACAGCTGGAGAGACTGAAAAAGGCCAGTCGCAATGAGAGCGAAATGTGTAGTGTACCTTTAAAGATGTTTCACAGTGCTTGGAGGGCAGCATCTGATAGGCCGAGCGCCCAGCCCAGGAATGAAAACGGCAATTACTTTCCCCAGCAGACTGGGGACATAAAATGGAATGTTCCCTGTGACTGGTTCGTGCGACCTACTTACTGTGGCAAAAAAAAAACCCCCTCACATTTACACACGTGTGTATGGGAAGATTGCACTGGACCTGCAGTCCCATGAAAGTGCAGTTTCTTTAGTGGGACAGGCCTAATGTACAAATGGCAATCACAAAAAGCTGGGTTTAATACAAGAACATGGAGTGCTCAATGCTTTCTGCACCCTCACGCACTTCTTTGCCCTCACATTTTGCAGTTGGCATGTGAAAGTAGCTCTCGGGAGTAGTGTAGATGGCTAGTTAATCTCTGCACTGGCTGCTTCTCAACCTACAGGTTTGCTGTGAAATGATGGTTATTGCAATACCAACAGTCATTTTAAACATGATTCATCTGTTGGTAGCACTTTGATCATCTGTGGTAGTTTGGTAGATTTTTATTTTTTTTTTGTACATTTTGTGACGGCTGGGAGCGCCATACCCACTCTGCCACATAACCATGTTATGTGTCTGCTTTTCACCATTGCTGCAATTAATATTCTGGAGTACAAAGTGGTCATTCCTGTTTTTTTCTCTTCGTTTCAGGTATCCGGTACAGCACAGAGGTGTCTGTGGACGAGGTGAAGGCCCTGGCCTCCTTGATGACGTATAAGTGTGCCGTTGTGGGTGAGTGCTTCTACAGCCGCGCTTCCACTCTGATGGATTCCGTCTGCCTTTTGCAAGGACCTTGTTTTGTTCACCGTATCGACCAGGGAAGTTGCCCTGCTTCCTTTGGTACAGCATTCCGACATGTGCCTGTGCTTTTCCAGATGTACCATTTGGAGGAGCCAAAGCTGGAGTGAAAATCAACCCAAAGCATTACTCCGTAAGTGTTGCTGGTCTGCAGCGCTCTGTCTGTTCATTTCCAAAAACAGGCATTTGTTTTCTCATGGTTGCACTCTACCCTTTTTTTTTTTTTTTTCTTACCCCCCGATTCCATCTCATCCTGTTTTGATATCCTGTTAATATGCTCAGTGTAACAATTGGTTGATGGGTGTGGACTAAATCTTTTTTTTTTTTTTTACAATCGGTCTTTGCAAACTTCCATGTCACCGTCATCCTAACTAGCGATTAAGCCATTGTCTGTTGAGCTCTAATTGTTAAGTAATCTGTGCACATCCTTCACGTGAACGCTGCTTGTAGACCCTCCCAAGAGATCACATTCTGCTTTGTTCTGTTATAATTGGAATTTGCATGTACTGCAACTATTGAACGGGTGCCTAAAAGACAGAGCATGGAATGTGTGATGGAAAATAAACGGCACAAATGATAGGAGAGTCTCCGTTTTCATTTCAAGTTTGAGTCGTGCCCTATAGGTCAGGGTATATTGCTGGCTGAGTTATCCAGAGGATGTGACAATACTAGTGATAATGTGACAATCCTAGCCACAGCAATTTGCTCTGTGATCTTGATGACAGAAACAACACGGACTGCTGCTAATGGTTGATCAGATACGGGGAGTGTTATTTAGAAAATGATGCCTTTGCATTCAGCAGGGCAAGCCAGGGGAAAATGGAAGAACATTACCTTTTAACATTTTATGACAGATTTATAAAAATACAGAACACAATATTTACCTTGACAAAACCTGGGTGCAGAGAGCAGGAGATGAAGTGGTTGTTGCGTACAGCTGAAATCGAGCCAAATTCCCCCAAATTACTCATAACCAGCTGGGTACAGGAAGTCGTTTTCCCTGGTTCCTGTCATAGGCGCTTACCGGTGTGCTTGTCAGAACCTGTCAGTCTTTGGCCTCGGTTTGAGGAAGAGGGCAGCTGGGCCGTCAGCTGGCCGGCACGAGGAGGAGCTACAAGCTTCTCTGGCTCGCCTCTGGAAACGTGAGACTGACTCAGTGGCCTTCCTGAGGCATAACCTCCACTTCCTCTCTGCACTTAATGTGAGGAGAAGTGAGTGATGGTTCATTCTGCTTCACTTTCAATGGTGGCTCCTGATTTCTCAAGTCACATTTTGTCACTCTACTACAGAACAGTGGTGAAAAGAGGAGGCGGATGTTTGGGTTCATTTCAGCGCCTCACCCCTGTGTTACTATGAGTAGATTGTTTCAAACGGTGATCCAATGGTTGTCTCTATCTCTCCACAGGACAATGAGTTGGAAAAAATTACAAGGAGATTCACCATTGAGCTGGCAAAGAAGGGATTTATTGGTAAGTTGTTTGCACCTTTTCTGGTGCATGCTGTGGATGGGGTCAGGATCCATCATTAAGACCATCGTTCGGTCTTAGTGCTGCTGAACACTGCCAAGGCATTACAGAAATGGTTGCTTAAAGTAGCAGCATGTTTATAGAGAATGCAGGCCTGTTGTTGTGACCCGAGGGGCTCCAGCGGACCTCCCTGCCTCCCGGGTTAAGGTATACTGACTGTGTGAAGTGAAGGGCCCTGCAAGGTTCAGCTGCCTTGATTTCAAAGTCACTGCAGCAGAGATCTGGAAAACATTGGCTGGAATGTTTGGAACAATCCTTCAGGATCTTAACATGTCAATATATGCTATGCACTCCCCCCCCCCGACTGGTAATGGTCTATCCCTGTCAGAAACGTCCCCTTTTCACCTCAGCTGGCCCTCCTCGTCATGGGGATCTGTTTTTGGAAAGGGTATACTGCCATGCCCTCACTGTGGATAAGTGTCCTGTGACAGGGATGGGTATTGCATTATCCGAGTGCCTGTTTACTTGAGCTTGCATTCCCTGGTCATATGGTAGCTCCACCGCCACAATGTCAGGAGCGCGGACTGTGTGTGATTTGAACTGTCTTGGTCTGTCATTTAAATCTTTACTGAAAATGAAAGCCCGAGAAATTGTGTCAGTGCAGTGATTTCATGCGGGCTGGAAATGGCTCCTACAAAGCAGGGCCAAGCTTGAACATGAAACCATCCACTTCTCCTTTAGCTCACATGAGTAACGCCGGAATGCCTGATTGTGGGTCTTGAATTGTGTACCCTAACCCCGAACCACTTCCCCCTTTCCCATAAGGACCTGGCATCGATGTCCCTGCCCCGGACATGAGCACAGGAGAGAGGGAGATGTCCTGGATCGCTGATACATACGCCAACACCATGGGCCACCATGTGAGTACGGGACCCCGTATGAGCTCCAGAAAACATTGTCATGAATGCTGCTCTCTCCTTCTTTGATCTGTCAGGACCGGAATAAGGTCACTCCAGAGCTTTTTCTTTTTCCTCTATATTCGCGTTCTGATTTTTTTTCCCCTTGTATTGTCAGTAGGGAGATGAGGGCTCTTTAGTGGGGTGACAATGTAGCATAGTGGTTAAGGAGCAGGACACATAACCGAAAGGTTGCCGGTTTGATTCCCTGCTGTGGCATTGCTGCTGTACCCTTGGCCAAGGTACTTAACCCACAATTGCCTCAGTTAATATCCAGCTGTATAAATGGTTAACTAACCAATGTTAGATGTTTCATATTCTAGAGCCCCCCCCCCCCCCGCCAACTGGTCTGCTTTTTGCCAAACATGAAGAATTAACATCAAGATAATTCCCTCAGGTGTTTACCCAAGATTGACAACCAGATAGACTGGTATTGTTGTAATGTTTACATTGTTGTGTTGCCTTGATAAGTAGGTCTTTATTCCTACCTGTTGTATTGGCTTGTCCAGGTGTTCTGATATAGGCAAGATAAGCGTTTCATTAGCCTACCTGGCAGCAATGTAGGCAGCAGGCAGGACTTATCTGTTTACACTTGGAGCACCAACTGCGGTTTGCTTTTGTGCATATTCCCGTTTTTGTATGACTGTGGATGCCTAGCATATAATGGGTGATGGGCAGAACTACTAGGAGCACATCCAGGTAAGTCTGTCCTGCGGGAGAGAATTTGCTGTAACACACCTGTAACTCTCACTTGTGCTTTAAGTAAGATGATCATCCCACAGCAGCTCAGAGGTTCAGACTGAGATCTATTTTGGTCACTCCTAAGCGTACAATAAGCTGGACGTGAGCTGGATTGCTTACATCTGTGATCGCCATGGCGGGTGTCATGTTGTCCCGCTGGGGGCTGTCACTTTAATAGACAGTAGGAGCTGGGATTAGTACCCTCTATCAGATGGGAGCTTTTGCCAGTGTGAGGGGCACAAGAAGCTTACAGCCATCCTCTGTCCGGGCAGGTCGGCTCTCAATCTTATCCCCAGGTCTGCTATAGGTGTTGGGTGCAAAGACAAAGACAAGCTGAGTACTTTTCAGACCGGGTGCTTGACACTCATCTTTGCTGCTGAGTAATTGTTTTTATCCCACCATTTCCTCCTCGGTTGCAGTTCAGCGAGTCTCAGCGCCCGTCTTTGACGAGCAGGTGCGTTTATGAGGAAGTGCTGGCGTGAGAGTGTCTGCTGCTGCCTATGATGGTGCTTATTCCCATTGCATTGTGCAAGATCCCTGCACCTTGTCTACTCGATGGCCATGGCAGCAGAGGAAATTCACTCCGAATTGACCTTCCCTAGATTTAAATCAAAACTTGTTTACTGTCTGGTTACAGTTGACCAAACACAAAAAATGATTATTTGAAGTGCAAAATTAATTTAATGAAAGGGGTGTACTATTGTGGGTATTGATGGAGGTGTGTCTGTTAACACAGATGGTTAGACAGCTGATTAAAGATAAGATTGAATTGTGCAAAGACGTTGAGAGGAGAACACTGAAAGCATTTCCCCTTTGATTTCACTGTATGGGTTAATCTGCACAGTAACATTCGCCGTTTGAAACGCATATATCCATAGAAACACATGGCTCATCTTAAACCAGAATACAATTCAGTTGGAGTCAGTGCTGCTCTACGCAAGTTAAATGCTTCTCAAAACATTCTTGTCTCACCAGAAGCATGTCTTTCTAAATCTACTCAAGCCCTTACACAGATAAGTAATTCTGTTTGCAAGTTCTGATTGAAGGCGTAAGGCGCTGAATGCAGCATGCGATCGGCCTCTTGATGTTTGGGGAAAATGGCTACAGAAGCCACCACCAGGCTGCCATTTTGATTAGTTTTCCCTTAGCGTCTTGTCTAATTCGATTGGCAAACGTCTGGAGCTTTCAAGCTGAAAGGTTTCCCTGCAGCGGGCAGTGAAGTCACCATAAAATCTAAAAATAGACCCTGGAGCGCCTTGTATGCTAATACCCTGCTCCCAGTGCGACCGTATTGAGCTCCAGCTGTTTCTGTCCCAGCCCGGGACAATGCAGCCCAGTGTCAGCAGAGACCTACTGCTGGGCTCCGCCTATCCTCTCCGGCAGTGAGAGACTTTTTTTTTTTTTTTTCCTCTCTCCTCTCCTTTTAATTTTTCCCCTCCAGCCCTGTGACTCATGGCCTGCCCTTAGTCACGTTATCGAGGGCGATGGCTTGCAAAGAACGGGGAATCCATATAGATCAGACTTCAACGGCTTCTTCCCGCTGCCCAAACCAGCCCAGATGCGAAAGAGGGGGGCCGATGTCAGGGCTCGGCCTGGCGTGTTGCCTCGTCTTGACTCCCAGCCGGCTGGCATTTTTAGGCAAACGCCCCTGTAGCTAAGCTTTGACCAAAGTGGAGGGGGAAAAAAAGGAGGAAAAAGGTAAACGCTGTTACAGACCTAAATGGGTTTGTTATGATTGGGTTCTTGTGGTTGTTTTTCAGAGGAAATTAAACGCAGGGAATGTGTTTGGGCTTGGTGTCCCAAACATTTGGCTGCAAGATTCGTTAACGACGTTGCCCGGTCCTGGGTTTAATTTTCCCTTATGATTTAGGTCTGGAAAATTAGCCTCAACCTGGATGAAATGAGTGTAGTAAGGTCAAGTATTGACAACCGGTTTAAAAAATCTAGGTGTACTTAGTGTGGCCTTTCCTGCTGTAGTCTAATCTGTTCTGGGTCTGTTGTTTTACTGCATTGCTATGCTTTGAATCAGCTGTGAGTATACCTCTTTCCCCTCCCCCACTCCCTTACCCCCCTCTCATTGGTTTCAACTGCCGCTGTGGATTGCCTTAGTTCCACTTGGCATCAGTCTATCATTTTAATGTGTGTGATACTTTCCTTTCTCATAAAAAATAAAAAGACCGTTTTACAGCACATATTTTTGGCTCTTTTGAGATGTCTGGAGGTTGCGTCCAGACCTAAATTAAACAGCCCTGGCCTTGTGTGATTCAGAATGGGTCAGCAATGCAGGGGGGTGTCCATCCGCATGCAGTTCCACTATTTTCACATGCACTGCCCTTACAGTGAAGCCTGTGTGTTTTAATCTGCAACATGAAATGGCCGTTAGCCTCACTGGGGGCAGATGTGGCGTTTAGTCTGGAAAATGTTTTCTTTTGTGCATTGGAAGGATCCCTTTTCCTCAGCCCGTTTTGATGTTGATCACTTCAGCGTTCATAAATGTGACCGTGACCGAAGTCCACTGTTGGCTCTTCTCATGAACTCACCTCGCCGCTGTGTGTCTCTGTGTCTGTGTGTGCTCACGCGTGTGTGCGCTCGCAGGACATCAACGCCCACGCCTGCGTCACCGGGAAACCCATCAGCCAAGGGGGCATCCACGGCAGGATCTCGGCCACCGGCCGCGGGGTCTTCCACGGCATCGAGAACTTCATCAACGAGGCGGCCTACATGAGCCAGCTGGGCCTGACCCCCGGCTTTGGGGACAAGACCTTCGTCATTCAGGTACGGGTCACCTCGTCGCAACACTGGTGACCTCACCGCACAAGCCAGCCGTGTTGACAGGGCAAAAGCATTTATGGCTACTGAAGTCGGCGCCATTTGCTCTTGCGCGCACGACTTCAGAGAGATTGCAAGCACTATATTAGCCCCATTTCATTTTTGGATGAGACAGGTCAATGAAATCAATGGACATGCAGAGCCCTGCCAGATCCAGCTGGAAGAGAATAGGGGAAGTGACTGGCGTTGAGGGTGTAAGGCTTGGGTCATCCGTCCTGTGGGTGTTTACTCACGTGCTGACCGGGGTCTTCCTTTCTGCTGCCCCAGCATTACAGGGATGTCCACAGACTAAAGGGGAGCGGGTCCGTTTTTAAACCTGAAGGAAGCGCGTGCTGCCGGTTCCCCTCACACAGAAACGCTTCACTGTTGTGTGTCAGCTTTAAACCTTAAACTGTCAGTCTAAACGAACGCGGTCAGAAGCTTCTGAGCTGCAAAGTATGGACGTCATTGCGATGGGGTTCTGCCCACGGTGTGAGCTCTACAGGGAATTGCAGGGAATTCAGACATCCTGTCTCGAGGGCAAGAGGACAACGTCGTGTTAAGAATTTTTCATACGCTCCTGGCTTTAATTGCATCCCTGCGTGGGGGTCGGGATGGGGGCGTCATTTCATGCCTCTGTGCAAGGATTGCCTTGTCCTGAATTTAATTTTCTCAGGGATTTATGGACACGCACAAAAGGAGATTTACTATGTCTTTTATCTACTGGATTACGCGGTTGTGCAAGGGCCATTACTCTGTGCTGCCTTAAACCGGTTTCGCTCCAGTAGTTTAGATATGAAATGGGATTCCAGCACGTGAAGGTGTCTTCAGGAGCAAGAGTTAATGAAGGATTAGAAAAGCTATGGTTAATTGCAGTATGTGCAGGGTACACACATTGGACACACCGCTGATCGATTGTATTCTGAACATTTCTAGGGTTACGTCATCCAATAAGGGACAAAAACCCCTTCATTTATACACTATTTTTTTATTCTGGGAAGAAAGACTTGCAAAACAATACACCAGGGGGCAGCACCGAGTGCCTAATTTCATGGATCTTTATTGAAGTGGCTGGCCGGTTGCCCAATGGTAATGGCTCCCGTTTTTACGATCTGCTGAAAAGGCATGCGGCAGTGAACACTGTTCTTGCGAAGCTGCACGTATGCACCATGCGCCCTATATCACAGCGCGTTCGACAGCGCCGCAGTCACATGTGCATCTCCGCGCGGGCTGTCCGCACACGCCGCGCCAGCACGCGCGCCTCGCGTTAGCCTCAGCTCGGGTGCCCATCATCCTCTGCCTGGCTCAGCGTCCCCCTCCCCTCCCCTCTCCGCTCCCTCTTCCAGGGTTTCGGTAACGTGGGCCTGCACTCCATGCGCTACCTGCACCGCTTCGGGGCCAAGTGCGTGGGGGTCGGAGAGATCGACGGCAGCATCTGGAACCCCAACGGCATCGACCCCAAGGAGCTGGAGGACTACAAGCTGGTGAGCTGAACTGCACCGAGGGCCCCCTTCACCACACCGCAGGGAACGGCGGGGCTTCGCATTCCTGTCCTGCTCATATTGTACTCGTGGTACTGAATCATTCGTAGTTCTGCTGACCATGAAACAGGCCAGGTGATGTGTTCGTTTCTGATACACTTGACACGGGAAGGAGAAAGTGGAGTGAGGGAGCCACCTAGGTGCTGGTGTGCAGTACTGCATCCAAAACTGCATCAGCTTGACATTTGTTAGTTCAAGTTTGTGTAGACAATTGCGATGTCAATACAATACCAGCTGAAGACTTGCCAGATAATACTTTTTCAATTCAGAAGCGTCTGTAATATGGAGAAGGCATTTAAAATCCAGATGTATGGCCTAATGTGAAGTTCTTTTGGCCTCACACTTTCTTGCTACCAAGCTTGCTCTCTAAATGGAATATTCCACACAATTTCAATTGATATGAATTTGTTACAGGCAGCTACAGTTTATATGAAAACTGATTCTCTTTGTCTTGTCTCTTTTGCAGCAACATGGCACAATCGTCGGCTTCCCCAACGCCCAGCCGTATGAGGGCAGCATCCTGGAGGCCGACTGCAATATCCTGATCCCCGCAGCCGGGGAGAAGCAGCTGACCAGGAAGAACGCCCACAACATCAAAGCCCAGGTCACAGATCACCCGCTTTACCACAGTAGCGCCATCTCTTATGTGGTGTTCCATGTCATTAACTGTGGATATTAATGTTTGATTCATTGTTTTCCATTTGCTTGCATAACATGTTGCACACTGCTCCTCCGTGCTCCTCATTTTACCTAATCTTTGCTTTATCTCCCGAGTAACCATAATACAGTCATTAATGGCGATATGAATGAGGGCCGATCAGCACTTTTCCCAAAACTCTACCAGGCATTCATTTTTATGTTGTGTTCATGCCTATTATCTTAAATGAATTTTGCTTGTAAAGGTTTGCTCAGCAAGCCCTTTACAGTAAAGAGGCAGCAGACTTTTGAAGTGAGTCTCACACGGGTCTTCCTGGATGATGTGTGTCACAGATCGTCGCAGAAGGCGCCAACGGCCCCACCACCCCTGCGGCTGACAAGATCTTCCTGGAGAGGAACATCATGGTTATCCCGGTGAGTCCTTGCTGCACCACACCCTTCTCCTAATTCTTTGCATTGTTGGAAGGCACTTGTCTTGGGCGACTTGTAAAACTTGCCTCTTATTTTGCATATTAACTGATTTTTATGGAAATTGAATATAGGTTGATCAATGTAAAATGGCTTTGTCATGCCCAGGATTCAAACCCACAACCCCTCAGACCCCAAGTACAGGGCTCCACGCACTAGTCCCCACCGCTGTTCTCCACACCAAACATTGGCTAAATCATCCTCCCATTGGAGTGTATTTTTCTCCCCTGTGTATTACCTAGTCTATAGGAAGTGTGCATTAGTACAATTGAAGCATTAGGTCCCTGTAAAAAACACACTGCCCTTTTCCTCAGTCTGAGTGGTCTTCCAGATGGGTGTCAGCTCCTTCCTGCACCCGAGCACACCGGTAGGGTGAGGCACAAGGGATGTCTGGGTAATTGGCAGCTGACCCTGTGGCTCGGGGAGCGGCTCGCGGGCTCCTGACCTGGCAGGGGCTGCTGGGAGACATTAATCAGCCTGGGTTCAGCAGCCGTGCCAGGAGGTTAATGTGCAGATCGAACAGATAACAATGGAGCCTGGTGGAATGCAGCTCCTTCTCCGCCCTGAAATCAATGACTGCAGTGGATCGGCCAGCACGCATCGTCCGCCCCCAGTGCTGAAAAATGACCCGGTCCTGCCAGTGGCGTGATTCTGTCGTTCAATTTGTGGAGGTTGGGTTACAAGGGAGGGCTTGGAGCTTCATTTGATATATATTAACTGTGCCTTGAAGCTGAAATGCTACGCCTCTGGCCTTTAACGGACAGAAGAGCTTTCATGGCTAATTGCAGCCGTTGTGTTTGGACACATTTGAGGAGAGGCAGATCTGCATTTGAATTAATGGATACAGGGCTAGGTTTTGCTACCCCCCCCCCCATTGATTAGCGCTCTAAACAGGTAGTTGTCTTTCACAGGACATGTACCTGAACGCTGGTGGTGTGACCGTCTCCTACTTCGAGTGGTTGAAGAACCTGAACCACGTCAGCTACGGTCGCCTGACCTTCAAGTACGAGAGGGACTCCAACTACCACCTGCTGAGTAAGTTACCCCGATGTCGAGGAACGCACACCCACAGCCTGCAGTATAAACTTGCATTTGAAAATGGCAGGGCTACACACAGTAACTAGGTTCAGCCACCAGGGGGAGCAGTCGTCAATATTTATTATTTTTTCTTTGCTCACTGCATAACGATTCGGTGCTTTTATACATGAGGGTGCTTTCACAGCGGTATGGGGGATTACTGAACTTCTTACCATTCAGCGCACCCTCCTCCATGAAAAATGTTTGTGAAAATGATAACAGCAGCTTTTAATCCTTCAAAACTCCTACACCTACAAATTTCCTACACTAGGTGGCTGTCCATCCCCACCAGCCCGCATAAGCTAACGTCCTGTCAGACTGAGACAGGCAAGAGTTGACTTGCTGCAGTTATAAAAACTCAGTATATTGTGAAGGTGTGATGTTACAGCAGTTGTATGCAATCTTTCTGGTCGTTCCTGGTTGGGGGGTGTTGCTGTTGCCAGTCTGAGTTGCAGTGATCTCCTTGCGCAGTGCTGAGCCTGTGTGCGTGTGTGTGTGTATGCGCGGATGCGCGTATGCGCATCTCTTCAGTGACACATTCGGCAGGGTGTGGCACTATTGGTCCGCAGTGCAATAAATATCCGCATCTGTCCGTGCGTTTCACGTTTCTGCGCCGCGGCCGGGGTCACGTGCGCCTGTCTCCCCCGCCCCCCCCAGGCCTCTGCGACAGGCCGTTATTGGCAGTCATGTGGGTTGCGTGTTCCTGGAAGGGGAAGAGCCTGGCTGCTAATTATCTCCCTGCGGCCACAGCTGCACGCGCAGCCGGCACCAGCCCCCAGCCCCGGCTTTTATCTCCGCACTGAAGCAGAGCCTATCAGCGGATCTGGCTGTGCGGAGTTAAAGGTGATGGGAGTTCCCTCTCGGAGACTCTGGAGAAAGCCACGGCTGTTCTGAGAGGGAAGAATCCAGCGCCCGAGGTGTCAGTGCTTTGCGTGACTAGTTTATCTATTAAAGCTACTGTAAAACGAGTCAGTGGTGGTCTCAAATGCTAGAATACAATTTGGTCACCAGATATTTTATTTGGATGCAGTTCAGCACAGCTACAGATTTAAATATCATTGCTGTTGCTATTCAGAAACCAAGAGATACACTTTACAAAAGCAGTTCACAGGTCAGTGTAAACGGTTTGCTTAGGTTACTGTATCCTCACACATTCCCCTACGATAATGCAGGCTAGTAGCTGTGAAACTGATTTAGGCATAAGAGGTAAAACTCTGGCACCTCGAGCTTTTGCAGCGGCGTAAACTCAGTTGTAAACGCGTTGTGGCAAAACAGACCTGTGCCGTTTAAGGTTGTACAGTTTAATCTGAGAGCTGTTTGGTAATAGTTCAAGGTTGTACTCCCTTTGGCAGCACTTAATTCCATTGTGGCGATGCTTCTCTCAATGGAACAACAGTTCAAGGGTGGAAATAATACTTTTAGTATCCATGCAGGTAATTGCCAAACCCTGTTGAATGTGCTTTTGTGAGTCGCTCTGGATGAGAGCTTCTGCTAATTGACTAAATGTAAATGTCATGTAATGGAAAGCGACCTTCAGGGCATTGCACATACAGTGCATTTTCTCACCGCTTCCTGCTTTTACATGCCACTCAGACAGCAGAACCGAGATACTCGGAGTAATTCTCACAGTGGCCTCATTTAGGATGGGCTGTATATGGCACACATGCGCACGGGTGCCGTCTGCCTGCTGGCCGCGGGTGCAGGGTAACGGGGGCTTTCGGGCGCGGCCGGGGGACGGACACATGCTGTAAACCACATTCCTTCCTCTCCCGCCCCCAGACGGAAACGCCCCCCCGGAGAGATTTCGTCTGTAGATATGAACCCGATATTCTGGAAGCCGACTTTCCTAAAACCAGATTTTGGGGTTTTTTGTGTTCCCGGCGGAGTGGATGAATGTGTGTTCACGTAATCGTGAAATGCAGGAACGAAGCACTTTTTAAAAGCATCCTGAGCCAGCAGTATGGGAGAATGTGTATGAGGAATAATATTTTGCATAAACATGCCAAGCATAAATGTGCCCCATGTGGAACATTGAAGCAGTGTGTGCTTGGAACAGTTTGTCCAACTGAATCCTTCCCTCGAGGTTGACTTTGCAGATCCTTGGTGACCTTTCATAGAAAATGTGGTTCCAAGCTACAAATGGATGTGCATTTAAAATGACATTTGTATGGTAAACTTACTTTTCTGACAACTATACTGGCTGCCTTTTAAGTGGTGGGTACACAATGTGCTGTGACCAAGGGCATTTCTGAGTGTAATATGGTGTGGATTCTCCCCCTCAGTGTCTGTCCAGGAGAGTTTGGAGAGGAAGTTTGGGAAGCATGGCGGAGCCATTCCTGTCGTCCCCACCGCTGAGTTCCAGGCCAGAGTTGCTGTGAGTGCCACGCCCCCCCTGCTTTACCCAACCCACTACTGCACCCAGCCCGCCCACTTTCACCGTGTCACATCACACTATGACTGACTGTCTCAAAACCATGAAGGCAACAACTTCAACGTTCCAACTTTAGCCACGTCTTACGATATCAAGCCCAAGATCGCAAAGAATACCAGTCTGAGACGGCCATAGATTGACCTCCTCCGTCAAATGACGATATTTGTCATTTAAAAGTTGTATTTTCAGTCTTTGCAAAATAACATCACTCCTAGATGTTCTCCAGCCCCAGAGTTGTCCTCAGCGCAGTGTCTTTTACCCTGTTTGAACTGTAGTGCTTTGTGGATCAGGGCAGGTACCACAGTAACGTGATACAGGTGATCTCATGCTGTAGAATGCATCAACACGCTGGAAGAGTCAGATGGAGCCATCCTGGAGAAATCTGCCAACCCGCGCACAAGTGGATGTTTGAAATGGGGGGGGGGGGGGGGGTTGTTGTTTGGGAAGGTTTTAATTGAATCCTGTGAAGAGCGCGGGTCGTTTCACGTTGTTAAATGACAGAGCAAACTCCGAAGTAAATGTGTTCAACATGGGTGCCCATTGCCTTTTCCATTGAAGCTGGTCCCATACCGTGCCCTTCTGGGAGGCATCTGCTCTTTCCCTAATTCATTTTTCCGTTACGAAAACGGTAATGACCAGCGTGCGCCAAGTATTAAAACGGGCACATTAAGGCGCAACGTGCGCAACGTTGAGCAATTCGCTGTTTGTTGCTGCTTACACTCAAAGGCCCCGTAAAAATGAATGCAAAGACTGATTACAGGAATGAATAAACAAAGCTCTCTTTGTTGATGGTTTATGTTCATCTTTTCCCAGCAGTGTGTTTGTTGCTCTGTGAAGCGAGTGTGTATTTAACGAGAGCTCTCCGCCTCTGTTCCCAGGGCGCCTCCGAGAAGGACATCGTCCACTCCGGTCTCGCCTACACCATGGAGAGGTCGGCTAGGGTGAGTGACCGCACGGGGTTCTTAACATCTACCTATTAGAGCCGCCTTTTTGAAGGCAGCAAATCTAATATGCTGGGTTTTGGAACGTCCTGTTCTTGTCGTGGCTCTAATCCAGCGATTTAACTGAGGCGGCTGGGGCTTCTTTGATGAAGCGGTCAGGTCACGCGCAAACCGTCATGAAGCGTAACGAGGTTAGAGGAAATCCGAGAGGTGTACACATCAGCCACAAGTATGTGCAAACACTTAGTCTGGAAGGTCTTTGTAGAAGAGAGTAGGCAAAATGGTACCCATCGTGTTTGTCAGCTCTTCCCATTTAAAAATGTAGCCTACCTTCATGGAAAATCCCTTTCTGTTTAACGTGATGCTTGTGCGCAGCATGTTTAAAGTGCACACGGCCTCAGCACAGTAGCTCCAGGCATTTTCACTGTAACAGTAAGCACCGCCTACACTCCCTCACCTTCAGCATCTGTCTCTACAGCTGTCATCTCTCCCTCCCTCTCTCTCTCCCTCCCTCCCTCTCTCTCTCTCCTTGTCTCTCCCTCTGTCACCGCCCCACTTTCTATACCCACACAAACATCCTCCCTCCTCTCGTGTAGCCAGTGGCTTTGTGTCCGCGCCTGCATCGCGTGAGAAAGGGGGCTGTGGGTAACCGGAGCAGGGCTGACTGTTTCAGTGGCCACATTGTTGCAGTCGAGTCGTCCAGGTGCCTGGAGTGGCAGTAGAAATGGGGTGGTTAACAATGAGAGCCCCACCCGCTGGCATCGGTGATGTCCTCTATTAAATAACAGAATGTCTTCATGCGTTTTTAATCTGCCCCATCTTGCCGCTCTCGTGAATATTCACACTGTCTGTAACGCTCAGGTTACCCGTTGCACGTAACCGTGGATTCTAAGTAACATACCGTCAGAGCCTTTATTTTTATTTTTGCCGAGTTTTATTTTTCTGAATTGGGTGTTTATTAATGTTGTTCATTTGGAATGTTTTTCATTCAGGCATATTTCATTGGCTGAATATGCAGTGGTGAAGAAAAATGGCCTATTAGCTTCATGAAAATGATTGAGAGGCCTTGTTGAGTTTCTTTGATTTCTCTGTGCTTCGCAGACCAGCAATTGGCCCCCCTGAACCTGGAGTCCTCAGGGTGCCTCTGGTTTCTTTTTGAATGCTTTGTAACATAATTGGGTCAGCTATTAGGTGTAAATGCATACAGCTGACCATGTACTGTAGTTACTCAGTATTGTACTGTTGAACGGCAGGGCATATCTGCATGCTGCTGCTCCAGGTTCCTCTGCCTTTGAAGTAGACCACCAGATAGCAGCTGAATTATCGGTTGGATAGCTAGGCTTTTGTGCAGCTGAACTGTAAGCAGATGCCCCAGACTGGATCTGAAAAGAGACTTTGTTCTGTCTGTAGCAAATCATGCGCACCGCGAACAAGTACAACCTGGGCCTGGACCTGAGGACAGCAGCCTACGTCAACGCCATCGAGAAAGTCTTCAAGGTGTACAACGAGGCCGGCCTGACCTTCACATAAAGGGCCGCCGGTCCCGCCTGCACGTCTGTCTGTCCAGCCGTCTAAGGAAACCCCGGCCCGCCCCCCAACCCCAAGCACCCTCCCCCACTCTCCCTTCCTCCCTCCAGCCCAATCTAGCCTTTATAACATATCAAGCGTTTACATCTTATGTACCATATACTGTCTATACATATATAACCATCAGACAATTCCTCTGCGTCCACGTTCCAAGTTTAGAAAAGCTTTGTTCCCGGCTGGGCCTGAAGCTTGATCTGGGCTGCAGCCTCACTACAATTCTCCTCCGTCTCCATCCCAATTTATCAGGCTGTAGTGTGTCTCCATGCCAACAAACACCAAAAAGTCATCCACAGTTAACATGGCTTCTTCGGCTGCGGATGTAGCCCCACCGGCACGGTTCGAGCCAGTTACGTTCCATGGCAACTGTTTTTTTTTTTTTTTCTGTTCTGTTCCATGTTTGTTCTGTTTGGTCTTTTTTGTTTTTTTTACACCTGCGGTGTAAGCCGAGGGTTGATGCAGCAAGGCGAGGATCAGGACAGTGAGGAGAATGTCCCCATGCAGTCCCACCTGAGTGATTCAGAAGCAAGCCTCAAACACTGATGCCACAGGGCTGTCCCCTGTGTTCAGCTGGGGAGCTTTCTCGGCCTTTGCTTCGTCCATTGCAATAGTTTTTTTAAAAAAATTCAGTTTAGCCCTATGGGATTTCAGTTGGAATTGCTAAGGTTTTAATTGATACAAAGCACTTACGGCTACAACCTCCTAAAGTTGGAGTTCCACCTTCCCTCTGAACGGATCTGTTAGCGTTTTTTTTTTTTTTCGCTACTTTGTCACAGAGGCCTCTAAATGTACTTTGTTTTGTACTCAGTGCGCACCCATGGGCTCCTTTCTTCCAGCAGTGCGCATAGCTTTATTTCAGTGCTTTGAGGCCAAGTTGGCAACCCATCCCCTTAGAACCACCTTTTTCTGAACCTATACTTAGGTTGCTAGATTCGATCCAGATGTTGAGTGTCTCAGCTGGATCTGAAGGGCCCATGGAAGCATAGACCGAGAGGAGGGCGAGTTCACGCGGGAACAGATATTTTTATTTTCTCTTTGTTTTTGCCATGTAAGCCTTGATTTGGAAACTGCTTTGGGATTCTTGGTACATTTATATTGCCTTTTTGTTGGAAACGAATAAAAACGACAACAAATGCTAGTGCCTGCATTTCCTTCATTGAGTCTTTATTTCTGTGCTGTGCATTTACACTTTTACAACCTGCAGTGTTACAATGTACATGTTAGCAACACTGGGTAATCCACACAAAGGGAAAATGAATGTGTATTCAGAGTGTGAGAGCAAGTGTGAAGGCCGATAAATGCTAGCACCACAGTGATGTTGTGTGGATTTTTTCAATGCCTTACCAAATCACAGGAAGATTTAAGTTTATTAGGGTTTTAGATTAAATTCAGAGTAATCATTTGGCCACTCAGATGCAGTGATCCAGTACAGTTCCTGTAGAATTGCTTGCCTGTTTCACCTTCATATACCTGATTTTATGGCCCATGCACTACATTAGCCCACTGTGACAGATAGAGATGAACCCATGGTGAAACGACCAGGGTAAAGAGGCAGAGCATGGCATTACAGTTAGGGCTGCAGGTAGACATGACTGAAGCTGGTCTGTGTGGGTGAATCCCATTGCTTCAGAAATGGGTCCTCACGTCTCTTTCCATGATTCCTCCACCATGCTTCCCCTATGAGTGTGAACTCGAATGTAAGTAAATGTGTGTTATGCACGTAAAGCTATTAAAACCCCACCAGGCAGGAAATAAAATATTGCATATACATTTATTTTAAATCATAATTACAAACGATTGCGAGTGGTCACTCGGCATCCTCAATCAGCCATGCTGGAGAAAAGGCTTGCGTTTTTTTTTTTTTGAGGGTATAGTCCTAAGAGAGGCTGCTCCAGCCAATCCCTCTCAGAGGCTGGGACAGTGAGGAAGTCCACTTGGATGAATGGTGTTCCCAGGTGGGGGCAGTATAGGGGCTGGAGGTGGGGAGGAGCTGGGGTGTGTGTGAAGGCCTTGTAATCGGAGTGAAGGCTCAGCTGAAGAGGCTCTTCCCGAAGGAGACGGCCGCGTCCGTAGCCTTGCCCTTGACAGCGTCCCCGGCCATTTCCTGCGCGACGTCTCCCAGCATGTCTGTAAGATCTGTGGACACAGAAGGTGGGTTAGATGGATTATCGCCAGTTTTGCTAACAGCTGCATTTAAAGGCATGTATGGCTGGTCTATATGAAAGTGAATCCCAGGAAAAATGCCTGATGAGGAGCTTCTGTAAATCTGTTCTGTGTGGGCTGTTTACTTCATAACATAACACTTCACTAGGGGGTTCATATTTTAACACACTTTAACACACACTTTTTGCATATCAATAGATAAGAATGTAACCCGTAATGTACGTCACTTTGGGTAAGTGTCTGCTAAATGACAGTAATGTAAAACAAAAAAAAAGTTTAGGGTTCAGGTACATGTTAGGTGATACCTGTAAGGTAAACTACTGATACATTAATAGAGAACCTCCCTATATGCTAGTTAATAACAAAGTTTTCAAATGATCATATGACAGGGTGATCCTACAGGAAGAAGTGGGAAAATTATTCACTATCCCTGTTTAGAGGAGATGCTGCTCAGATCCAATAATATTAAAAATCTGGATGGGTAAATCTAGACATCAATGTCCAGTATCAGGCCATCCAGATTATATGAAGATCAGTAGGTCTCTGAAGCACCTGCTCTTAACTGATGCAAGTAACCTGATGTAAGTAAATTAGTTACTGAATTACTGATTTTACAGTTTGCGTTTCAAGGAGTCTGCCCCTGTATGTTTCCTTTGAACAAATGCATTTAACGTGAACTTAAAAATGCATGTAGAAACATCCACAGGTGTGAGCTCTGTATGTAGGTGTCATCTGTGTCATCATTATACCTCATCTATCAAAGAAGATAATCAGAGGTTAGGAAAATGATTGAACAATTTTTCCAAAGAGGACCTCATAGGAAGTGAAGTCCAAGTACCCCACATTCTCTCCCTCTGGAGTTCAGATCTCATTTGCTTCAGTGCGAAACAATGTTGAAATAAGGTGACTGATTTCACTACTGAAGCTACTGCACGATGTAACTCTATGCAAAGACAGTTTTCTTTGCTCTAGAGCTGCACACTAAGAACACGGCAAAAGATGGTGCTTTATGAGTGCGGTGAATGTACTGCCACCAAAAAGCAGATACTGTACCTCCTCCACCTCCACCTCCGCTTCCTCCTTTCTCCTCTTCCTCCTTCCCGAAGGAGAGAAGACCTCCAATACCGCCTCCTCCTCCCTCCTCTTTCTTCTCGTCGTCCTTCCCTGAGAAGAACCCAGCAATACCGCCTCCTCCTTGTTCTTTCTTGTCATCATCCTTCCCTGAGAGGAACCCGGCAATACCGCCTCCTCCTCCTTCCTCTTTCTTACCCTCGTCCTTTTTCGTGTCACCTCCCAGAAATTCCTTCACCTTCACCTTAGCGACACCCGCTAAAATATGAAAGGAACCATATTAGTACCTTTAACACAGCACTTTAGCACAGAGCAGTGACGGCTTTAGCAGGCAGGTGTTGAGCAGTGTTCTGCAGAGGTGGAAGTGGGATCATGGGGTCCGCGCTTAGAGCTTGCAGCACACCTTGACACTACCTCTTAACCCGCACTGGCCAGGTGCTGATCATCTTAACCGTCTGTGATCGTATCACATCAGACTCACCACTGAACAAAGCAAGGCAGAACAATTCAGGAATCTGATATCATAACCCCTCCCCATTCGTTGAATGGTAACAACGTTCCTCTAATTAAGAACTGAATGCTTACTTCCAGCTTGAAGCTATTGGCAAAAACACTTTGAGGCAAGCAGCAGGCAGAGCTGCAATTCAGTATGAAATGAAATGCAGTACTCTCCTATCTGTGTCCAATTAATCAATCAGTCAGTAAAATTTTGCTCAATATAGAAGTCTTAAACATCAAATTATGGTGTCATGATGCTTTGCAAATGCTCTCTGAAGTTATTGAAACATATGATGCTGTTATTAATTTCTTCATAGCTGGGTGCCTAGAACTTCTCACAGTGAGACTTTCTGCATTTAGAATTTGATTTGATTTAGCATATAGATTATTGTATGAAGAGTGTTAATTTAACCTACATTAATTACACACTTAATGGAACTAAGGATTCTGTCACAATCATTGCTTTTATTGAACATTCGCTGAACATGGATGAAATGCTCCCAGCATTTGTGAGCTATCTTCTCATGCAAAGAGCTAGCTTCTTTGCTGTTTAGCTGTTAGCAAAACAGATCAATGTAGCTACAAAATAACCACATATTTATGATTCATGTTCAAGTATTCAAGTCGATGGGCACGCAATACCCACAATTCCTTTTGACGGATCTAGTTTAACTACATGAAAAAGTGTGAGAAAATGTCCTAAGCCAATGGGAAAAATGTGCTGGCAAGTTTAGCGCCTCCTTTGAGGAGAGATGGGCTTAACAAGGCAGATGAGGCACATTATTTACATGTTCCGAAAGGGGAATGTCACAGAGCAGGTTCTCTCTGGGGAGATAAATTAAAGACAGGGCACTCTGGGTATTCACAGGCCTCTGAGGAGTAGCCAGAATGTCTGAAACAGAGAACAAGTGAGGTTTGTTCAACTCCGCCAGCCTTTAAAGACGCCAGAATCTCAGAGCTGAAGCCAAGAAATGCAGGGTCCTAAAAAGGAAAGCTCCACATTTCGATCCTATCTTAGAACTTTTTTTTTTTTTTTATGGGAGGGCTTAAAAAGTTTTTTGCTAAATATGTAAAAACGCAGTTTCCCATTTTACATTTGCTGTGAAAAGGATGTTAAACATCAGGAATTTGACTGCACCCAACCTGCTGCCAGCTAATCCATGATGCATGACAAACTCAAAAGTACAGTATGAACAGAACTTTTTCAGCAAACCATGATTGATCAAAAAACAAAAAGTCTGCCCCAGTTTCCATGCTTTCCATCTGTCCCTCTCTGCCCCCTCATCACCAGAAATCCCCCCCCCCCCCCCCCCCCAAAAGACTTACCTGCCCCGTCGACAGCCTGATCGACGTAGTCATTGGCCTTGCCGCCCACAAATTTGGAGAAAAACGACATGTCTGCAAGCTGTGGTCCCTGCTTGTGTGTCTTTCAGTAGCGCTGACTTGGTGTGTGTGTGTGTGTTTGTGTGGAGAGTTTTGGCATGGAGTCTTATAGATGTTGGCACCCTCAGGCTCTGAGCACACGCCCCTGTGCCTCAGCTCATAGGACAGGGAGAAAAACCTGGGCGTGTCAGGAGGGCGTACAAACAGGGGGAGGAGTGTGTGTGTGTGTGTCTCTGTGTGCGTCTGTGTGTGTCGGTATGGGGGGAGGTTAGCAGGAGAGACTGGTTCCTCTTGTCTGAAGCATCAATTTTAAACAGGTATGCTTGGAACAACTGCTTTGTCTTTCTGTTCCCATGGAACCCAAAAAGCTTGAAAGGTACTGATATGCATAACTGAAAAAGTACTCCTGATGCTTTGTTTTCGAACTTCTAATTCATCATGCATCACACTATGTGATTCCATTCAGTTCTGTTCATTCTGATGGTATCTTCATGAAATGACAAGCATAACCAGCCAGTCTCCCGCAAGGCAAATGGAGAAAACTCAATGCCTTTTTAAATTGTGGTGTAACTGTAAAGGATCTGGGCTTGTAGCCCAAAGGTTGCAGGTTAAAATCTTTGGTGGGGCATTGCCATTCTATCCTTTAGCAAAGTGCTTACCCTGAATTGCTGGTAAATATTTATCTGTATAAATAGATAATAGTGTGAAAATGCAAGCTGCATAATTCACCCTGGATGAAAGTGTCCACTGCACCAGTAAATGCCCAATACCAGAACTGACACAGCAATCTGTGCTGCCCTGACACCTTGCTCTCCTCTCTCTGGTGCTAAGAGAGGGCAGGGAAAGGTGGCAGACGGTGATTTTAGGGGACACACAGGGACATGGGACACACAGGAATGGAACGCATGGTACAGCATTCTGACTCCTCCCTCCACAGGAATGTCGAGTGACTCACCAGAACAACCCTCCCTGGCAACATGGGCCTAAAAACGGCAAAACAGCAGGCGATTTTATCTGAGGCAGGGGTGGGCAAAACAAGGCCTGAGGGCCGGGTCCAGCCCATCAGAGTTTCCGCTCAGACCGACTTGCTTCCGTTCCAGTGTTAGACTGTTAATTCACCAGAAGTTAATTTGTTCAAAATCACGTCTAACTTCGCCATGAGGCCATAGTTAGGTATTTTGCTATCTTGCTTCCATCACTCAATGTTATGGTTACTTAGTCAAACATAAACAAATGGAGATTAATTCACTTGTCCCTCAAAATGTATCAGAACTGTGGAAAATTTAGCATCACTATAAAGGCAGAGATCCAGTCTAATTCAATATGAGTGCTTAAATACAAGTATTCTTGTATTTAACAAACAACAGACCTCAAAGTATTATCACAGATGCCTCAGGGAAAGCTGTATGTATAGACTGAATACAACCCATTGAAATACACCCCGAAGAGTGCAACCTAAAACTTTAACCTCTTTGAGGGCGAGCAAGAATGCGAATACACATTGCTCAAATGCAAAAGCGGCAAAACTGTCTCACAAGACTGGGCACGGTGCAAGATGGAGTTACAAGAACGAGTCCAGGTCGAGTTACGTGATCGCACGCAGAATCGCTCAAAGCGGCAGATCGTTCTCCAAAGTGGGGGTTTGTCACGTGATGTTGGGCCAGGTCTGCTGTTCTTTTAGGCTGCGGCCTTCTTTTGCACGCCGCAGATCGATAGTCCAACAGTCATTTTGTTCTGAGGAAATCTGACACGGTGTGCCGATCAGCACTAGCCCGTTAAAATGTTTCCTGCGTCAGAACGGAGGGCAGGTCTTGCTTGTGTTGCCTGTTGTGAATTGTGTCTCCATTGTATAACGGGACAAACATTGCATGGCTGAGCTCACGTTTGAACCTAAAGGTATTGATTAAATACACAAGCACATAATGCGTTGGTTTATATGTTACAAAAGCACATACACACAGTATACACCCTGCTGACATACCTGTTTTTTAGCTGTGCTGTGTTGGCATCTTACCACCTTGACCGCAACAATGGGGCCTACTAATTCAGCGTACCGTCAAAACATGTCATGGATTTCAAACTTAAAGAAGGGGCCACTGTACTCAAATGCCAATTCCATTCATATGCATTCATTTTACTGCTATGAATTCTGTCAGTAGAACAAAAGGGCACAGGTAGAAATCAAGGGGAACGTGGCACTAGCAGTGGGAAGTTTTTTTTCCACACTAAAGCATTAAGGCACGGAATAACCTGACCCAGTGCTAGATGCACTCTGGACTGTAAGCAAAATGATGAGCCCAGATTGGCTGAATGGCCTTTTCTCAACATCGTGTTTTTATTTTTTTCTGTTATCGTTGTCATTTTTTCAATTCCATTTCATGTATTTGATAAAAAAAGATTACGCTGCTTCTCTGTAACACAATCTGGAGTGCTCACCATGACCTTTATTTTGGCTACAGTATTAAGTGAAATGCTTTGATGAGTTGAATTATCGATTGATATGCCAAAATATAGTACTGATATTCATTATAGGGATGTACAGCTTGGTATGATTCATTTGTATTGTATTTGAGTACAAAATGTTTAATGTTTAAATGACATTCTAATTTCAAATTTCCATGTTCATGTTGGTAGACTCATAATGCATGCACTTTGAGGGTATGACTCAAATGAGTTTATGGTTTATTTAGTGGTGTCTCGATTGGACATGATATGGCCTACAGAGCCTGGTTTTTCAGTGTAAGATGACTGGTTCTTTCTCTGCTCTTGATGAATATTTGATGGCGGAGAGCATGCCAGCGTCGGTGACAGAAAGGCTGAGTGGGTACGTGACGTGGGCCATCTCTCTGGGTGTGGCAGGGAGCTTTTGATGGAGTTCTCGGACGTTTCGGCGCCATGGACGCAGCATTGGTGGGAATGTCAGTGGAGGCACCTTTTTGCCATGCCGTCGGCGCTTGAAGCCCATTGGCTGGACGGTGCAGGATCACAAGACCGAGGGCCCAGATCCCGAAACCTCCAACAGGAGCGTAAATAAACACACTTCCAAACAAGCAGAGCCTGTTCAACAAACACTGGGCCTGTGTGACGCAGGAGCTTCTTCAAATGAAAATATTCAGCCCTTCCCTTTCTCCATAAAGTGTTGCAATGTGTTTATCTGTCTAAAGCAACAGTCTCCCTAATCAGACAGGGGTTTGAAGACCAAGTGGCCCAACTTTCCCTGTTTTTCCCATGTTTCCCTGTGCGTGCCCCATTCTCTGGAACGGCTCTCAGGAAAACATCAAGTCCACACAGCCTGTGAATTACTTTAAGTCTGCTTTAAAAACACATTAATTGGAGGCTGCTTTCGATTCATTGTAAATGTTTGTGCTCAGCGGTTTGTATTATATTTTTATTGCTTGTTTTGTCGGGAGCCTGCCGCTCTAATTTTTCCTGTGATTATTTCAGCTGCAGGCTTTTTGTTTTGACCAAGTTGGAAGACTTCGTCATTTGTATTGTTTGTAGAAAGCTTGGTGCTATTTTGAAGGGAAGTGCTCAAACACGCGTTTGGGACTCTGAAGTGCCAAAACTACCAAAACCCCTTGTTGTTGTTCAGGTGGGCTCCCCCCAGTGATTACTTTTAGTATTGCAAGCTGGGTCAGTCTGACTCACTGCATACTGACGATATTTCTGGGTGCGGAATGATTGGGTGTAGAGCTGCGTTTCCCCACCCTTCATTCCCAGCATGCTTTTTAGTTTCATTCCAGCCCAGTGCTTTGGACCAGTTTGGGTGCATTCCCTAGTACTTGCTGTAACTGATGGGGGACCTTTTATGCTTTACGGCTGGGATTGAATCATGGAAATTTTTTTTCCCTGAACCAATCCCAGAGAGCTGATCTGCACACGAAAAGCTGCAGAACAATGTCACTGACGTTTTTAACAGACGACGAGCAAAACGCAGACTCACGCCTCTACTCTTCCCTCATGGAAAACAATAGCTGCGTAATGTGTTTTTAATCTTTCCTTAAACACTCAAAATGACTGTGAACAGCACTTAGCAGGACACTTTTTCTGTACAAAAGGAAAATCTCTGTGCTCCAGGCAAGCGCAGCGGCAGCACGGTGCCTGTGACGTCAGAGCCATTGTAAATCACTCATAGATGGAGGGCGCGGTACACTGGGCCTAAATAAGTAATGGCCCTGCATGTTTTAAACACCCGCAGCTCCGTGAGATCCTCCTCAGCCACACAGGAGCAAAGGGACAGAGCGCTGGAGGAGTCCTGTTCCTACACAGCCTCTCTGCAGCACGCATTCATGAAGAGCTGGATGTACAGCTGCACAGGCTCCCAGCAAAAACGCATCCGTGCGTGTAGCTGCATATGCTCTCCCTGCAGAATGCATGGGAAAGTGTTTTTACACTCTCCCCTCCGGAACACTTCGCCATGTATTGCTGTATTCTCCATTCAGCGTATAAGTATGCAGGTACTGCATTGATGCGTGTTGCTGGATACACCATGCAGAACTCACACGCGAGTTGTCATATTGCACTGATGTGAGGTTGCAGTTCATTCCACGGAATGCATTGGCGTGTGCGCTACTCTATGCTCTCCATCCAGAATGGGTTCTTGGGTAATTACACACGCTTTCTGCAGAATGCATGGCTGCATATGGCAGTGCACAATTCCTGTGGAATACGCTGGCGAGTATTTCTGAACACTGTCCCTGCAGAATCCACTGGTGTACCCCACTATGCACCAGCCTCTCTTCAGACCCAGAACCACAGGTAGCGCTAGCCGGACATAATTTAGATCGTGTCATGCTATGAGTGATAATCAGGATTGACAACTGCACTGTCAGCATGTGAGGAGAATCGGGGCAGAGCAAGGAGCCCTCTCCCTCTCCAGCAATAAAAGGAGTCACTTAACTACAGCTGTTCCCCCTTCCGAAAAAAAGGAAATGGGCTCCAGACAGATAATTAAAGCACTGGGGCAAAGCGAACCTTCTGTTTGTGTTGAGATGTGGCCAGAACACCTGGCGGAACCGCGTCACACAAACGTCATGGCCGAAGCGCCTGACAGGGTTGACTTCACCACGAAAGTAGGTCAGTAAAGTAAAGACTTGGAAAATATTCAGAATAAAATTAATATTATAAAATACTCGAAAAATATGCCATGACAGTCCCTTCTCTGTGTCTCCATCTCTTCACCTCTTTCGGAAGATGCACTCACTGTGAGGGAAAGATGTGTCCACTGTCAACACAACACAAACCTGCCATGAAGTTTGGCTTTCCACAAAATTGTCTTTATTTTCAGTTGTACAGTTTATAAAATTAGCTGTCTGCTTTGATGCCAGCTTATAAATGTCGTGGGTGCATGTATGTGTGTGTATAATGCAGGCTTGAAAGTGAGTCTGTGTTTAAGTGTGTGTGTGTGTGTGTCTGTGCAGGCGTGCGTATATGTGTATGTGTTTGCATGTGTGAGCATGTGTAAGAATGTGTATGGAGTCTGAGTGTGTATGTGTTTGTATGTCGTAAGCCTGAGTGTGTGTGTGTGTGTGCGTGTGTGTGTGTGTGTGTGTGTGTGTGTGTGTGTGTGTGTGAGAGAGTGTGTGTGTTTAGAAACACATACAAGTGCTGATAAGGCAACATGCAGTCTTCTGTTTCCAATGGCTTCAAAGAAATAACACGGTAGTACTTTAAAAGACCTGCTCTAGTCACTTAAAGCAGTCACAAGGCTGGGTGAAGTCTGGGCACAGTGTGGAGTGCCAGGGGCTTGGGGCAGGAGGTGGGGCTGAGGTGACGGGAGGGGTGTGGCAGGGTGGAGACAGTGCTACCTCCGTCAGGGACAAAGGGAGTCTGGGACACCTAGTAAGGGTGTGTCCTTGCACCTCGTCATAGGGGCATCTAACGTTTCACCTCCGATCAGAACACTTCTTCCCCGGGGCTGTGATTTGTCATGCTGATTTTGCATTACAATGGCTTTCTCTTCATTGGATTCTATATCTACTTGCTTTTTAAAGATGATTTCTCATTTTTTTCTGTCCTGTTATAAGTTCCTTTTCTGAATACACTCTGTGACCTGCAAACAGATTGAAGGGAAAACATGCAGGCCAAAAACCTCTACCTGGTATTACCATTCTCCTCCCCTCTCTCTTTCGCATACGCAAACTCACCACACAGAAAGGCAAAGACAGCACGAGGAAAAAAGGAGAACTTCACTTCACTCAGCTCACTGTTCTGTTTATTGCAGAATGGGATTGTGATGGGCCCAGCTTCCCTTTGTCAGGTTTTGGTAGCTAACTGTCTCTAAGTCTCCAAGACGTTAAATGGTGGGGAGCAGCTCAGCTCAAGGCTCGACCATGTGTGTAGTTCGACTTCCCTCACCCTGATCCTCGTCCCTGCCGCTCATGTTGGGAAGGGGGTTAGGGGGAGGGGGGAGGGTGGAGGAGGGGAAGGTGTGTGTTAGAAAACGCAGACTTAACGTAGGCCTTGTTCAACGAACCTCATAAAGCAAATTACTATGAGTACATCTACTGTAGTTAGTACAGGTGTTAGGTTATTCATCAGCGTGCACACTACCGGTAAGTCTTACACTTCTGCACTTCTAAGACGACAAGAGTTACATGTACTGGTTATCTGGCGTGTACGTCTCTCTGGGTTGCCAGGCGCGGCCATGTTCGGGACAGCAGATGAGCGCCTTCCTGTCTGAGGGAGGGAAGGGAGGGGAGGAGTATTTGGGTGGGGCCGGGGCGGGGCAGTGACAGTGCCTTGGGGGGTGGGGGGTGGGGGGGGGGGGTTTGTGTCGGAACGAACCCACGGATGCACCCGCAGTCTGTGGAGGGGAGGGCCGGGCGTGAGGACGGAGAGAGTCCTATAGACGTTTCGGTTTCCATGGAGTCACAAAAACATATAGGCAAGGAGACGCCTGGGTCTCAGGAGATTTCGGGTTGGGGTGGGGGTATGTGGGGGGCAATCCTGCTGGCAGCGGAGGGGGGATGGGGGGGATTGCTGCTGGTCCCTGGACAATGGGCTAATTCCCCTGAGAGAGACAGAGAGAGACAGAAATGTAGCTGGTTAAGTATAAGTATGTTGTACAATGTAACATATGCACACATACAGATAGGAATGCATAGGAATATAAAAGATAAACGTGTAACAATCGAGCACACACACACAAGTTTAATAAAAACAGTGCTTTGCAAATACTGCTTTGGATTGTCCTGCCAGTAAAGCACCATTGAATTGAACCAAATTGAACTGAAATGAGGGGGTGGGGAGAGAGAGCGATAGAGAGAGAGGGGGATGGATGTAAGCAGAGATCAACCTGAGAAAATTCCTCACAGTCCTAGTCACATGTAACTACTGCAGAAGGTGCTGTATTAACCAGGTCTCTGGACATTTTAATGGTCAAATAAAAGGATTAACTAGGATGAGGATAAATGGTCCATATTTTTTCATGATTTCTGTCACAACATAGTTTACCATCTGACAGAGGAAAGTACAGTACTTATTCATGCTGGGAAAATGAAAACATTAAGTACTTTTAAATTGATAAAGTGTTTTTCTGAGTCAATGTTCCTGTTTTTGGCTAGTGTTTGCAGTAACTGACTGGGCTATTCTTCACTGGTGTGTCATATGACAGCACTCTACTTCTCCTTCACTTCACTTATTATGAATCTCTTTGGCAAACTCCAGCTGTGTGTATGGACAGTATCCCTCATTAGAGGCATCTGCACTGCAGAGATCCCTCATAATGTGGCCGAACCTGATGTGGGTTCCAGTTATGGTGGGAGCTCACCCCCTCTCCCCCTATCCTTCTTCAGCTCAGCTCCTTCTACCACCCCACCCCCCCCACAGGCCCGGCGCCAGGAGAAAATACAGAGGGGTGCAAAGGGGGGGGGGGGGTTGCACATCTTTAGTAAGTACTATGTAGACATCGGGATGTAAGGAGAAAACTGGCGGTGCACTGAGGTCCTTCTGGGGGTGCCCCCGAGCACTCTCATAGCGCCAGGCCTGCCCCCCCCCCCCAACACCCAACCTCTCTGAGCTGTCCCTCTCTCCTGCTTTCCCTCTTGCCCCGAGTCTATCTACTTCTCTCTCTCATTTTCTCACACTCTCCCTCTCTCTCCATATCCCACCCACCCTCTCTCCCTCTCCCTCATTCTCCCTCTTCCTACCGAGCTCTTTCTGCCTCATTCCCCTTCTCTTATATTTCCCCTCCTTTCTTTCACTCCTGCTGCCTCTCCCCCTCCCTCTCTCTCTCTCTCCCTCACACACACTCTCTCACATTCTCCCTCTCTCTGCCAACAGCCTGGCGTCTCTGATCTTCCAAGGGGAGGACGGGCTGAAGGGAGCATTAAAGGAACATAAACGAAATGACACCACCTGTCCCCCCCGGCCCCCCCCGGCCCCCCCCCGGCCCCCCCCCGGCCCCCTCCCCTTCTCTCCTCCCCCTCCTCCCTTTCTCTCTGCACCCACCTGCTCTGCTGCGTCTCCAGCCTGCTCCGCGCCCCCCTGACCATGGGACAGGTCACCCTGCGTCAGGACACAGAGAGAGGGGCGTTAGTCAGGGGACGCTGAGGCCTGTGCCCCCGTGCTGACAGCCACGCCCGCTGCACGTCGGCGTGGCTGTGCCCCGAGAACTGCGGGGTCACACATGCGCCCCAGGCAAGCGCCTGTTGGCCTCCCGCACTTTCAGAGGCTGTGTTTTCAAACAGCGCACACACCGGGGTCAATATGCACTGCACTGAGCCGCCTCCGTTTCCACCCGCCGCAGGCAACACCCCCCCCCCAACCCCCTCCCCCGCCCCCGCCACAGCGCCGGCGCAGTCAGCGTCAGCCCCGATTACTGCTGTTCAGAAACACAGGGATGCACGGCAGGCTGCAAACAGCAGGATGCACTGGAGCAGGTCAGCTTCTGTTCAGGCATAATGCACCTACAGACGCACGCGCGCAGACGGGCACACGGATGCATGGGAGAACGTGTCTCGGCAAAGGATTATGCTGGAGGAGAGATTATGGTGGGAGAAATGAAGATAAGCATTTAGGAGAAGATACATGACTGTCTGCTGGAGGATGAGGAAGGAGGAAAGCCGTAGAACCTAAGGGGTAAAGAAGGAGTTAGTTCTCAAAGCGCAGCGCTGTTAGGGCAATTTTCTGAGTCATCTGAGTTGCAGGTTCATGCAATGCCACACCCCATTCAACCAATGTGTCTGTGTTCGTTATTTCATGTTGTTCACTGTGTGCCTGTTGTCTTGTCAGTTCTGCTGTCCCTCCCCCTCCCTTTCTTTTACCCATCTCCATTCTTTCTCTCTCATACACACACAAGAACACACGTATACACACACACACACACAAGAACACACGTATACACACAAACACAAACACACTCACAGACACACACAAACACAAACACACTCACAGACACACCCACACAGACACAGAATCCAGCAGCTGGGAAATGAGGTCACTCTGTGTGCCTAGTGCCCACACCATTATACCCCTGACAAAAGCCCTTGTCCCAGCATGCACTCTGTCTGGCTGGCATCGAGCGGCCAGCCTGCTGTTTTTCACAGGCCAGAGGAGCATGCTGGGCCAGCAGCTTTGGAGTGAGAGTGTCGGACTGCATTATCCTTCACCCAACTCAACGAGACCAAGACCGAAAAACAACAGCACTGGGACTCCTATAAGGGCTCTTAGTTGTTGCAGTTCTTTTTACCAAAAATATTAAAGCAGCACCTCAGTTCCAGCAGCATGTTTTGAAATTTGCCACTCAGGATTAGTGCAAAATATGCAAGCTACGAATACTTCTTTTCTGAAAAGACTGCTCGAATTGCTTAACTGTGTGTGAAGTGTACAGCTCAGTATTATGTGATTTAGTGGCATTATATGTGATATATGCTAGTGTATGTATTTAATGTACAGTTTCTAGGCTAATTGTCTAATTGTCAAATTAGCACAAGTTAACTTGTGTTGATGCTGGAATTGTGCTGCGCATGCACTTTGGTTTGCGAGTTTTGTTAACCAGGTCTGGCATTGCTGCTCATGTACCATGGATAGATACACTTCTGTTCTCTAGTGCTGGAAGTCCCTCTGGGTAGAGTGTCTGCTAAATGTATGTGATGTATTAGGTCCGGAGAAGCTTTTACCTCTGGTTTCAGACCCACAGGGGGGTGGGGGTATCCTGCTTTTAGTGTGTGATTTATTTTATCTGTTAAACTCACAGAGTAAACTCACATTTCTCCTGGATGAAAAATAAATCTGGGTTCCCGTAAACCGTAACAAATTTAGATCTAATCATTTCGCAAATAACCAGAGCTCAGGGACGTAGCCCTCCGTGGGCCCCACAGATGTGGCGTCCAGCCTGTTGATTTAAGGAATATCTGGTAATTTGGGAACATGTTATGACAGACAGCTGCAGTGCCCCCTGCTTTCAGTGCTGCCCCCCCACCCCCCCATGGATCACAAGGCAGATCTGGAGGGGGGTGAGGTATTATGAAATCAAGGGCCAATGCAGACGGCCAAGAGGCTGCAAACCACATGCTCAGCATTCAAACAACCACCCCCCACTCCCACCCTCCCCGCATTGCTCTCCCTCCCTGTGAAAGCACCTCCGTTCCGGGCTCGTCCTGTCGCCGGCAGCAGGGGTGACCCGGCAGAGAAAAGACAAAGAGAACAGGTTAATTTGCAGGCATGTCACAACGATAAAGGACCGTTACAGGGTCAGAGTGGGGGAGGGGGAGTTTCACAGGCGGACATGTTATAGGCTTGGGGAACTGTCCAAGGCACAGAGGTGCTGCAAACACAGCCTCTCCACAGGAGAGGGAATATTCTAGAACTGAACTGTGAAAAGGGACAAAAAGTCTGGGCCTCCTGTTTCCTGGCAACACTCCCATACAAAAAAATGTACATATTTAAAATATGTTTTTGAGACTGTATTTTGAGTTCAATCAATATATTTAAAATATGTAAATGATTTCTGTCTTGGCATATGGTGACATGTGTTTGATTTGCAATATATATTAAATTGTATTTTCAATATATTCTTTGGCTGAAAAACATATTTCACACCATATATTACAACATATTTCATTTTTGCATGCACTTCCTATGTGATGATCTAAGAACACTCCTGCCATAGGATAAGGTTTACGTTTTTGTTTCTCAGTGTGACATTCTGGTTTGATCAGTAATCTCAGGCTGTGAGACTGACTGTGTGTTACATCAGAAGATATATTTCATGCATATACTGTATTTCTCAGAGTGAGCTAATATAAGATATTACATGCCAAAGTGTGGTGTTCTCCTGACTACAATGAAATATCCAAATGTCTCATCTGTTTTCAGGAACACCCCTGGACTAGCGTATTGGTTGCATTTGTTACTCTTTTATTTTACAGTTTCTCTACACAGCTTTATGGACAATAACTCATAACCATACTCTCACACGGTCAACCACTACTGTCTGCCACTGTAATGACTTGCGTGGCTAACTAATTGCTCTGTGTGGCAACAAAAATGCCACCCCTTCTATTCCCTAACTTCTCCCCCCCACTCTGCCCAATGAAGTCAGGATGTGACATCATCAACACTCACCGCCTTGACAAATCCGGTTGAGAGTGCCACGTTCTCCACTCCCTCCACTGTTTTCTGGGACACCTCGTTGGCACCCGCCACGGCTACATCTCCAACGATGTTGGCCTGCTCGGTCGTTCTCTGAGCCACTGAGGCGGGGAGAGAAAAGCACTCTATTAATTAATATCACCTGGCTTCACATCCCCACTCACTTAAAATTACATTCTTTTGGAAACCACTTCCCATTTGTTAAATTTGAATGAACCGTGCCAAATCTCAATTGTTTCTGTCAGTATGTGTTCAGGTCATTGGTAGTCACTCCTCTGGTAAGTTTGAAACGAGACCAGTAGCACTCAACCTGAACTAGGTCTCCCTGCACTTAAACTGACCCCGGTTCAGCAATACCGAGCCTGAACCAGCTTTACCGGCTCTAAAGCTGATGCCAGTACCAGTGAGACAAAACTGTTCACCCCTACACCTGAACCAGGACCAGTTGTACTCAATCCCCAGCTCAAGGTAACCGGACTCATTCAGTAGCTTCAACAGCAGGGCCTGATCCAGGATTCAGACCACACAACCCTCAGGTTCAGTACCATTAGCTGCCTCTGCTCCCCCTGGCTGTGTTATAGCCTGTGAGTCAGAGTGTAGCATATCACCTGAAGGAGGTGCTGATAGTCAGCTGCTGCATGAACAGCCTCACCTGTATTTACTCCAGCGGTCACTCCTTCCTTTGTCTTTGTACCTGTGGTGGAGAAACAGAAAAGCAGAACATGTCAGTTACTATCATCCAATTATTGTGATCCTGTAGTTATTCTTCTCTTGTTTTTTCAAACGCCATGACAGAATTTTGACTGAAATTCCCACCACGGTTACTGCAACCCTACTGTGGCAGACCTCCTTAATGATGTCACTCATTTAAACAGTATCAGCTTTTCTTCTCTGTGGGGTTTCAGAGGCATTTGGTCCCCCCTGGGGTGATCGAGATGACACTGACATCCCTTGCTCCCATATTTTGTCATGACTGTGGCATGCAGTGGAAAATAAATAATAGCTTCAAGCAGGGAGCAGTCTGAACCCCCGTTGTATAACGACAGCCAGATTTATTTCTCAATCCGATACCGAAACGCCAGTTTCGTCAGTGGAATAACCCTCCAGGCCTGTACAGATGGTGCTCTCCCAGGCTTACTCAATCCAGAAACGCTGCCCTCCCCTGGGCTGGAGCCCTGCCCTTCTTGCACAGTATGCAGACTCTCGAAGGGAAGGGTCAGCAATTCTCTCCCCAGATGCTGTACTGGGCTGCCGGGGTCCAACCGAGCCCAGTCCGTCAGCGTGCTCACCCACTCTCCCACTGAATGAGCTGGCACCAAACATGAGCCTCTTTCACGCAGATCCACACGGTAACAAGCTCCTTCTCTGTTCCCCCGCGGGACCCCGGCGTCGAAAACAAGGGTCTCGGTCACATGAGCTCGCCCCCATGCTTCTTGAGGCTTGCATGCGAGTGTCAGTGTGGTGTCGAACAATGGGCCACTTCAGCGTAAAATGGCTGCCGAGACACGCTCACACACTGGGACCGGTTGAGCTCGGCTAATGGTTTGTTTGTGTACAGGAAAAGGCTGTTTTCACCTGCCTTTGATGTCTTTGTGCTGTGTCGTGGTGAAGCGTATCACAGGTTGCGTCCCACTACGTTTCACAGCATCCAGGTGCTCTGGTGGTGAGCGTACGCAGCGTCTTTGTTTCTCGGTCATTGCAGCAGAACAGGTGACTGGTAGGCCGCCACATCTTGTGGATTCATATTTGATAGAGAGCGCTAAATTATTCAGCCCCGTCCTTCCTCTCAGAGCATGAGAAGCCTCTTCCCTCTGATCCTCACAGCAGAAGATCTTTATTTCAGCTGCTGTCACACTCCGTAGCCACTCCCCACCTTACTTGTATTCTCTGAGTATCTTTAAAAGTAGGATACTGGCATCAGACTGTGGAGTAGGGCTACATGATGAGGAGACTACTCTGCTTCTCGCCTGTGTGTGTGTGTGTATGTGTGTGTGCACATCTGTATATATGAATGTATGTGTGCCTGTGTGAGCAAGTAGTGTGTGTACATGTGTATATGGATTGTATATGGGTAGAGTGGAGTAAAGACATACCAAGGCTGGACAGAAAGGCTAGTCATTACTTCCAGGAACAGTACTACCCCCTGTAGTGCTACCACCTCCCATTGAAAACGGAGGAATGGAACCGGCGATCCGACTGGACTGTAAAAGGCTATCAAAGAAAATATGACATCCCATGGCTCTATACCATCATGTCTAGGGTAAAGTACGTGTTTCAGGCAGCAGCATGGCACAGCATTGGTGCCACGCATCTGTAAACTGCTCTGTGATTGGCTGAGTGGGGTGCAGGTAATGACTTGCAGTGTAATCCTTGTCCAGTGAGAATCTGAGCCTCCATCACAGCCCTGTTTCACTGTGCACCCTGTTTGCACACTGGTCAGTGATGTCCCTTTATTCATTATTTCACACTCCCAGCCGTTCACTTGTGTGGGGTCCTCTAGAACATGTTGTGAATACATTCTGGTAACCACACCAGTAGCAGAGGAAACATTCGCTTGTAGAGTTGCAGGACTTCAGAGGGATTTCTCTCTAATTGGACCAGTTTTCAGGCCCCAGGAACTGTACAGACTCCTGCTTTTCCCTCTCTGGGCTCTGATTAATTTCTTATGATTTTTTTTCCTCTCAATGATTAAATGGTACTTACGTAACCACCAGGAAAGAGAGACAGAGAAAGAGAGAGGGAGGCTGAGGGGGATGGGGGAGTGGGGGAGAGGGAGAGAGGGAGAGAGAGGGAGAGAGAGGGAGAGAGGTGCGACCCTGAGGGAAGGTGTGAAGGTAAATCCAGCTCAAACAGACAGAATGGGATCACCACATCACAGACATGTATTTAAGAAGAAAACCTGTTTGTGTGTGTGTGTGTGTGTGTGTGTGTGTGTGTGTGTGTGCGTGTGTGTGTGTGATTGCATGCATTAGTCGTTTCCTCCCCAAAGCCCCATGCATGCTTTGTGTTGCTTTGCTTTGGAGACAAATCCCCCATGATGCACGTAGGCGCTTCTGGTTGGCTCTGGGAGATGGTGTGTGTTAAAACCTTTATGCCCCCTCCCACTGGCTAAGCTCAGCACGCTCCCTGCCCTGTGACTGCCTCACGGCTGCCCATCACACACTCGCCTGTCTGCACACCTAATGTAAGTGCCACCGCGTTCCACATGACTGAGCACAGCACAACTTCACAACAACGCAACACGGTATGCTGTACAACACCGATTTACATCATAACATGCTGCACCACACCACAGCACAACACACCATGACACAATGTACCATACGTGAACAAAACACACCACACTATCGCACAACAGACAACCAAACACCACAATACACAACACCATACCACGATACACCCCACAGTGCTGTTCCCACGACTGAAAATAAGCCTGTGCAATGAGGAATACCAAGATGCACTTTACCAAAGCATACATTTGATACTATGAGCAATCATTTACAAATTGAATTGTCATTGTGCTTGCTGAGCAAGTTAAATGTAGCTTTCAAATTGTAATTTATTATTTAGGTCCACTATAGCCTTTAGACTGAGGAGTAAGCACAACATAATGGTGGTCTGCCATTTGTACATACATAACTGAGGTTCTGTGCACATTGGATACTGGCAAAATGCTGGATTGGAGGAAGATGACTGAGCACATAAGGCAGCAATGTGCTTTTGCAGAGATGCCTACACCAGCACAACCACAACCAACAGTTCACCTTCAGCAAGTCGTTACAAATGACTGCCCAGGCTTTATATAGAAGCAATCAATACAATGTGCAATCTGTCATATGTATATTAATATGAACTGCAGCTCCGAGTAATTGGATCAGCATTATTTTTTACTGTTAATTGATTTTTTCTGGTGCCCTGGGGTTATAGACTACTGCTGCTTATAGGAATGGAATCTGAGCAGCGCTGAGGGGGTGACACTCTGTCGATAGGAGTTCAAATGTACTATCATTGCAAGCTGTACCACAATGTACCAGAACATGTCCCAGCTCCCCACACCAAGCTACGCCACACCATGACACAGCACAACACGCTGTAGCACACCCCAGCGGACTGTGCTATCCGAAATCACTCCTTGCCCCATACCAAATGAAACCTCACAACCAACTCTGTTCCACATCACCGCATTGCACAAAAACAGTGTAACATTGCACATTAAACGGTGTAAGGAGACTGTGAAAAATGATGGCATTTTAACTGAATTATGAACCCTTATAACTGGCATGTATAATGTTTTAATAAGGCTCTTGAAAAAATGCTCCACTGTTCGGCCAGGGCCAGCTGTTCTGTTTAACACGCTGGTGTCATTCAGACTTCTGTTACAACCTCCTCCTCTAGTCAAGTGGACATGTGCCTCCCTTCAGTTGGCTTCTGAATTTTAAGTGCCTCCCCCCTCCTCTGTCCCTTTGAACTGGTCCATGGACATGATAAAATATGCAGTGGATAGGCCGTTCAGTTGAATCAGGTGCACTGGGTCAGACGGACAAGTAGGAAAGATCAAATGAAACAGACTGTGGGACACAGAAAACCACTGCAATATCCACTCTGGGGAATGAGTTTAACTGGTCGCTCTTCTGTAGCCATTCATTGGTCAGTGCAGAAGGGGGTGGAGACTCCTGTGTTATGACCTTGGGGGGTGGACACACCCTGGGAGAAGGCTGTAGCATTGTGGGAAAAGAGGCAGTGAGCTGAAAGGTGATTGGACAAAAGCATCTCCACAATAGCTGGATAATTCTCAAGTGAGTCATTGGGGTACGTCGTAGTTGTTCTCTTTTTCAGAGACAGAGAAGTAAGTGTAATGGATCTAGCAAATATTGAAGCACACCACTGAAATTAACAGAGGTCATAAACATTCTGGTGAGATATAGTGGTGTACTAGGGTAGCAACGACATTCAAATATACTGATGAGATCTATAGTGGGTCCTAAGCATAGCAAAGAGATGCACTGGGAGAGTATTAATACTCTGGCAAGTTTTAACAGGATCGTAAGAGTGCTTGGTCCTGAGAGCTCGGATGAGATATACATTTGAGTTGTCTTCAAAAGGTTTGTTATATGTCTTCTGTGCTCTGCCCTGCACTGGTGTAGTGGACCAGATATTGTCTCAGGTCTATCACTCTAACAAGATCACTGAACGCCATTGAATCAATGGCTCTGGGATTCATTATCAAGCTGTGAGTGCGTGCTCTCCTAGCTGTCTCTGCTAACCACACCCCATCTCTCCTATCTCTCTTCCTGCCTGGGGCCTCTGCTCTCTCCTATGCAGCCGGGAGGACAGTAAAACACACAGCCACATAATGCTCTGCGGCTGGCACTACTCCCTGCCCAGGAACGTCCACAGTGAGGGAGCCCGCATTCGCCTCTGTCGCCCTCACAGGGCAGCGGCGGGGTGTACCCTGCCGCAGAGGAACGTCCGGCGGGCGACGCAGCAGTGCCCAGCTGACCCCGACACCCAGCACACCAGCCCGGCACACACACGGGGTTCACGATCACATTAAACAGCACAGTAACCCCCCACACCGAGCTGGGAAGGAAAACAGCACCTTTCCGTTGCATTTCAGGCTGTTACCCCCAGCTCTCCATAGTGCATCTGTCATGCCCCATTTGGACACTGTTCCTCAATTATTCATTCAGTCCCCCACAGACATCAAATCAAGCACGGGCAATCGGAATTCTGCTCCATCACAGATAAAACCTCTTTGGAAGCTAATGCGCAAAGTAGACTGTAAGCTGAAAATTTCCAACAAATAAACACTTGATTGGGCTTGAAAAAAAAGATTGTTCAAATTTTATCTCTATAACACGAAGCGGCCCTTGTCAACAGCCGTGGCCCCATCTCAGAAACACCCCTTTATCCACTTCACCCTTCGCCCACTCTCCTCCCCGCACTCACCCTATCTGTCTATGGGACTCCCCACCGCACCCCACCCAAGATCCCTGCACCCCCGCCCTGCAGTCCTGTGCCTCATCGGTGCTGTAACCTACATTCTACAGACGCCCCCCGCCGCACAACCCCCCCCCCCAGCTGTTTCAGACTGGGACTCATGGGAAAACACTCCGGCGCTGCTGCGGACATCCATCCATCCATCACAGTCTGGCACCACCAGCTGCAGAACCTGCTGTGACTTCAGTTTCTGAAGGGACGATGATCATGCGCCTGACGCACACGGTTACACTGTGAGTACCTCTGCCTCACACCTTCCCAGCGTCTCTCCCCGGCTGTGTTTCCTCACAGTACCCGCCCCTCCAGTCTTGCTAGTACTCACCTACATACATGACCCCTTCTTTGGTTTTGGCAGCAGCCTCCTCCACACCAGCTTTGGTCTTCTCTGCCGCCGCCACCACCCCCTCCTTGGCCATGGAGAATCCCTTCTTCAGGACATCCATCCTGGGCTACTGGTACAGGCTATGTCTCCTGACTGGTGGAAGCTTGCTTGTGTGCGTGTGTGTATGAGAGAGGGAGAGGGAGGGAGAGAAAGAGAGAGACAGAGAGAGAGCGTGAGTGTGTGTGTGTGTGCGCAAGCGTTCCTGTCAGCGTGTGCTCTGCTCTTCCCAGAGAGGGCTGGACGGTCTGCGATCAGACGGACAGACCGGGCCGCTCTTAACGAGGAGAGCAGCGGAGCGAGAGAGAGAGAGAGAGAGAGTCAGAGTGAGGGAGGGAGGGAGGGTGAGAGAGCAAGTGTGACAGAAACGGGCGGGCGAGAGAGAGGACAGAATGGTAAAGGATGAATTCCACTAGGTGCTGCAGTGTATTTAAATTGGACTGCCAACTGTGCCCCCCTTCTTCCTTGTCTTCCTCTATACTTTGGTGCACATACAGAAGACACACACACACACACACACACACACACACAGCAGACACACACAGCAGACACACAGACACACACACATACACACACACACTCTCACAGATACATGAGGCTGGCTCGCTGCATTTTTGATGCACAGCCGTGGGTTGGGCCGCCCGCGTCCCTAATGTTCTGAAGTGCAGAATGTTCTGGAGTGCAGATTACAGAAGGGGTGGACGCACCGGCATCCTGGCACACCTGTTCTCCTTCACCCCCCCTCTTAAATGTTCCCTTTAATCGATCCTCATTGCCCCGTTTGACTCGACCATCCTCGTGCGGGCACATGCATTCGGCTGAGACGCAGCGTGATCCGACGCTCTGGATGCGGTTTTAATATAATGTACCCTTTAATAAATGATGAGGTATCATTACTGATAAAATGATTTACGGATTGCTTTCATCTTACAAGATGCGGCGTGTTTGATCTCCACACGGCAGTATCACAAGCAGAGGGACTATCAGAAGTTACACACTGAACCCCAGTGCTATAATTAGCCCAGCCAAGCTGTGACATTCAAACTGCACTGAAAGTGCATGCATGTTCAATCACCATTATGTGTGGGTGGATCATTTCTACTACTAAACTGGAGGATTTTTGCTAATGCACTGCATTCCTCTGTACCAAAGAAACTGTTTTATTATTGAACAGTTGTGCTGTTCCTCTTTCAGGGTGTGCTAATAGAATCTGTGCTCTGCTGGGACCGGTGTGGGCTGCTGAATTTCACTTTGATTTCGGCACTCAAACGGCGAGCCTAAGCCTAAACCTCCCGTATGATTAATGTGCAGAGTTGGGGTCAATTCAGTTTTGATCGAGTCAATTCAATGAATGAATTCAATTCAACTGAAACTGAATTCATGAACTGAAAATCAACGATCATTTTGCAAGGATTTTTCACAGAATTTCAGTTTCTTGAACTGAGATGAAATGAAGTGGAGCTGACCTCATACCTGAGCGCTGCGGTTAGTTCAGCTGTTCTCTGTTACATGTAACTTATTTGTGTTTGCATTGGGACAGCTCTGATTTAATGCTAACTCAGGTCTCAATTCGTTTTGGCTACTGATCAGAGAGGAACCTGAATCACTTTTTGAAATATTTACACTCACCAAACCATTGAATCATCTGATTGAATCATTCGTTACTTATGGATTCCGATGGAATGAACCTATGTTCATAGCTGGGATCAGTAGGGACAGATCATTTTTAGACAATGTATATATGCATATATAATGTATATACAAAACCAGCTTTGGTCCTGTATAATGACAGAGGAGTAAATTAGCCAAACTCAACCCTGCTCTCCCATAAAATCCTTATAATTCCACAGGGTGTACAGGTGGAATCAACAACGGAGGGTTTAAAATAATTTAATACCAGCAACTGGCTACATCTCTCGATAAAGGATTCCAATGGCTCTCTCTTACAAGAGCAGATTGGTAGGCATAATCTGATACCGGCACAGAGGTGTGGACAGAAAAAACCCTGATAAAGATCCAACCAGAGCAGCGCTAATTCAGACCAGCACCACCACTCCACCTATCAGCAGCAGCCCCTGAGAGAGGTTCTAGAAGGATGCATTTTGTGCCACTGGTCCTCCGGGTTGTAAAAGGGGTCTGTGTCTCTCCTCAAGCTCAAATGCAGCAGCCTTTGAAACACAGACATAAAAGAGCCATGTCACACTCCTGGCTCTCTGGATGTTGCGCTGCAACCTCCCACCATATCTGCTGCAGAACTCGTGACTCAGCAAATTTAACCTCCGCCGGTCCACGCCGGCCGCTTCCCTCTCTCTCCACCGATTGGCCGAGGGCCAGGGTGTGGGTATTTATGGGCCCGTTCATTTGCCGACACGGTGAGAAAATGTTTGTGGATATTAGTTCCCGTGGCTATGTGGTCCATTATCATCCTTCCAGTTTTTTTGGAAGGGGGGTGGACATTGATTAGGGGGTGGTGAAGCTCAGTGCCAGGGGTCACTGTGGTTCATCAGCACCTGGCGTCTCACCGTGAAATAATTACTCCACCTCCCCACCACCCCGCTCTGACTCCACTCCCCACCTCCTCCTCATATGCCCTGTATGACAGCAGAGAAATGAGCCAAGGCTTTTTTGTCAACCGCGGGAAGAGATTAGGAACAGGTGCATAAATCAGCACCTGGGGTGGGGCGGCCGATGCGACCGGCGGTTTACAAATACAGGAGCAGATGGTCTGCCTGGGCACAAGCACCCACACCTGCATTTTGTGCTGTATTAACGAGCCTGTCACCATGCAGTGTCCCAGAAGGCTCTCATCTTGAAATTTTATCTCTTTTGACTCACCAGCCTCTTGCAGGTAAATTTTTAAGGGGCTGATTCAGGTGAAGTGCTTGCTCACACTTGCTCTGTCTCTCTCCCTCCCTCACTCTGACATTGGCTTGGCGGGTCCATATTGGGTTTTGAATATGCACCACCCTGCCACTGTTTCATATCTGTACGAGCCTGAAAACTGCATTTAAGGCCAGTGTTTGATACAGCAGTCTTCCCATAGGTTGATTTTCTCAGTTATTTCTGAAACATTTTTATACTTTATTCCTTTATACACCCATTTTTTGTTTTGGGATCGCTGATTGCATATTAGGCTCCTCTCACTATGGCAACCTTGGCACTCATACAGGAGCGCTGAAGAAAGACGAATGCCATTGGCTGACACACAGCTATTTTTCCCACTGGAAGACCCACAATGCACCACAGTGAGACTGGTGCCAATTGGAGGATAGATGCCACTCCACTGACGCCATCAGAGCAACTTGCAGGTGCCTGATGACTCAGAGGGGGGCTGACAGTGGTGAGATGAGGAAACCCCAGATGACCTACCCACCTCTATCCCAGGTGGAAAAGAGCCAATTTGTTCCACCCACATGGCCCCCTAGCTGTTTTTGGCAAATAGCACGGCTGGTTTAGAACCCAAGCCGCAGGGCTCAGCCTGCACTTGAGATGAGCAAGAGCTCTTTATAATGTGTTGCTGTGCAAAACAAGACTCAGGGTTCATTGGCGTGGCGGTTCCCTGCTGGGGTACCATGCTGGAGGGCACAAAGGTGGCCACTCATCCTCAGCCAGTGCCGAATGTGCTCCCTACCCCACCTGTGCTGCACCCGAGGCGAGGGACCTGCGTGAGGAAACCAGCCTAGCAGCCAGATCACAGGCGGCGGCGTGCTGCAGATGACAGAGACAATCAGACAGGACGATTATTACAGGAAGCCGCGCTCCCTGCCAGTCCCCCATGCGCACTCTCCTCAATTGCTGAAAGGGTGCGGTCCGCTCGCTGGCTCGCAGATAAAGGAAGACAGGAACGAGAGCTTTTATCATTCAAGGCTGAGAGGAGGACGACCTTGTCTGAGAGCCGCATGCAACACGGTAGAATATGAACAAGTTTTAAAGAGCACCAGCTCTGAAATGTTTCGCAAGGTCTGAATTGGGCCCTAAATTGGGTCCTTATATTTATTTCCAAGGGTGCACAGCCCTTCAAGAGAAGTCACTGGTTACAGTTGCACTTATCAGTGAATATTTCGAATCAGTTCTACTAATGGTTAAAAGGCTGGTGTGATGAGGGCTTTTATGTATAAGGTTGAGGGCTGAAATTCTCTGAATTCTTATAGAGTACCTACTACTCAAAAAAAGTACAGAAATACCTCAGCACACAGGGCTGTTTGGGTCGCTAGGTTACAAAACAATGTCAAGTTGCCCCTCTGATGTGCAATATGTTGTTGGCAACAAGCTCTAGGAAGCAAAATGAATTACTGCAAAATGACTGTGAAAGGTTTCATGTATTGCATCGGTGGAGAGGGGGAAAGGGAGGGGGGAGGGTCACTCCACTTCCACAAGAACACAACAGCAAAAACAAAGATGAAATGTTCAGGACAAAACCACTCAAACGGGATGCCCCTGGGAGCAAAATCATTACGGTGCCGCTCCAACCTCAGACGCCTCTGGCCATTAGCAAGGCGGTGCCAAGAGGCTCGCAGAGGGGTGAGGCATTCTCCCGTGGGACGTCCTGCCTCAGCGAATGGCGCACACCCCTCGACCTCAGCTGACGGTGAACACAGCATTTTGAACAGGCTGGCCTGATTGGCTGGTGCTAGGGCTCCAGGCTCCGCCCCTGCTCAGAACTGCGCGTCTGGTTAAAGAATGCCAGCCTGAGTCTTAGGATCACCCTGCAACCCTAACAGCTGATGGAAGAACACTGATACAGAGTCAATCTGATCATCACCTTGTTTCACATGCAGGTCATTCCTCTGAGGTGACCCAGCTTCTGCTTCAGATCCAGCTGAGACCTTGCACCGTGAGCTTCTCAGATGTCATGTTCCTCGTGAATTCAGTATTCATGGAGCCGAGAGGCACAGATCATCTCTATGTAGTCATACCCCTGAGTGAAGAGTAGAGGCATGCTGTCTGATCCTTTCAGACACCAGGAACAACACCACTCCCCTCCATCTGCCTGGGGTGTTGAGGGGACTTTGTATTGATAGCCCCTGTGTGGCTTTTGCATGTGCAGGGAAAGGAATCACCTAAAATATGAAGTGAGTTTCTTTAAAGAGGATCACACTGGGGCACCCGAGCTCCCTGCCACTCCCTTCACTTCCTCTGTCTCCTTCCACCCCACCTCCACCGAATGCCACACCTTCTTCCAGAAACAAGCTCACTCACTGCAGCAGCGCTGTGCCTTACTTACCCACAATGCCCCAGCGCTGCCACGGCCTGCTGATTGGCATGCACCGGGAGGTCACTCCCAGAATCCACCTATATGAGAACATGCTACAGCAGCACTTTTGGTCTCAGCGGTGGGAACAGGGCTATAAAAAGGAAATCAATGGTGGGAAACGTAATAAATATTATCCGGGGAGGCCATGACATCTGCGCAATCAGCTAATGTACCACTCGCCCGCCGGGATGCATGCGTGTGTGTGTGTGTGTGTGTGTGTGTGTGTGTGTGTGTGTGTGTGGTGTGTGCTTGCATGTGTGTGGTGTGTGTGGGCTGATGTTGATCCCTGGGCTCTCAGTCAAGGCGACAGCCGGCTCCTCCCCCTCCCCCGCCTCCCCCGTCACGGCTCAGTAAAAATCATCACCCGTTCATTGGCTTTTCCTTGTCCCGACAAGGCCGCATCACTCAGAGTCCGCTGAGCGAGCGCCCACCCGTGGGACTCCCGTCCCGGCGAATTCTGCACTGTCCCTGAAAGCGCGCGGCTCAGTGGCGGCCCGAGTCCAGCTGGACTGGGAAGAGCAAGAGAGCCTCCCCCGTTCAAGTTGCGGGAGTGCGTGTGTAGCAGCGGAAACCCGTTACAAAGACTCCACAGGCTTGGAAGCGAGCCGGCCACATTTAATCACATTGCCAGGTTTGTCAGAGCCCCGGCTCGTGAGAGTCCGTCCTCACGGCATCCAAAAAATCCCCAGCGTCAGATACCGTTTCCAGGTGAGGTGCTTTAGCAGCCTTGCGGAGACCGGCTGTTTACAGATGCTTCCCAAAATATCCCGCGGTTTCCACCCTGACGATGCGTCCAGGAAATTTAAAGGTCGTCACATTTTTTTAGCCACGGAAAAAAGAAGTAACAAGTGAAGGACTCCTGGACTGGCTTTGATGTTGAGCTTGGCCTTCGTCAGCCCCCCACCGCATGACCCCCGTGACCCTTGCCCCTGCTACTGGTGACCTTTAGGACATTTGTCTTGCAGGAGGACGTGCATATTCCCTTTACAGCTTTAAAAAATCCACACAGTCCTCCGCTGTTGCCCTTTTTATTTTTATCCCTGAGCTAAATCAAATTCGCGATTTAAAGCCAAAGCTACAAACCTTTGGGACCATAAATTAGTGAGGTTCCTCATCCTTCCCTCCTACAGCCACAACATCGCTCTTGCTGTATGGAGACCAGCTTTGATGCTGCGTCCAGTTCTTTAACAGCAGGTTAGAGTCTACCCCAGGTGCCCCGGCTTCATGGCTCCAAGCAGCCAGCTTTGCCACTTCTGTGAGACTGCACAGCGGGGCACACATGTGGTTCCATTAAAAATGCTCTGCTGTGTGTTACTGTGGCGGCGACTGCCATGGAGGTCCATGGGGTCAGATGTATGCTGCACACACACACACACACACACACACACACACACACACACAGAGGGAGAGAGACAGAGGGGGGGTGAAAGAGAGAGAGAGAGTTGTTGTGTTGGACTGTTGTGTCCACTCCAGTGCCGATCTTGGCACCATGTTCTCTATTCTAACAGCGAGGAATGTTTGTGTTTTTTCCCTCTGTTCTCCTCTCCTTTTCACGACCTCTTCGATGGTGGGATGTTATTCTCAGGCATGAGTCGAGAGGCTGATGCCTGCTCCCAGCCAGACCCTGTGAAAACAAAAGCCCTCCTCTTTATGTGTAAATATACTGCCCCCTTCTGGTCATACAGGAAATTGTCCTGGCATTTTCTGAAGCTCAGAATAAACCCTGGGATTGCATCCCCCCCAGTGAAGAATGCTTTATCGTGGTTTATGAGCAGAGAGCCCTGGCACAGGCAGTTGAAAAATCCATTTGTAATGCAGTGTTACTCAACAGTGGAAGGGTCTGCATGGGCACATTCGCTTATTTTGGGGAAGAATTTGTTTCTGCGATTTCTGGAAAGCGTCACATACATGACGGAGGGCCATATGCTGGTCATAGAATCTCCAGCTATGCCTGGCATTGTTTTTATGCTGTCTTTTTATGCTGTTTTTATGCTGTTTTTATGCAACACTGACGTACAGTTGCAGCCATTTGATTTACAGTCATTGTCAGCCTTGCTCCTCAACGGCGGAAGCGTCTGTGTGAGCAGATTCACAGAATTTTGTTTTTGGAAAGTTTTTGGAAAGTTTAGGGGATGTGACATAGGATCTCCAGCTATGCTTGGCATTGTTTTTATGCCATCCCAATTTGCCAGTGAGATGCAATGTCAACATACAGTTGTAGCCATTTGATTTACAGACACTGACAGGCTTTACAGTCAGTTCCCATAACCAGACACCAGGGAGACATAGAGGGCACCCTGAGAACCCAGAAATAATTTGAACCTGAAAGGGAGGTCTGGTCTGAGGAAAAAATGTCTTTTTTTCCAAGTTTGTATTGAGTCAGTTCGTGGGAAAAAAGGTGAATCGTCTGAGTCACCAAATCACCAAAAACATCTACAAATGAGCAATGCTCCCAAAAGGGTTACATGTGAAGACTAACATGACCCAGAACCGCAAAAAATATGAACATCTGTCTCCATGGCAGCGAACACACGGTAAACTGAGTCGCTATACAGTTTCAAGTAAAACACTGACTCATCCCAAAACCGAACATGGCTGACCTCTCTAACGCCATGACCCTGGTTTGGCTCATCCCGGTGCCGCTGCCAGCGAAAGGCCCTTGACTTTCTTGAAAAACTTGAGAGGATCAGTAATGTGAGGAGGGCGGTGGGAAGGAACGATTCTCGCCGTTCTTTCCTATGTGCATAAATCCCAGCCGTGCGCTCTATCTCCCCAGCTCACGGCTCCCGGCCCCGCTTTTAAACGCGTCCAATCTCGCCCCGCGCAAGCTTCCCTTTCCTGCTCTCTGCAAGGGAGAGGAAACCAGGCCGAGGGGGGTGCGATAAGAATTCCGGAGACCTGCCAAGAGAAATGGACGGCTTCCTCGCCGGCCCTCCGGCCCTGGGGGAGCCGGGACCTCCAGCGTCCAGCGTCCACCCCCCCCCCCCCCCCCCCCCCAGCCCCCACACACACACACACACCCCCCTGACCCCCCCCACTCGGCTGGCGGGGGCCCGGGCAAGGCAGCGCTGCATTGTTCCAGGAACCTGCGACCTTTCCAAGGGGGGGCCGGCCGGGTGGGCGGAACGTTTCCGATGATTGTTGGAGGGCTTTGAAACCTTCCAGAGGAGGGGAGGGGAGAAGAGGAGGGGACTCTGGGAGCGGAGAACAGGGAAGGGAAGGGAATTTTTTTTTTTTGGAGATTGGGGGGCGGGGAGTTTCCAAATGTACTCGGAGCGACTCCTTAAAACAAAAAGCAGTCCCAGGGCAAGGCTCAGATTTTTTTTGGCAGCTACGGAGGAGGCTGAAGCGCCGACATGGCCATGAGGATACTGGTGCTGATGGTGGGGCTGGCAGCCGTGGCTCGGGGGGACATCAGGGCCCGGGATCCCGAGGTGGAGGAGGAGCCGGGGGTGGCGGGCACGGGACGTGGGGGCTGGGAGCGGGTCATCCCCGGCGTTCTTGGGCCGCACCACCGCGGCGGGACGCACGGGCACAGGCCGGGCGCCCTGGGGCCCGCACACCACCCTCTGGCCCACGGGCAACCCCCAACGGGACCGGTGCATCACACCCCTCTGGGGCTTCCAGAAGAGGCGGCGCACCCCACGGGAGAGGCAGGGGCCACCCCCGCTCGTACAGGGTGAGTTTCGTGTGACCTGTTTTGGCTGGGGGGGGGTGAAGCGGAGTACAGAGTCCACTGCTGACACCTTCAGAGGGGAACTTCTGCTGACCAAACAGGCCACAGAGGGCAGGGGAAAGGCCCTCACAGAAAACCATCTGAACATGTACAGATGCACTTAGACACATTACATCGGAGTGCACATCAAATTTTCACATCCTATTTAAAATATTCAACATGAATTATGTCTTCCTCTCACTGCATATGTAAGCAAAGTGCACAGACCGAGGGTTTGAGAATGCCCAGTGTTACAGTTTAGAAAGACCATGTTCAGCCAGTTGTTTTTTTCCCCTTCTGAGTTGAGCTTGTCTTCCAGCAGCGCAGAATCAACTTGCTGTGAACTGGTCATGTGGGGCTGATCGGTATCCTCTCAATCTCCTTTAATCAGGATATGCCGGTGGGAAACTAAACAAAGTGATTTTTTTTATTTGCAAACATTTAGACAGGCCCACTTCAGGGAACTCACTCTATATACAAACACTGTTCACTTATTAAGAGGTTTTTGGCATGGCGCTCTCCAGACCCAAAGTGTTACTGTAACTGTACACGGTTTTCTGCTGCCCAGGACAAATCAATACTAATTTGTTGTAATTGCCGGAAAACACAAGCGGGTAACAGATTTCCTGCTCTTGGAGATAGAACCTAAAGCTCTGGCACAGCTGGATCTCTGATCTAGCTCTCGGTTACCACTGATACGAATCATTTTAAACTGGATGCATACATTACACCTCAAATTGCAAAGCAACCAGCCCGATTCTCCGATAATATCCTCCCCAGAGAAGAAATCAAATAAGCCACAATTAGTTCTTCTTAGCAGGCCTGCTCTGTCTAAATGACATGGTCCTGGCAGGGTTTCTGCGTGACCACCATTATTTATAATGGAGAGCAGATTGAGCTGGTGTACGCGAGGTCGTGCTTTTCGGTTTCCTGGCGGTGGGATTGGATCGGGAGGTCACAGCGCGCCGTGATGCCGGGTCTCTTGGTGCGTGTGGCGGCTGGATCTCTGTGTGTTCATTGGCTGCGCATGATTGCCGTACCTAGCCATGAAGGTCCAGGCGCACTCCGTCAGTCACGGCTCTGACTTCATTGTTGCTCAGCGGTGCAGTGCCCTCGAGCGTCAGGCTTCGGATGTGGGGAGCGGAGTGGGGGGGCCCTGCGCCGCGGAACGCGAGCGTGTCTGAGTGCCTTTCACCGAGAACACAAGGGGCAGCCCGCGGAATGCCAAGGAGGCTCCTGAGGGCCGCATTCAGAAACAGCTTGAGGCGAGGAGGGGATTGTGGGAAAAGCCAGCGACCGTGACGCGCTCCGGGGGGTGAGGTGTAGTGGCTTTGGCCCGACGGCGGAGCAGGTGTTCACAGTAGCGCAAGGGGGTGGGGAGGTGGGGGGTGTCTCCGGAAGGTTCCGGAAATAAAGCCACGACCGCCGCTGGGGAGACGTGTCAGCAGAGCGGAACAGAGCAGGAAGCAGAGGTGTGGGGCAGGGGAACCAGTGCGGGCCAGGGCCTCTTGGCAGATTTTTTCGCCATCAGACCTCAGGCGGGACGCTTCTCTGAGCTGAAACACATACGTCTCTGTGTTCCCCCTCCTGGAAGCTGCTGGGTGGTACCTCTCCCCCCCCCACCCCCCCTTCCTGCGAAGGCACTTCCTCGGCACTCACGCAAGAGGCCTGGATCCCACGCAGACCTCAGAAGTTTGTTTAATTACGCTTAACTTCCACACAGGAAAGCACTGTCCCATCCGTCGTCTTCCTGTCACTTCTCCAGCCCAGCCCGACTCTCAGAGACAAGGGTTTGCTGTCAGGGACTGCAGCCTGAAAACCACTCGACTCCACACTCTACTCCTTGGCTCCTGCTCTCCCTCACACACTGACCAAATGTGAATTTGCTGAACAAGCGTTGTTGCAGAATTTGTAAGGCCGTGTTGCCCTGACATTGGCTCCGGTATGAAAATACTTCTGCGTCGAATTTGATTTCTGGGGGTCGCCAAGCACTCGGCATATTTCTCTCGTTATTTCCCCTTTGTTTTTGGAACCAACATAATCTGCACCAGTGTGGGTCTCCTGAAGAACTTAAAAGGCTTTTGAATGGGATCACACACAATGTGGTTTTGCTTAAAACTGGCAAAAAAAAAGCACAGCATAACAGAGACAGTGTTGTCCTTGCCAGATGTAACGTGTAAGCAGCAACAAAGTATAGCCTTAGGTTCGCTCCCAACAAAAATAAGAATGGGCCTCTTATATTTGTGTTTTCCTTCAATTTATCACAACAGACAAACAGTGAAACTCGAAGCGAGGATTTGGTGTCAACGATCACCTCCTACAATATATTTTCTGCCAAAACTGTCATGGGCGTCTTTTTAACCCGAGGCAGGGGGAAAGAAGGTGACTCTGGTTCAGAGAGAGAGGGATGAGATACATACGTACAACTGTACTGCGGTTCTCTTTTTTTTGTGTGTATGTGTTTTTTTTGCCACCCAGCCCTTCCCTGATAAGATAATCATGCCCCCTTTACCTCCCTGACTGGACAAAGCAGCCTCGCCACGGCGACCCGCATTATGATGTCACCTGTCAGGAAGCGGGGGGTGGTGAGAGCGGTGTCGGGTTGCGGGAGGACGCCGTGGTCCTGAGAACGGCTGGGGTCAGCGGTGGCGTCCTGTCTGCTTGGAACCTCTGTGGGAAAGGAACCCAGGATGCGGGGGGCTGTGGGAGAGCGGCAGACACTTCCTCCCCCCCGGCGGCCAGGAGCTAATCAGCAGCGAGCAGGACCCTGCGGCCGGCTGGGAAGATGAGCTGCACATGTGTCACATGTCCACCCTGTGATGTCAGCAGCAACCGTGAGCCACACGCGGCTTTCAGATCCACCAATCGGGTCACCAGCCAGAATTGACTAGGGAGGCCCACTGAGTCTTACATTGGACTTCGACAAATTAATATTACGCGAAATTATCCAAATATCAAACTAACCTCAAATTCCAAGTCATATTGTATTTCTCAGAAAAGAGGATGAAGTATTGCGCAAGTCATTTTCACAAAAAGGCAATGACCCCCCCGCCTTCCTCTCCATTTGATACTTGAAATTACATTGGGAAAGACTGTTTATCGAGGTGCTGTTTTGTCTACATTGGTGCATAAACAGTGCACAGCTGTAGTGGAACCTGAAGAGGAAGAAGGGGGCCAAGTGTAGAAATATGAATGGAGCTGACGGTTCACACACGCTATCAGTGAACTCCTCTCCTGCGGTTTTCTTTTCGGGGCGGGTGTTATCATCAGGGTGGGTGCCAAGCAGATTGGGAAACGAGGGCGTGGAGAGAGAGGCTGCGCGCTTCACAGGCATGACATTCTGCACGTACTGTGAAGCAGCGCTCTCTGGGCTCTGTCTTCTTCTACACAGGCAGCACCACTGATCAGAGCATCCGAGCAGCGGAATGTGGTCTCTGGCGCCACTCACAGTCAGGCCCACGATGGTGATGTCACTTGCGGTGTCTGCAGCGCTCGCCTCTTGGCCGGCTTCGGAGGGAGCGTCACCAGTAGCTCTCCTTCGGTGGCAGACCTCGAAACTCAACAGGCCCCCCGCAGTCAGCCCCGGATTACGCTATGGCACGTCACCGGCTTGTCTGGGTTCTTTGGGTTCACCCCTGCCGCCGGCCCCGACCCTCGGGTTTTCTCCGCTTTCTTTGCCATCGGCCACAGGGCCACGCCCGGAATTCGGCTCTCTGTGTTTGGCTTGGCTTTTTGCGGAGAATTGAGGCCAACTCGGCCAAGGGTGCTCACGCGACAGGAACGCCTGTCGCTGGTTTCAAGCATCCCCACATGTTAATAAAAAAGGGGGTGGGGTCACGCTCACGAGACCTGGCTTCCTGCCAGCCAGCCCCCCCCCCACCCCGGCCCTGGCTGCCACACCTCAGCAGGCTGTCACTGTGTCAGGCCTTTCCTGTTTGAGGGCGGCAGTGAATTACAGCCCGCACGCCGGCCCCATACTTGGCCCTCACAACAATGCTACCAGTCTGGGTGGAAGGGCGGGTCGCCGTGGCGTAATAGATACAGAGGCCTCTTCCACACGCGGCCGTGGAGTCACAGGTTTGAAAAGGGGAGCCAAGAACAATGTTTACTCCCTCGCGCCTTCGCGCCGCACACTAGCTCTCAGGACCTCTCGCCCTCGGAGCCGCCTCGACTTCTGCGGCGGTAACCCTCAGGGTCCCCGCTGATGGTGGCGTTTGTTTCTCTCCGGCGGTCAAGGGTGACGGGCCGAGGGTTCGAGTCGCGGGGAGGCGGGGGTGGGACGGGGAGGGGTATGGCGGTCCACCCACCCGACCGGTGTGAAACGCACCCTCCCTGCGCTGGACCGGGTGGATAACCTGAACTAATCCCCTCCCCGTCACTGCCATGACCCCTGCGCTCATTTTTCTCCCCTGATGTCGACACTCGATCCCGGAGCAGGTTAGCATGCGATGCCCCTTGGTGACCGACGCGTATCAATCAGCCAGCAGCTGTGGGAACGCCGGAGCTGGGAGAGCCGTGGGAGGCATGATTCTGTCAGCGCCGGGCCCATGTGGAGCTGAGTCACAATGGGGCACTTTTAAAGCAAACGGCTCAACTCACCAAAATAGAGAGAGGGTTCTAGCATTGGGGCTGGCAGTGAAATTTGACTTGTTTTACTCCCTAGGGATTCAGGAGTGTGGGTTCAGGTGTGGTATCATAAATCAGGGTTTAGCCTGTTGTGTACACAGTGTGGCATTGTGGGTGTGATGTCATCTTTTTGGGAGGAGCCAGTGTGGTGGCTAATGTGGTGACCATTCTTATTGCGTGTGGTAGTGTATCGTGGTTGGGATGAATTGCGCAGATGGTTAGCATACCGTATCCATTCAAAGGATAAAGAGTTGCTGTGAAAATATTGGAATAGGGTTACATCATCTCTGTTGGGCAGCTAGTCAAACAAACAGCTCAATGCAGTGGGTATCATTGTCAATGGGATGTGCAACCAAGCCACTGGAGCCTCCATGCCTGGCACATCCAGTGTGATGCTGGACTCAATGCGAAACTGGACCGCATTCAATGGTATTGCAAAACATAGAGCAACTAGCGAGCGCCCAGCGATTCACAGAATGTGGCTGTGAGGAGGCGAAAAGACAAAAAACGGTTCCCTGTGGAGCAGATGTCACCAGCCCTGACCCTCGGAACAGGAAGGAAAGCCGCAGAACTGCAAACAAACCCGCAAAACCGGGGGTGGGCGGGCAGGGAGGAGGTCGCAGCGGAAGCAGCACCACGGGAAAATAATCCAGAATTTCACTGTCCTGGGAGTGCCTGGGAGTCATAGCACTGAGCTTGTGCAATGGATGATTCACAGAACTGTAATGCTAAGTGTATGATGTATTGTGTGTAATGCTAAGTGTGTGCCTCTGTGTGTGTGTGTGTGTGTTGCCAGGAACTGGTGTGCATTTGTGCACCATCAAGTTGTGACCACGGCGGTTTCGTGTGGCACTGAGAAGTACACCATAAAGTCCCAGAGCCCCTGTCCCAACGGCACGCCTGACTGCCAGCTGGTCATGTGAGTGTGCTCCGCAATCCCAGCATGCACCTCTCTCTCTATCTCTCCACTGCCGCCTACTGTCAAATCACAATGCCCTGAACCTTGAGTGCACATACTCTCAACACAAAGCTGAAGGTTTCAAAAAATCTACATCTCAAGCTTTGAAAATAGGCTTGGCAAAGTAGACCTACATGTGTATTGCAACACTGGTGCGGAGAGGTTACATTGTAACAACATAGAACTATAGCTTATTAACTAAGTGAGAGAATTATAGAAATTGACATTACCTGCATCCCCTAGTATCTACTGCACTTTCTTCTGTCCTCCAAGACAGAATGAGTTCAAAAAGGGGTGGCAGTGTAGCATAGTGGTAAGGTCAAGGGCTTGTAACCAGAAGCTTGCTAGTTCAAGCTGGTGCACTGCTGTTGTACCCTTGGGCAAGGTACTTAACCCACAATTGCCGCAGTAAATATCCAGCTGTATAAATGGATAAGATTGTAAATCACTCTGGATAAGAGCATCTGCTAAATCACAATAATATAATGCAATATATAACATAAGAAAATATTTATCAACGACCAGGGATTCCTGCCTTCTGGTTTCGCATATCCTCACAGCAATACAATTCCTGTGTGTGTGTGTGTGTGTGTGTGCTGGCAGGTACAAGCTGTCCACTCGGCCTGTGTACAGACAGCAGCAGAAGATCTTCACAGCCCTGCTCTGGAGGTGCTGCCCGGGCCACGGAGGACACAACTGCGAGGAGACAGGTACTGTGATGTCATCACAGCGCCTAGCAACCATTCACAGGAGACTCCCATGCCCTACAAGGGTACAGTTCATGAACAAGCACAGTGCAGCCTTCTCCCATGTATCAGTCCATCACGGAGGATTAGATAATCCCTCTCTTCTTAGTGGATAATGTCATTCAAAGACATTTCAGAATCATTTGGAGGTACAAAAAGCACAAAAAGCTGTTTGGAACAAATCTCAGCGTACACATGGTTAGACTTGAGCTTGGTTTTGGTTTTCACAGTAAGAAACCCACACATGGAGTCAGTGTCCATAAATGTATAATTTCTGAGCGTGGACAAGGCTAGCTGGATTCAGGATTGATTCCTCTTTTCGCAACCACAGGCAACCAGCATATGGATCCCGCATTCATAAATGTCTAATTTAGACCAGACATCCTGTGTACGCAGCAGCCTTGTGTGTGTGAGAGAGAGGGGGGGAACACATGTGTTTATAAGAGCTGCTCTGCCCATAAAACTGATGTCCTCCCGCTCCCTCTGTCTGACAGTTGCAGACGGCCATGTCTCAGACTCCGGCAACCGGACGGCGGAGGGCGGCGTGCCGGGGGCCTCCGGGGCCTCCGGGGCCCACCACGCAGGTAGGTGTTTGCTTGCTCTGCCGGCTGTTTATCTGCCTGGGAGCAGGGAGCAGGTCCCGTGTGAGTGCTATGCGCCCGTCCCGCCCCCTCACGGCCTCTCTAGCAGCAGTGAACCAAAGAGAGGGCAAAGCCACGGGGAAGGAGGCCTCGCGTAAACCGCGGCCAGCTGCGGGGAGGTCCCATGAGCACTCAGCGGGAGGAGCGGGTGCTCGATTGCTTCCGAGGGTCGCCAGGGAGGGGGGGGGGAGGCGCTGGCCCCTGAGCACTCACGTGTTAAGGACACAACATACATGCAAGCACACACACACATGCACACAGACAGATAGACACGCACTCACACACACGGGCGGCACGTGGGTAGGTTTCAAAATAGCCCCGGCAAACGCTTGGCTGGCCTTTACGGCTTGGGCCACAAATAGTTTGCCGAGAGCAAAACAAAGCGGTTCCCAGGCCAAGAGCGTGGCCACTCCCCGGACTCCCTCCCCGCCCTGCATTGAGCAGGTTTCCTAAGCTGAAAAGGTCTCTCACAATGAATCCCTCTGCGCCTCCCGCTCGCTGGGAATCACAGGGCGGGACACTCCCAAAAACCGTAGCCCTCCACGGCCTGGGAAACAGAGCACACAGCGACGGGGTCAGATGCGTGTTGCTCCTTTTGCACCCCCTGATTGGGTCCCATCAACCTGGTCATGTTGTGATTCTTTTGCGGTTAGGTGGTGACAGTTATGCATGCCAGGCTTCTCCCAGTAACCCCTCCCCTCTCTCTTACCAGGTCCTGAGAGGCTGATGCAGCTGGCTGGGGACAGGAACTGGGAGCAGAATGACTTCCAGGTCACCGGTGGACCCCCATACGAGGCGGACCACCCAGAGCGGGAGCTCCGAGCCGTCCCCTCCACCACCGTTTCGGACTACGACCTTGATCTTGAGCCCACCCCGGAGCAGGACCCCGACCACAACCACAACCACAACCACAACCACGGCCATGACCGCGACCATTACCAGGAGTATGACCATGACCGTGTGCATGAGCACAAACACGACCATGACCAAGACCACGAACACAACCACGAACATGACCATGACCACGGCCAAACCGGTGAGAACCTGAAGCAGACTGCATCTGGCATTACAGGATGGGTGGGGAAGGGGGTCCCAAAATTACACGTCAAACACAGCTGAACACTCAAACACACGTATGAGAAAACAAACTGTACACCCTGTTGCCCCTGTGTTTACAAATCCGGAGTGCGAGGGCAAGATGGAGAGTGAGTCAGAGTCACACCCGCCTGCCTAACTGTGTATCTCAGGGCATATGGCTCCCATATGTGCCTGAAACACTCCTTTTTCACAACGTATCATATACCGGAAATGGAAAAAAAACCAAAGCCTTGCAAATACATCTTATGTGTAATACATGTAAAATCACCACAGTGACGAACCTACATCATCATTAGTCTGACAACACATACCACACATCTTCAAAAACAGGTTTGGTTTGAGCGACACTGCCAAACTTGCTGAGAGAGGCAGAAATTTAGTTGTACCCCCCAGGCACTCAGTTATAGACTTCAGTGTTTTTTCTACATTTCAACAAACAAGCCTCAACACAAGGCCACCAACACGCTGCCATATGTGTGGTCCCCCAGACTTCGGCGGCGTTCTGTCCAAACGTTTATCTGACACAGGCTTGACTCCCAGACGTGTTATCATCCGCAGTCTGGCCCGCTGCCGGTCTCAGGGACGTCCTATAGGAACAGGGGGGACCAAGCGGCCGCGATCCGGACGGCGGCCGCGGAATCCGCGCGCTGCGTTTTCCACCGTCCCATTCTTTCTGCCGGAGCGCAGGCCGCGACACCGTCCTCACTCGTTTGCGGCTTCCTCGGCCAGGAAATCCTCCCTTTCTTCTGGAGAAGGGGCTTTTTTCGGCTTTGTTAAGAGGACTGATGTAATCACCCCCTGAGAGGGCGATGGGGGTCCAGATATGGAAGAGGGGGTGTATTGTGACGGCGACGGAGTGCGAAAACAAACTCCGGCGGCATTCCTCCTTCCAAGCTGATGTGCCTTTCCGTATTCGGGGATGACATAATGGTCAGCTGTGCACGGCCTTCAGTCATGCTGCATATTCCCTCAGCCCAATAATGTCCTGTTGACACCAAGGGTGTTAACCTCTGGCTTAACAGAGATTCACCTCAATATGACGCAGTACAATGCAATACAATACATTTTGCTACAATCTAAATCAAGATAATCTTAAAATTATTCTGTTTTTAGAGAATTGCGTAGTACCTAAGCATTAATTCATCATATGCCATTGAACTAACGTTCAATATTCAAAGATAACTACGACTGTTGTTAAATAAATAAAAAAATAAAAACGGCATCGATGGATTCTCACATGCAACACTGATACAGCTATATCACTGCGTTTGTATTGATGCATTAATGCATTGTTACACCCCAAGTTAAAATGAGCAGCAGCAAAATACTCACCAGGAACAAATTATTATTTCACATTTGTTTCACAATGTACCTTAAAATCGGAGCTGCTAAAACCTCTCTTAAAGCATTATGGTGTTATCTGGTAAAGTGAGCACATGTTCCCTCATGGCATGAATTTGAACTCGGTTTGACCGTACTGGTCACATCTGTACCCGAGGTTCTGCGGAGGCGAGGGAGGGGCCCGCCCCACCCAATAAAAACACAGGTAGCCTGACACGAGGGAGAGCTTATTGACTCTGCTGGCGACCCCTGGGGTGATATCAGTGGAACGGAACGGCCCTTCCCCTCGCTCAGTGTGTGAGCTGTCGCAAGCGCAGTACATCATCTCATTGTTTCAGAGGAAACGGGGCCAGAACAGAGAAACACCCGGCGCATATATCACACGCTCGCCGAGGGCGGGGACGGAGCAGGGGGGATCTGGACTCCGTCCTCAGAGCCGTTTCGGATGACAGTCAGAGAAACAGGTTAAAGGCCCTCGGTGGTCGGCGAAGGAGCTCGTTCCCAGGAGCCCACGCCAAAGGAAGAGCCAATCAGGACCAGAGAGGGCAGGGTCTGAGACCAGGGGTCAGGAGTGGGGGGGTGGTGGTGATGCAAACCAGGATACTGGCATCAAAGGGCATGCCTGCTACTCCGTTCACAATACACAGTGCTGCCCTATCTCTCACTCCAACAGGGGTCGAGGAGAGTGCCTATGACTCACCCCCCTGCACACCACACGTACTCCTTCCCTACGCCCTCCACATACACACACACACAGACACACACAGACACACACAGACACACACACACACACCATATCTGCACCTCCCTGCAGTCTGGGCCACTCTCCCCTGTACTCCGCGGTAGATCGGGGGGTGTTTGGGGAGGTGGAAGAGAGCAATAAGAAAGCAGTGTTGAGTCCATCAGCAGGCCTCAGGAGTCCATTACACCACCATGAAACATTAATCCATCCAACACTGACCACGTCACCCTGTACGCCCACATAAACAAGAGAAACCGAGGAGTACAAAAACCCCCAAAACTTTGCCGAAACCAAATGTCCAAATATAGACAGTTATTTATACTTTTGGCTCGATGCCCGGCTAAACTGGAAAAATTTGATGTTGGAATGTAAGAAGTGAAACAGTCATCGAAAGGCTCTGACACTGTGCATGTTCGACTTTGGCCCGCCACCTCTGAGGGCCTGTGGAATGACCGTCTGCGCTCGTCTTTGTCAGGTCCATTTGCGGTGGACATGCCGCCGGGCTCGTCCCCGACCCCCGACGCCGCCGAGCTCCTGCCCCTCGGCCACGTAATGGAGGCCCTGATGGCCCGGCTCCAGCCGGTGCTGGACGGCTTCAACCGGAGCCTGGAGCGGCTCTCGCGGGAGGTGGACGGGCTCTCCCGGGACCTGGCCCAGCTGAAGGAGGACGGCGAGGCCCGGGGGGCCGGGGGGGAGGACTTCGAGGCAAAGCTGGAGGACAGCTTCCACCAGATTGACCAGGTGAGGGAGCTGCTGAGCGCCCAGCACGGCGAGCTGGAGGAGAGGCTGCACTCCCAGCAGGTGGCGCTACAGTACAACCTCACCAACTTCAAGACCAGCACTGACGTCAAGATCAAGCACAGCCAGAAGACCATGCAGGTGAGCGCCGGCCGTGACCTTTGTCCGTCCTTCAGCGTCTTTCCATGACACGCTTGCTGAAATGTGACACCTATTACCCGCATGCATCCTGAGTCTGCACTGTGTAACTGTTTAGCTGTAAAATACAGGAAAAGTCACAATATTTTTACCTCCTTCAGAGCATAAATAGGAGGAAGACAAAGGAAAAAATATTTCCACATAAATTTGTCAGAAATATCAGAGAAGCTGCACTCTGGGGAAGAGTTTGGGAGAGGCTTTTAAATCTAAAACTTTCCTGGCCAATACGAGAGTGATAGTGTGCCAGAATGTTGTATGGCCAAGCCTAGCTATTCTCCTGTACGTTTTTCCACTGCAGGTCAACATTCAGGCCCTGAACGCCTCGTTAGCGGAGCTGAGGCAGGAGCAGGAGCGGCTCGGGGAGGAGCTGCAGAGGGAGGGTGCGGACAGGGGCGTCGCGAGCCAGAACCGGCTGGTGGAGGGCCCGGCGGTCTGGGAGGCCATCGCGCGGCTGGACAACAAGGTGGTCAACAACACGGTGAAGGTCAACGCCCTGCTGGAGGACCTGGACCTGGCCTCCAGCAACATCCGCGACCTGCAGCGCGGCTTCCGGGGCCTGGAGGACAGCATCGAGCAGACGGGCCGCAACAGCCAGATCCAGTTCATGGAGACGGGCCTGGAGGTGGAGGCGGCCAAGGTGCAGGTGCTGAACCGGGTGAACGAGCTGGCCAGCAACCTCAGCATCTACGACGAGCACCTGCGCGAGATCGACTCCGACGTGGACTACCTCTACCAGCAGTTCTACAAGAACACCAGCGCCAGCGACTGCAACTGCAAGGCCCTCACGGCCACCCTGGCCAGGCTGGAGCAGGAGGTAGCCAACGCGACGGAGCTGGCCAACGAGAACAGGCTGGCCCTGGAGGAGAGCGCCGAGGGGCAGGACCGCTGGGAGGTGGGCTGGGGGACCTCTGTGGACGACCTGAAGCAGGGGCTGCTGCAGGTGCAGGAGTCCCTGGCCTTTGAGCAGGACAAGAGCCGGTCTCTGACCCTCAACGTCTCCCAGCTGCACGCCCTGCACGCCAAGACCGAGCAGGACATCCGCGGCCTGCAGGAGCGTGACGAGGTGAAGGTGAGAGAGATGCACCGGCTCGCCAGCTCCTTCTCCTCGCTGCTGAATGACGCCATCCGCCACACGGAGGTGCTGGAGGTCCTCCTCGGGGAGGAGGTGCTGGGGTTCAAGGACAAGTCCCTCCAGGAGCAGGAGGAGTACTCCATCCCGCTCCTCCGAAAGAAGATCCTCCAGGCACTGGACCAGATCACGGGCCAGAACCTGAGCCCGAGGTCCACGCAGCCGGCAGACCCGGCCATGAGGGACGAGGCCATATTGAGTGAATGGGACTCCAGGGGGCTAAAGCGGCGGAGCGGAGACCATAGACATTCTCCCGATTCTCCTATGGGAGACCCTAGCCTCTCCGCCAGCAACTTCTGGAGCCTGGAGAAAGAGGTGCAGGACCTCGGGGCCCAGGTGAGCAGGCTGGAGCAGCAGCGTTGCCTCTCTTGCTGCAACTGCACAGGGAACGCTGTCCCCGGTGGTGCGGTGGAGGAACTGCAAGACGAGCTGGCTCTGCTGAGGAGGGGCCTTGAGGATCACATCCGAGTGTTCAAAAACATCTTCAGTAACATGGACGGCCTGGCCGGCTCGGAAGGCACCCTGGACCTGGACAAACTGTGGGCCTTAATGAAGAAGAAGGAGGGAAGGAAGCAGAGGAGGAGGCAGAAGGAGAAGAACGAGGAGAGTCACAGTGGGAGGAGGGGCAACCTACGCAGCAAGAGGGATGCATCACTGGAGACAGCCGGTGAGTACCAGAGTATTTCAGGGAAGGAGCACATCACAGCTGTTTTACCTTGAGGTATATTTCAAAATACAAAAAATACAAGGTGGAGAGGAGAACGTTAAAGAACGAGAAGTTAAAGAACTGCATGCAATTTAATTGACTTCTATTTACATACAGTATTGGACGCAGTTGAAAAATCACTATAACAGGATATTAGCGCTTTCCTGGCTTCAGTCGTCAGTTCGACTGGCTGCTTAACAACACTGCCCTCTTGTGTTTTCGAAAAATTGCAACTTATTTGCCCAACCGTAAATTTTTCAAATTTCTTTCCGAAGTTCTTCTCAGTGAGCATTGACAAGAGCAGGTACCAATAGTATTAAATGGTAAAACATCTATATTATGAAATTCTAGATACTTAAACTAAGCTTACAGGTTTCATCATATAGACAGAGGTGATCCTTAGTCAAACAGCGACGGTTTTCGTCGACAGTATTTATGGAAACTTAGCTGTGTTGCAAGCCCCGTTACAGTTGCACAGTGAATGATCACCATGTGCTGTTCCCGTGTTTTTTCTCTTAGTGCTCAGTCAGATCTCGGATCCGCCCCTCATGTTCCTCGCCGGCACCAACAACGGAGCCAATGACACCGGCATAGTGATATTCGAACAGGTTTCCCTGAACCGGGGACAGACGTACTCGCCCAAATCGGGGACTTTCCGTGCTCCGGCCGCGGGAGTCTACTTGTTTGTGCTGACGGTGGATTTTGGGCCTGGACCCGCGCTGGCTTACCTGAAGAGAGGCGAGGCGACGGCTGCCACCATGCACCACAACCAGAGGAAACCGCCGGGACCCATGACGCGCGTCTGCGTCCTGGAGCTGGAGCGGGGCGAGCAGGTCCACTTCGAGCTGTCGCAGGGGACGGTGGAGCACAGCAACCAGGCAGACAACACCTTCGCCGGACTGCTGCTCTTTCGGAACACCTGAATTTTAACACTGACGACGTAAACGGGAGCAAAACTACAGAGGTGCCCAACGGACAGAGCAATCATTGGACGGCTGCTATCCTACTGTGTTTCAAAGTGATTTGTTGAAGTGGAGGTCATATCCAGGAGGTGTCTTTGTACGTTTCCTCTTTGAACGCTTATCGTCAGTCTTAAAAACGCAACCATACCTGAAGGTCACTCATGAAATGGCTGGTGAAATGATTGTGGATTTACACTCAACCATTTAAAGTATGTTTATGGGGGGAAAGAGGACACTCGGGCTCTCAATATCACATGTGAGCTGAGCTCTAGTGATTCAAAAGTAAGCAGCCTGCGCGCACACACACATGTACTCACACGTACACACACACTCTCCTCTGAGAAGACCTCTGAAATGTGAATCACAAGACCGGGGGCCACAGTGACAGTGGAGAGAAGCATGCCACAAAGTAGGCCACCACAAACACCACTACCAGTAAGTATGGCTTACACAGGAGTCCTGATAACCTGCAGTTATACAAAACTGGCACCCTGGACACCTTCGGAGCTGCAGTGCCAACAACCACATTCTTTCCAGGAACTGCCTCCATTATATCAAATGCAGTAGACGCCTGAAAAACTAAATCAACTTGCAGAAGTTGCGCTTTTTTTTTTACAATAAGGCTAATTTAATTTCAAAAACCTGCCCAATAACTACAGCTTCTTTCTGTGATGTTACATTTATGTTCAGACCATTTCGTATATTTATAGCGTGGGATTAGGATTCCGTGCGTTTTGGTTAGTCAATGCCATTGTGTATAATTTTGCACTTGCGATACTCATTCTGTCCACTAGATGGGGGCAACGATACACTTTATATTCAGACGGTAATTGTGGGTAATATTTCTGCGGCGTTTAAACACAACCTTCAATTCAGCTACACCCACATGGTTACATTTATAAATCCGCAGAATGAAGTCAAATATGTATTTTCTTTCATGTTTTGTAAGAGGAAATCAGACTTTATTTCTCTAAAATAAAATGAAGTTTACCCATACTAGAGAACCACAAGTACGTATAAACTACCATGTCAGATAAAACAAAATACTTCTCTTATTCAGTATCAGCAGACATGAATCTTTGCATCCTTGGAAGCCACATAAGGCAAAACTTCACTCACTCCTCCTTTGAAATAATCACCCGACACAAGTCAACAGTGTTGTGTACTAAAATAAGGTTATTTACTTAAAAATTGATACATTGGACATAATCTGTGTACAGAAGTTTCTTTTTCCTTGGTAAACTTAATAAGGCACCTTTTTAAACCAGATGCTGTACAGAATACACTGAAGAGTTACACATTAGAGGTTATTCTATATAGTGTTGCATATAACACAGGCAAAAAGAGACATGTTACTTCTCTGTGATGCGTTCATTTTCAACAACTATGTACAACTAAGTTTAATTCATTACAGTGATTTTCTTTTCTTTACAAACACTTAAAATTAAATCGGGCACACAGCTTCAGCAAACATACATAGCTTGTGTTGAACTGACAGTCACAGGGGTAAGGAAGAAAAAGGCAATTTTGTGTATTTAAGTGTTTTTGTTTAAGCTCTAAAGGGGTTAGGCTGAAATCGGGCATCACAGTGCCAAGGTGAGCGGACACAGTGAGAGCTACACTGACGGACCATCAGGGCTGTTCACCGTACAAGCTACGCTGGTTTGCTCGCATTTTTAAGCCAATCGCAGCAGAACAGTGGAGACTTGTTGAAGTGTACCGTTTCTCTTCCATCCCTGCTGCTGTAAGCAGCACCACTGACACCAGGACGAAATGCGCTGCAGTCTACCAAGCTTGCACTGACACAAATGGTTAAACAGGATTTTTTTTTACACCACTTGTACATATATATTTTCCTGTGCAGATACAAAAATACGCAACTATTTCATTGTCTCACTCATAGAAGGTTCTCTTTAGTGCACAACTCATGTTTTTTTAAAATGTATGTTTATACTTAATATCATATATTGTCTTACATGCATTGATCAAACCAAAATGGGAGTTGAGAGCAGAGGTGCTTATGTTGACAACAAAGTTATCATTTTGTGTGTTTTGCTACTATGGATATGACAATAGCATTGACTTAAATATCCATTTGTACTTTTTAAGTTAATAAAAGGGCCTTTTATGTTTCTCTGTCTGGTCTAAATTCAATGGAGTATGAAAGCTGCACTACACCACCTTTTTCAAACGTTTTGTAGCCAAGTACAAGTGTTAACAACTCCTGACACGGATGCAAAACTCTGTGGAAGACACTGCAAAAGACGCCTTCGGCTCACTGCTGGGGGTTTGGCATCTTACTGGATGGCAAGGTTAAATATATGGCAATGCCTGGTATCAAACCAGTATGCTGTCTTCGTTGCATTTTCAGATCTCATTATTACTTTCAAAACAAACGCTGATTAAAAAAAAAGCAGGTGGCTCAAAAATCAATTCTGGATTGTTGCGTCTTTGCCAAAATATTGAGACAGTCTGTGCGCAGTGTGGCTGATGTGGATGCATACAGCGCTGTTCAGTTGGGTGGAAGAGAGTTCTACCAGACGGTAAGGAAGAGCTTTTTTAATACGCGGCTGGTGCAGTGGTGGCTCCATCGCTAGCGGCGGTGCTACTTCGTGCTGCTCTCCAAGACCTAAACATCACCTTCTACTAGTTACACAAAATGGTGCCCTCCTTTGTGCCAGCATCCAGACTCAAGCGGATGCTATCACACCGTGTATCGCAGACAGGTGGAAAGCATTTTGGCTTCTGCAGAAGGTATCCACTTGTCGAACCTGTACTCCCGGATAACTATAATGATTTTAATTCCACATTATTTACAAAAGCTTATATCAATTCAGTGTGCGTTCGCACACAACAAAGAGACGCATCTGTGTGTTACACTGCGTGTTTTTGTAAGATGTCATTGTACACCTAAATGCAACCACTGTCAGCCAACGCCAAGTCTTTGCACCATGGCAGGCTAACAGACGTGCAGCGTTAAAGCTTTTCCATATATAGCGATTTCATTATGAAATTATGCCAAGGGACGTACCATTAAGGGAGAACAAGCTTGACTTACAATAACTCTGAGCACAGATGGGCAAGCTGTACCATTTGCTAGATACTCCCCTAAAGCAGGATCAATGGTGTTCGAAGGCATCAGTTTGACATCTGACTACGGCATGGGAATGAACTGAGTGTGACCCCTTTGAATAGTATTATGGATCACAGAGTTGTTAAAGAAAGGAAAAACCCATAATGAAATGGACAAATTTTTAGCATATCCTGAAGCCATGTGCAGGAGGACCCTCACACCTGTGCCGCTCGTCTGTGACAGACCTGAAGAATTTCAGCACCTACACATTTAAATACAACTGTACACAAACTGTAAGGGGTGCCTGGCTCATCACCAGCCTTTCTCTATCCCGACAACATGTGTTTCCCAGACTGCATTTACACAACAGGGGACAGATGAAACAGAACAAGTAAAGATATTTTAGAAACTACTGCCAGGCAAGAGGACAAATTTGAGTTGGGCATGTTTTCCAGATCATTACTTTGTTATATAAAATGTGACAGAATTGACATTGGGCATTTCTTACACTGTTTGAGGTCTGTTTGTATGAAGCACAGTGAGTTCTTCCTGTAATCCAGGCTGCGCTCGGATGATCGCATCACGCGCTGTCCCCCGACGTCTGAACTGCCAGAGCAGCTAACTGCATTTTGGACACCAACCGGACATAGAAGTTTGCAGCATATGTTTTCTTTTCTGTATAGGCACAGCATCTAGTTATGGTTTATTTACATTTTAAATACAAATGGATTCCTGTTACCTTTTTTATAATTACTATACTTAAAGAGTCAGAAATATATTTTAATATGGCAGGAAAAAAAACATTGTCCTGGTACGAACAAAAACAGCTTGTAAACAGGCGAAAATAAAAAGAAAATTGGCGGTTGACGTTTTTCACTGACTTGGCGTCTCAGATCAAGTGCTCTCCTTGACGTCTCGTACGGTAACGTTCTTTTCTCCTTTTCAAGACCCACTCAACACCCCCCCCACCCTCCCACTCCCCATGATGTAGCGTATGGCTTTCACAGAAAGCACCAATCACAGCGACTCTCTTCCAATTTCCCAGAATGCCTGTAGTCAAAGAGCAGGGGGGAAAAGAAACCTGCTTGCCTGCTGTGGGGTTCCACCCGTCTGGGTACGCACTGTCTCTCAACCAATCGTCTATCAGTGCTCAAGTATCGGGGGTGGCAGCGGTCAGCCAAACTCTGGCTAATCTGTCCTTGTCCCACTGTCCTCCCCCTCCTCCTCCTCCTCCTTCTTCTTCTCCCCCCTCCTCCTTGCCCTCCTCTTGAGGTGAAGCAAAAATTCAGAAATCATAACATTAGAAAGGAGGCTGAGTTCCTCCCCCTGTCTGAGTGCGGGGCTGTGAGCTGCTCATATTTTGATGTCCTGAGATTCCACCATTTTGGCGAGGGTCTTCTTGACGCGGAGCACTGTGAGCCTCGAGGCGGGGTTGTGGGCCCAGCATTCAGACATCAGCTTCAGCATGGCTCTCAGGCACTGCGGAGACACAGAGAGAGAGACAGAGGCGGTTTACACATCTGCGTCACACCAAAAAGCCCCCAAAACAATGTCAGTCTCAGACACACACAAATTCAATTTCACTGTTTTTATCCTTCCAAGAAAGGGGTCTTACAAGAAGAAAAGATTACATTAAGGTCTCCAGTCTCCTGTCCCACATTTTTTGTCTGACCCTCTCCGGCCTCACCTCATCGCTGTTCCAGCGGTTGGACACGGTGGGTCGTAGGCACTTAACGCACACCACCTCCCGCATGTCCTCGTAAGACGGGTCTGAGGGCACCATGTCGTAGTAAGGCAGCTGGTACTCCTCCACTATGCCTGCGTTTCAGAGGGCGACACAACGAACCGAGCTGAAGCACCGACAGACAGCAGCACACGGTGGGGTGTGATGTGATGACGCAGATCTTTGTTTTAGACCAGCAAAGAGTTGGTGCCGCTCTCGAACCAGTTTTCCTGGCCGAGAGCCGGTTCTTTGGCTGCAAAGAACTGGATGAAGATTAGGCACCGGCTCCGAACCAGCCCTCGAAATGCATTGGTGGAAAAGGGGCAAGAGAAACCAGAGAAAATAAAGGTACAGAACACAGAAACCAAAGAACAGAGGACAGATAGCAAATAGACAAAGTATGGAGCAAGAGCAAGTATATGGAACACATGGGACAAACAGAATAGATGGTGAATAAATAATAGATAGAAAGTAGGAAGTATAGCATTCAGGGCAAGAGAGAAGATGGAGAAGAGAAGGAAAACACAAAGAATAGGAAATAGATGGAGACATTTAGAGGAGATGGAGGACAAAGACAATAGATGGTGAAAAGAAAACAGATGTAGAGAAAACAATAACAACAGAAGGAGACAGCAGATGCAGAACAGAAATGGGGGAGTAAAGAGTACAGAGACAGTGAATAGACCACAGACGAGAGCAGAAGAGAGCAGACGGAGAGTGGAGCGAGCAGAGCGTGTGTGTGTGCGTGTGTGTGTGTGTACACAGTAACGGGACAAGGTGTCTGTACCTCCCGTGACGCAGCGCCGGGCCATCTCCCAGATGATGAGGCCGTAGCTGTAGATGTCGGCCATGATGTATGCCTGGAAATGGTTCTTGTTGAGGGTCTCGTCCAGGACCTCGGGGGCCATGTAGCGCCGGGTGCCCACCCGCGTGCTCAGGGGTATGTCCACCTCATTTGTGTCACTGCGGAGGGGAGGGAAGGGGGAGGAGCCACAGGGTGAGGGAACCGTCCTTTAAACGGCAGGGTCATCTGGCTGTGATGGTTTTGGATGTATCCATGGCACCAGGTGTGTGTGCTACATGAGGTAACACACAGCACCTGTAAAATCTGATGGTTTCTGCTGTGTATGTGTGTATGTGTGCGTGTTTGTGTGTGTGCGCATTCACACACACAGTACCAAGAGTCTCTCATGGCCTTAACTCTGTGTGTGCATGTATTGACATACAGTACCTGTTGAAATTTGTGGCAGGCAACTGGTGTGAATATGTACGTGTACATATACATGTATGGTCTATGATAAGTGTTGAATTTGATGGCCTTGGAGCAGTGTCTATGCGTATGTATAATTATATGCGTGTGGCAAAAGATACCTGCTGAATTTGATCGCTAGTGCCACCTACATATATGTGTACGAGTATGTGTAGGTGTATGATTACTGTGAAATTTAATTGCCGGGTATACATGTATACGTATGTATGTGTGGTTATGTATGTGTATATACATGTGTATATATGTAGGTGTTGGTGTCTGGTACCTGCTGAACTTCACCGCCAGACCCATGTGTATGTATATGTATTCGCATGTGTGTGTACAGTCAGGTCCATAAATATTTGGACATTAAAAATGTGGAAGGCACCTATAAAATGTGTTGTAATTCCTACACCGTTCAACTGATTTGGATGTAAATACCCTTAAATTAAAGGTCAAAGTCTGCACTTAAAGCACATCTTGATTGTTTCATTTCAAATCCATTGTGGTATTGTACAGAGCTGGAATGCTGAAAATCGTGTCAATGTCCAAATATTTATGGACCTGACTGTATGTATGTATACATGCATGCACACATACGTGTATGTGTAGCTTTAGCTGTAGGTGTGTGTTACCTGTTGAACTTGATGGCCAGCCCCAAGTGTGCACTGTGCGTACATGGATGCGTATGTAGGTGTAGTTGCATGTGTAGGTGCAGATGTGTGGTACCTGTTGAACTTGACGGCCAGCCCCAGGTCGGCGATGCAGCAGGTGCCGTTCTTCTTGATGAGGATGTTCTTGCTCTTGAGGTCGCGGTGGGCGATGGCGGGCTTGCCCTGCGTGCCGTAGATCTCGGTGTGCAGGTGGCAGAGGCCGCAGGCCGCCGAGTACGCCAGCTTCAGCAGGGCCCGCGTGTCCAGCGTGGTGAACTTCAGGTAGTCGTACAGCGAGCCGTTCTCATGGTAGTCCGTGATGAGGAAGAGCTGCGTGAATGTGCCTGTGCCCTTGATGTCCGCCGCGATGAAACCTGTGATGGAGGAGGAGGAGGAGGAGGAGGAGGGGAGCCTGCCTTTAACTAATCGCCTTGGCTATTTATTATTATTATTTACTGTTATTGCTACCATTTTTATCACCATCATAATCATCAATATGATCATAATTATTAGCATAAACCATCTCATCATATTATCATCACTACTGCAATTATTATTATAATAGATAAGCATCATTAATTATCATAATTATTTGTATAAATGGATTTGGAACAGTGTCACAAAGCTTATGTACCGCTTACAGATTCTATAAACTTAGGTAAATGACCACAACATCTCAATGGGCCCTCAAACCCATGCCCCTTAGGTGTTCTAACCACTGCACCACATTGATGTCTTTTTAGCGTTTAAAGGTGATGTAAGCAATGAAAAGGCAAGGGAGACCCCTCTGTACGAAGTGAGGAACGTACCCAGGATGTTCTCGTGCCTCATGAGGACGGTCTGGTAGATCTCCGTCTCTCTGAACCAGCTGGCCTCCTCGCGGGTGAAGAACACCTTGACGGCGACCTTCTCGCCCCGCCAGCGCCCCAGCCACACCTCCCCATACCGCCCCTTCCCGATCTGACGCACCATCTGGATCTGCTTGGCAATGGTGCGCTGGACCTGCGGAAATGCCCGACAAACCCAACGTGAGCCAGGCTCACACCTCTAGCAGAATTCCAGGCACCATAGACATTCTATATAGGAACCAGATATTCAGCCCTCTGTACTTCACAATGACACTTTTGTCTCTCCTGACATTCATAGCTAGCACGGCAATACAGACAGCACTGGAACCTCCTGTTACCAAAAGGAACCCTCACAGAGAAGGAAATACAGAGGACAGAAGGAATGCAAAAGATGAATATCTGCTCATAATATAAGATATCTGTGATGACACCTTGAGGGCAGCTCTCATAAACCAGAAATGACAGTCATGTCCGCACAAGCCCGGGTTTAGCTTACCAGCAGGGGCAGGCCAGAGCCGCTGCCCGAGCTCTGGGATTGATTTATCAGGTCTTTGAGGGACTCTCCTGCTGGGATGAAGGCCTCATCCTGCTCCAGGTCTCTGTGGTAGCGTTGCCTCTCCGTCTGCCACTTGTACCTGCGCAAACACAGTGCGGCGGGTGCCGCAGCAGACCTAATAAACACCTGACTAATGCACGAAATCCAAATGAATGACGAGCTTACTCACCCACACACACATACGCACATAAACACTACTGTCAGCAGGTCTGTGGATTTAGGACACAGTGAGCTGAACTTGTGGTTTCTCTCTGCCTGTGTGAGTGTGTGTGTGTGTGTGTGTGTGTGTGTGCGCGCGCGCGCGCGTCTTACCTGTAGTAGCAGATGACGGTGATGGCGATGAGAGTGCAGCAGCACACCGTGACCGATATCAGGAAGGCCAGCCAATGGGCACTGCTGAAATAGGGATCTGTGCACCAGACAACACAGAGAGATTTCCATATGTGAGTGGCTCTCATTGAATCCTATTCACAGAGACACTGAGACCTGCATTTCTGCACTACTGAGGGCAGGCTGACCCATGGAATAGCTGCTGCTTTCAGAGCCGTTTCTCACAGTTAAGTTCTCCCACGACAATTTATCTAATATCAAGCAACTGCTACATCTCGTTTGCGTACTACAATTGGACTGGATGCATGATTTCGGACTGAGTACATGGGTTGGTCTATTCTGCCCAGGTAACCCTACATTTTAGAGTTTGCTGCTTAGCAAACACTCTTATCCATAGTGATGTACAAGATGTGAGTACAGACGATCTTATCCAGAGTGAATAAGAAAGAAATAACTGATTTGATTACTTGGGTAGAAATAACTGAGCCACATCACAGAAAGCGGACTGAAGCAGGTGATTGGGCAGAAAGGAGAGGAAGTTGGTTGGTGCGGATGTCGTGTGAGGCGTGGGTGCTGTGAGCTCCTCACCTCGCTCTGTGGCCGGGGGAAGGGTGGGCTGCAGGTCCCGGTTACAGAAGTCCGTCTGGCAGCACTCGATCGTCCGCCTCTTCTGAGCTCTGGGGGAGTCCTGGGGGGGGAGGCATTCCATAAAACATTTCACAAAACCGGCCACCAGCTTCAGGGGGTTCTCAAAAGGTTAGCAAAGTTAGTCATTCATTACAAGTCAGACTGAACGTGAAAATTGCGACTGGGTAAAACACGTTTAAGCCCACAGTCCCTATACCTTGCACTGGAAATGGGACCCCTCATACTTCATACAGCCAGATGTGAGAATGGACTCCCCGTGCTCGTCCTCCTCGATGATGGCAAAACACTGCCCGTTGGTCCTGAAACACAGCAAATGACACCGGCTTACACACACCAGTCTCAGTCACACTGAGCCTGCAGGGTGTGAACTCCAGGGTAATGCTCTAGGTAGTGGTCTCAAGACCATGAGGGGTGCGGTCAAGTCCTTGGTTGCTAAAAGTGAATTCACACAATTTGCCACATGCATAGCGTCACCCCATAGCGTTACTGAGATCACTCCACTGGCTCCCAGTCGCACCCAGGATCCGCTTCAAAACCCTGACCCTCACCTTTTCTGCTGCAAAAAAGACACCCCCAACCTACCTCCAGGACCTCATCCGACCCTACGCACCCGCTCGACAACTTCGCTCTGCTACATCCGGACGCCTCGCTCCTCCCACCAACAGAACAAAAGGCCCACGCTCCTTTCAACGTCGCTTTTCCATCATCGTCCCCCAGTGGTGGAACAAACTCCCCACCCCCCTGAGAACAACTCCCTCGCTCCAACCTTTCAGATGTGGGCTGAAGACACACCTCTTGAGACTCTCTCTGGACTGACAGCCTTGCCATTTGACCTTGTAAATCTAAGACTCTCTCTTACGTTGTATTTGTAGCACGTTTTTGCCTAGGTAGTATAGCAGCACTTTCTTGTCCCAGTGACTGCCTTTGATATATGTAACCTTAGATCAGATTAGTTCTGTCTCGCTACACTGACCTTGCGCTCAGCTTCAGCACTATCTGCATTGTATGACCTGTACACATGTTGTCCATGTGCCTGTTGTTTGCCCATTATATGCACTTTTGTACGTCGCTTTGGATGAAAGCGTCTGCTAAATGAATAAATGTAAATTCAATATGTGTGTGATTCTGAGTATGCGAGTGTGTTGTACATACATAGTTGCACACACTCACAAGTATGTCTATGCGAGCATGTGTATGTGTGTATGCATGCGAGCGTGTGCATGTCAGTACGTGAGTGTGAGCACGCGTGTAAGTGCGAGCGTATGTGTGCAAGCGTGTGTATGTGTACGTTAGCGTGACTGTTTGTGGATATGCGTCACAGTGTACGTAAACGTGTGAGTGTGTAAGTGTGTTGTCGTGCGTGGCACTCACTCGCAGGTGTTGTTCTTGGCGTCCTCGGGGCAGTGCCCTGAGCAGTAGCAGCTGAGGAAGCGGGCGGCGTCCTCGGGCGACACCGTCGAGTCGTCCCCGGGCCTCTTGGGCTCGGAGCCGTGCTTGGCACCCGTGCCATGGAGCACGTGGTCAGGGTTCTGTCCACCTGGGTGGGGGGAGGTGACAAACGGCGACAGCGTGAGGAAGTGACATCGCCGTGCACAATTACTGAGAGTCACAAACCTGAGAGTCTGATGGAAGTGGCGCAAATAAGTCAATGTCAATGTCAGAGTACCTTTTGGAAAAGACAAGCACAGTAAGGTTTTACCGGATCTAAACGCAACGAGGTCACGAGTCACATGAGAACAAAGGAGGACACTTTTGGATCTCAGCCCTGCCCAGCTTTAGCTGTACAAAGGGAAAGAGTGATGATGGCATCTCTTCAAACAGATGCGGAGTAAATCATACGAGAACATGAGGATTTGTGCAATTAAGTCAGAGAGACCAAATCCCACAATCTCAGACGACTTTATCTCAAACTACAAACAGACCTAGAAGAGTCCGTGCTTACAGCAGCCGGAGTGGTTCTGCACGATCAGACTGCTCAGATGGAACTCTCATCGTACCAAGTCATATTCTGTGGCCTGACTCCACCCGGAGCAGAGAAGCACAAAGGTACGGCCTGCCTGTAATCTCAAGCGGCGGGCACTTATGAACACCACGCGCCGGCTTCCCCATGTGAGGAAGGGCAGCACGGACTCTCCGCGCTCGCGCCACACGGCCGCTTCTTCAAAACGAAACCTGACCCGTGAGGTTAACCCTTTGGCTGCCTTCCTTTATTTACTTAAGTGGGCGCGTGGCGGCATCTCTGACATCTCGTCCCTGTTTAGTGGAGTCAGTGAGAGGCCGGGGGAAGAAGGCCGATGCTCCTCCTATCTTCCAGTCAATAAGACACAGGGGTTTTCTTGCTATCGCAGCACATTTGAATGCTGTCTGGGCTTGATTTTCTAATGCAGTGATAAGCCTGATCCTTATAAGGCTGTGAGGCTATTTATACACGGCTGTCCTCTGGAAGGGCAACTCTATGTCTGTGCGTGTGTGAGTGTATGTGAGTGTGTGTGTGTGTGTGTATGTGTGTGTGAGTGTATGTGTGCGTGTGTGTGTGTGAGTGTGTGTGTGTGTGTGTGCATAGGTGTAGGAGAGGAAAGAGAGGTCTAGCTGACTCCCCGACCTCCATTCATTGTCAGTGTTTTATCAACCTTTCTAATCCAATCCTTAACAAGTTACTACTGTTCACTTCAGGACTGGGCAAGAGCGTGAAGTGGAGCAGTGTGAGGTTTGGTGAAAAAGGGGTTAACTAGCTTTGCCAGCAATCCAGTTGCGGTTTTAAAAAAAAAAAAAAAGACATAAAACATTTGGCCTGAACACGGAGCAGCAATCGACCTGTGATATTTCGTGTGATTGCTGACCGTAACATTATGACTGTATGCGTAAGTTCAGCTTCAGCACAAACATGCTCAAAAATAACATTCACAGCACTGCCAAAGCCAAGTTATTTCAAGAGCCACAGCCTACATTTAGATTCATCCAAGTTATTCCTCTCACAAAACACTTGAATAAAACATCGATACACAACCCATACCTGACAGTTAAATTAAGTTCAATTCTGTATGAGTTATTGGCGTGATACTCCGTGAATATTACCTTCATGCATCAAAATAATTGTACTAAAAGAGTATCATTTATGTACTTAATTAGCCCCATTTGTGGCTTTTACGGAGAGTCCTTGGAAGCGTGCAGCTTTTTCCAAACGCTCAGATGGGCACAGAACGGCTACTGAGGGGAAAAAGCAAAAATAACCGTTTTCGTTTCACTGCGGCCATTTGTGAGTCAAACGAGTGCTGGATAAGAAGGAGCTTTTGCCCTGTTGCGCGGTGAGGCTCGGGCTTGCACCCTGGAGACGAAGGGGTGGGAGGAGGAGGAGGAGGGGGAAGGACCTGCGCTCAGTGGGGGGGGGGGGGACTCTGAAACCCGATAGGCCCCTCCCTTCGTCTCCGAGGAGAGGCCGGGGAGCCGGGGCTGGGCACAATGCGCCGTGTGTAGCACGAGCGGACACGGGCGCTAGCTCTGCGAGACGCCGCGCGCGCCAGAGACTCCTCCAGTTCAGACACGTCTGCAAGGGGGCTGATCGCCCGCAAACCTGCACTTAAAAAAAAAAAAAAAAAAAGTCTCGGCAGCAGGGCAGCTTCTTTTTCTTTCCTTCTTTTCCCCCCCCCTCCTCCTCTTCTTCTGCTTGGCTTCCTGTCTCTGGAGCCACATTCCAGTCCCAGATTCCATTACCGGCGAAGGCCGTTTTCCTTTTAATACGCGCCTCGGCGATCTTAAAAAGATTCATGGTGCCTTCTTTAAGTAATTCTATTTTAAGTCATTAAAACTGGGGGCCAGAAAGATAAAACAAAAAGCACTTCTGTTGTAGTCTCACTTCTGGAAAAAACAAAGTTAGAAAACCCCTCACCCCCACCCCTCAAGTCCAGAGCAAACCTCCCCCCCTCCCCCCAAGTCTGCCTCTGTGGATGTGCAACACATACCTGCATTAAAATAAGAGAGGGGAAAACTGATAAGAGCTAAATCGTGTGGAAATTCACAACAGGGCTTCCTTCAAAAAAAGCTAGCTAAAAAAGCAGCACCGATTAAGAAAAAAAAAAAAAACATTCAAGCTTTCGTTCGAATACAACAACAAAAACAAAAACAGATAGGCCTATATCATTATCCCCTGGGGTCAAAGGCGCAGAGCAAACAGTAATTTGTAATACAAACAAGGCACAGGGAGCTATCTACGCTGGGAGCAGTGGTAACACCCTAAGAAAATAAGAGGTAATGGAACCAGCCGCTATCTGGCCAGATAGCACGGGCACTTCTGAAGCCCGGGACCCGGGGCTTTGAACTCTGCGGTGTATCGGCGAGGAAAAGAACACAGAGATTAGAGAACTCAGAATTTTAATGATGCACTCTGCCCATGATCTCCCGGGGGGTGGGGAGAGACACGCTGACTCACCGGGCTTCTTACACTTCTCACTCACCCCACACACACACACATACACTTTCCTAGCCAACTTTACAGAATATTAGATTACCAAATTACTAAACTTGACATGTGTCCCTTTTAATAACTCCACTGGGTAACTTCACAGAGTATCTGAAACTGAACATGTTGATGTTAAAAATGTCTAAAATTTCCCGTTGTCCTATAGCCCCCAGAATGCACTGTGAAGCTGGGTGTGCCCCTACTGTCTGTTAGCACAAGGCTAGCGGAATGACGGCAAACTCAAATTCCACTGTAAGACATAAACCAGCTTACCCTACAAAAAACAGACTACGCCAACTACGCTTCTAAGCATTCTGAGTCTGTATTTATGCGTCTGAATGATCAACCACAATTTTTAAAGAGTGAGTAACAGAAAACAACACCTGCCAAAAAACTTAGCTACGATCTTAGAGACTTAAGAGGTGGAGCAAATCATTCTGGGTTTTGTAGATATCCTGAAGCAGGTAGAAAGTAAGAAACCGCAAAAGGATCCGCTGCGTTCTTAGTCATTAACAGTTACGGTAAGGATATGCATATCTACTCTCCAGTAAAGGTCAGGAACAACATTAAATTTCACAGTTGTTGTAGAGTTCCCCTTTAGCCCTCAGTGCTGGGAGGGATCTGGGCTGCTGTGAGCGGCGAGGGTGAAGCCTGGGTTCTCTGGCGACGGGATCAGGGGCAGAGCACGCAGTCGGGAAGCGTGGAAAGTCAAACGCATCGAGGACTGGAACCAGATCAAAGGGCCGGCTCCCAAAAGAAACCCGGGCAAATCCCTCCCTCCTTTCCCACTGTCGCTCGGGAGTGACTACAGGCTGCGTTACACACGACCCGAGGTGCTCCTCACGTACGACACTTAAAAAAACCCCTCTGGTCTATTTTATTGAGCGTTTCGTCACGCCTGCTCAAGGCTAGGATTCGCGCAGCTTCAGATGCATGCGTGACCCTTACATTAGCCTGGGCCCTACGGTTAACACGTGAGCTACTGAAAGCGGTTTTTCGATTTTGTTTAGTCTTTGGGATAACTCACACTTTAGTGGAGGCCCTGGCGTCAAGCTAGACTGGTGGCATCAACGTCAGTCACAACAAAACAAAACAGAATAAAATTAAAAAGAAGGAAAAAAACACAGCTAGATTTCCTGTGCAGCATTTTTTACTGAATCTATCCAGGGAACATTACATGTCTATATGTTATTAAAAAAAATGAGGTGAGCTTGGAATGTGACCAGCAGTCTCACAGTGGGATCTTTTAAAGAACTGTGTGTGCGTGTGTGTGTGTGTGTGTGTGCGTGTGTGGGGTGGGTAATAAATCAATAAGCTCTGAGATGCTGTGCCCAGCCCAGAGGAAGGAGAACACATAAATATCCCATTAGCCTTGGCAGGGGGGGGGACAGAGGGCCATCAATCAGAGAGTCTTCTGGGTACAATCTCCCATCGTTTACAATTACCCGACGACAGAGGGGGATTGCTGAGGCAGGGGGAGTCTGTTGCCAAATCCCTACGCGATAACATTTGTTTGAGGATTCACTATACTCTCAGGTACTTCCAGTTCACAGTGAGACAACTGTCCCTCTCGGGTAGTTCAAAATCATTATTACATACATGTATATTTATTACTATTTCTTAAAATATCTGATCCATCGTGAAGGAATAGTTCTCTCCCCTTCTCTCTGGCCAGTGTGTAACAGGGGGAGTTGACACTGTATGCCCCCCCCCTCTCTCTTTGGAAAGTGTGTAACAGGGAGTTAACACTGCATGTGTATCAGGGGGGAGTTACCTCTGTGTGCTCCCCCCCCCCTCTCTTTGGCCAGTGCGTAACAGGGAGTTAACACTGCATGTGTATCAGGGGGGAGTTACCTCTGTGTGCCCCCCCCCCCCTCTCTCTTTGGAAAGTGTGTAACAGGGAGTTAACACTGCATGTGTATCAGGGGGGAGTTACCTCTGTGTGCTCCCCCCCCCTCTCTCTTTGGCCAGTGCGTAACAGGGAGTTAACACTGCATGTGTATCAGGGGGGAGTTACCTCTGTGTGCTCCCCCCCCACCTCTCTCTTTGGCCAGTGTGTAACAGGGGGAGTTAACGCTGCGTGCTTTCTTTCCCTCCTGGAGCAGGGCTGGGTATGAGCCTGCATCCACATGTGTGCTTAATTCTGCCGCCCGTCACCGCGGAGTCTGAGGTCTGGCAGCTCACACGCGGTAATGAGTCTTTCCAGCCCTGTCTCTCCCATCGACCGTCAGCAGAGGGCTGCTCTCTTAAAGGGCCAGCGCCCCTTCTCCAGACACCACTGACACGAGTGGGGGGGGGGGGCACAAAAGGGAACGGGAGAGGGGTGAAGCCTGGAGTGTGGTTTGCAGGCGTGCTACCGCAGATGGCCAGCAGGGGGCCGTCAGGGGTGACGAGACGCGCGGCGCGAGAGCCGGGAGAGTAGAGGTGGCGTGGAAGCGGAGGAAAAACAGGAGCGAGGCCTGGAGTGCTGGCTTCACACCCTGACAAACCTCCAGGCTCAGCCAGCCGCCAGCCAGCCTGCCTTGTTGTCTGAAAAACAAAGGCCTGGCAGCAAAACAAGCCATTTCAGAGAGGAACGTTAACCCATCAATCACCGATTTCCATCTACTTTGCCCACTGCAAAAAAAGAGGTACACTGAAACCAGCCTGGCTGTGAGCAAAATAATAAAAAACAGGTACAAGCAGCAATAACAAACAAAAGTGCATCATGTCTTACATCATGACAGAACCTACCCCCAATAATTAAATAAGACCACATTTGCTCCAACTGAACATTCATTTCAAATCGAACTTGGCATGGAATCTGCTGTAGAGGACACAGGCAAGCAGCTGGTGTTTATGCGTGTCAGTAATGATAACCACAACAGAAAACCCAGAAATGCCATTACCGAGTCTCTCCATTCAAAAGCAGGTATTTTGTCATGAGACTCATGTCACTGCTGTGCATTTGAAACCACAAGCGTGTTTTTTGAGGTGGTTACCGTAACTGTGACGTGTCCTTATGCCACTCGGACTCTGCCGTCGGGGAGAGAGCGGCGCAGCTAATCGACCATGAAAAAAAACCTTGTCAGCGCTACACGACAGGAATTCTATAAGGACGCACCTGAGGGTATTACGATCCCCTAGCCGTTTGAACTCCCGCTCGTTAAAGGCTACCTTTCTCCTGCCTCTCACATATGGAAAACAACAACAAGTAAAAGACAGACTAATAAAAGCCTTTTTTTCCTCTCCCCCTCCGGCTCGGTTTTATTTTAGTGAGATTATAATTGGGTCCGAGACACCTCGAGTGCCAAAAACCAGTCTGAGAAACCACAGGTAATCGTAAAAAGCGAGCGCAGGAGGCCTTCGGCCCCCCCACCCCACCTCCCTCCCCTTTCTAAAAGCTGGGCTCCCCTGCGCTGCCTCCTTTCACTCATCTGTCGGCCCGCGCGGGCAATAGGCGGCCGACAAAAAACTCTCCCATCCAACTAAGAGTTTCCGGAGAACAATGAATGTTTGGAGTATTTTTGTCCCATAACGACTCTCTGACAATGTTATAAGGGAAATGGTTAATGTGTCCGGGTACACAGAGCGCCAGCAATCAGCTCAACAGCTTCCTGTAGTGGCTTTTTTTTCACAGCGGGGCCTGGCAGAGAGAAGCCGGGCCGGCACAGAGACAGGGGAGAATGGCCGGCTCTGAAAAGTCTCACTCCAGGCCTTCCCACTGGACCCGGAACCATCTGGAATCTCGCAAATTGCACCCTGGGAGCTGCTCTTTACACCCCTCAACCCCCCCCTTCCCCCGGGGAGCTTTGGAAGAAACCTTCGTCCAATCAATGACTAAAAATAAAGGAACAGCACGACGCGCCAACGCCGCCAGACACATAATACTTAGCACATGTGATTTCACAACCCGGGCCGTGCAAACACAAACGGCATTTGTGGTCGTCGGGTGATAAATGGAGGCGACAGATCCATATTTGTGAAGGAATGTCCCCGCCCAGTCATCCGTGCTGTTCCCCCTTATCTAAGATCGCCATGCTGGTTGCATTTATGTTTGTTATTACTACATTGGACCTTGCACAAGCTATTCCCATTCACATAGGAACAGGCACTTTTTCTTATCCCAGCAACCTCAGTGAAAAATCCAATAGTTTCAGATAACATGGAGTATGTAATACAGCACCTTTGGTATGCAATGGTGTTAAGATGTTAAAAGTGAGTGGTGGTTCATGAAATCATTCGCTTCCGACAAATACAAAATCCTTTTGTGTGCACAGCCTTCTCCTTACACTTAAACCTCCCCGCGTACTAAAAAAAAATCCGAGCTTTCAGAATGATCCACAGCCAATATTTACTTTCTAATCTCATTTACTCATTTAAGGTGACCTTTTCCCAAAGTCAAAGACACGTTTTATGGCTTTGGTTTACTTTACGAGCGCTGACTGAGTCACTCGCAAAACCCGTTCTCTCCAGCTTTCACGAGCGCACAGAAATGCCTGCCGCTTAACGAGGGGATATTCTGCTGGGTTGCCGTTCCACAGGCTACCGTAGTCACCCGTGCACGCTGGTGAACACGCTCAGCACACCACCACAGCTTTCAAAGGGAGACCGAACAAAACCGGGCACAAGCACAGCCATCCAAAGCAAGTGGACGATCTTAAACCGCAAAACACAAAAACCCCGCTTCAGCACAATCCCCAACACTGCCGTGTCTGGCAATTATGATTATCGATTCAGACTTTACAGCTGTTTTCAAGCATGAGCGGTGCCCGCAGCTGCACGGGAGGGAAACTTAAAGGCCAGAGATGTGGCTGGGAGAGATGGAGCTGAGGAATAACTGGACTGGGCGGTATTTGTGAGTATGCCTGTTGTTGGGCCTGCAAATTGCTGCTCTAATCCAGGTATTCCACTTTCCACTGTTTGTTCAGGCGTGTTGCCCAGAGAGAGCTCCCACACCAGCACAACGCAGGCCGTGGAACAGCAGCTGACCGAATACCGAGGGGGGGGGCGGGGGGGGGGGGGGGGGGGGGGGGAGCCCAGGGGGAGCCCTCGTCCCGGTGCTGTATTCCTCCCACACTGCATCTTTTACACTCCGCCTCTCCCACCGCAACGCTGCCACCAGTGGCCAGGGGGCAGAGGGTGAAGTAACACCCTTAAACGGTGACTGCACTGAAAAGCTCAAATTTAATATGTTCATCTTTTGGTATCCATTCCGAAAACCCCTTCCATCTGTTTTAATAGCCAAGAACAAGAGCTAATTTGAACTCCTTCCATGGTTTCATATCCTAGATGGAGATCTCGCTGCTATGGAACTAGCACATTTAAATAAATCAAACATATTTAATTGTAGGGAACATTACACTTTATCTGTTCAGTGCAGCTGCCTTTTAATTGTTCATTTTGGCCAGTGTAGTGAGGAACCAAATGCGGCAAACAGGCACACAGTCTGATGAAGACTGAAGATAAATACAAGTTTAAGACTCCATGTAGCATATATGTAACATGTAAAACATACTATATTAAAAATGTTTTTAGTAATTGCACGCTATCATGTCCCCATTGTACTCCATTACTAGACAACGCTCAAAGGCAGACCACATGAGTTTTGAGGGGTTGGATATATAGTGTGCACCCACCCACTGCTGGTGGCATGCCTGTGGCATTCTTACCCACCGCAAGTCTCATGATTCACAAAGCAAACTGATGCTGGTACAATAGAGAAAACCATAAACCTTTTTCCAAAACAACCCAAAATCGCAGCACATTAACTGTTCCAGCTGGGGGAGGGGTTCCTCCGCTCTTGAAGAGAGAGAGACACACACACACACACACACCAATCGCCCTCAGAGTGGCTCTCACTTCCTTATGAGCTTCCCATGGCAGGAAACCGGTGCGTTAGAAACGCTCGCGACAACCCCCTGGGACGGCGTCAGGTGACAAGGACAGGAAATCCAACTCTGAAGGTGCTGAACTCTCAATGTCGCTCATGTGGGGCGGAGAAAACATCTGCAATCGGATCCGCGTGACACCACTGGCTGCGGATGCGCCCAGGGAGCACTTCTCCGCACAGCGCCGGAAGGGGCTTATTCGGGTGGGGGTGCCCAGATCGTCTTTAGGTTTGCGCTGTGCTGCATGCCAGGGAGCATAAAGCAGCACCCTGTTGATGAGATGCCCCGGCATGTCTCTCCCTCTCTGACTGGCGTCATGCAGATCAAATGCGTTATTCATACACTACGTCAAGAAGAGCGTGTACTCTCCATCGCATTTTGTGGTTTCTTCCAACCAGTTTTTGCACGCTGCCCTGCGGCAAAGCCTCCTTGCAACACTGATAATTCTTGTGCTTTTGCAATACCAGTCAAGAGCTATTCTGTATTGTCTTTCTGATTAGCTACAGTGGGTTAAAACCTTTTACTGCTTCAAGGGGGAAGACCCCGGTCCTTCAACTGTGCTATTGATCTTGTAAAAACTGAACGGCTACCTTGCGCATGCTCTGTGAAGGGGGCAGAATGACAGCAGTGTAGGAGCAGTCTGAAGGAGCCATGCTTCCTAAAGAAAGGAAAACAGCCTGTGATCCTTCACTGGGTCAGTGCAGATTTCAGGAAGTGATGACCCAGCCTGGAGCATGAGGCTCAGAGACCATCTGACCTATGAGAGTGTATGAACCTCCGATGGGCGGAGCTGCATGCTACAGCTCCCTGCAGCACACACAGCCGCAGATTCGCGTTATGACACAGGAGTCCATCCTTCACATTTTAACTTCACATACAGCCACCTCCATCCTCGTACACATCACTGCATGCACCACATATCTATAATCTACACAGCAGATAGGCTTACACAGAGATAAGGCATTACCTAGAGGAAGATTATAACATAGTGTGCAAGGTGTGTATATATCCTTTTACTACATTATGCATGAAACCGCATACCACACACACACACTCACACACACACACACACAACATACAGAGCATCCCTTGGGTAAGAGCTCCCAACTGAGCAGCCTACATTCGAAGAGGCCATCTGAAACTGGTGCACAAGCATGCCATGCAACACTGATGGAGACCTTACGCACGCAGAAGATAAACCTGCACACCTGTAAGAGCCCCACGTACATGTTGGTGCCGTGTCTTCTAAGCTAGCTCCACAGGTATATTGGCAAACAGAGAAAACAAACATACAACTGTTTCTGTCACGTAATTTGCAAATACATTCCAAAACACAAATGCAAATTAAACATTGAAGGAGTGGCTGTCTGAAGACAACCACTATCCAGCTAATGCGAACTGAATGATGTTTACTACTGCAATGACACGAAATGTTTCGGAGTTTTCAGCCTTGAATCTTTTACTCAACTCAGTGAAGACTCAAAAACTATCATTCCTGTTGTTCCATGTGTGATTCAACATAACTGTTCCAACCTTCTAGAAACTTCTCAAGAGACCTTATTTTCCTTCAGAAATATTTCTCATATGGAAAAGAATATCTATTTAAGTTTCAATTCTTGCTAGACATGACTCAGTAAGAGTAGTTATTGTACAATTATGTAACACACTGGAGTCCTACGTGTTTACTGCTTTAAGAATTTACAGAATTCTGAAGATTTTTTTTTTTTATAACTCTGTTTTGGCAACTGACAACCACTCATTACCACAAATTACCATTTCATATTCTATTCATTACGAATTACCATTTTACGCTCCCCTCCAAGCAGCCCTTAAACTCAGAGCTGCTGGATTTGGAACGAATTATCAAAAACAAATATGAACTTCTAAATCCAAGTTCAAGTCAGGACAAAATTGGTCATGCAAACTTTTCATCGCTCACATTGTTACGAAGCAGTGCACAGAGTGACGCTGGAAAAGCAGGATTTAAAAAAAAAAAAAAAAAAAGATATTCCTGGAAAACGAAACTTTTAAAAATGTCAATTTAAATGTGAGTGCCTACATGTAATAAAACAGTGCTGTGCCACATTAAAATAGAACTAACAAGCTGCAACCTGAGCCAGTTCTGTATATAAAACACTCCAGAACAAACTGGCAGACAAATTAAAGCTGATACTTTATAAGGAGGTAAATGTGTATGTCTATGTAGCTTGGTTTTGAGTAGATCGGGTAAATACACTTATTTCAAACCAAAAAGCTAATGGCAACTGCAACCAACCTTTGCAACCAACCCTGAAGACTATACCACATTGCCCCTTCAGTCTTAAAACCCTGGTAATGCCTAGTGTTTTATCTTTTACCACACAGTAATAACAGATTGACAGTACGGGTTTAGAGGATGGAAGTGTGGTTAAATGTCCACGTTTCATGTGTACAAAAAGCAGACATATTTGTTATTTGTCTTAACAGAACACATTCCCCTGCACTGCCACACTGTGTCAAACTGAACTTGAAACCAGGAACCAGGCACTGTTCATTAAACTGTTCATTTGATTCTGATGCCATTGTTTCTTCAAGTCGAATGCCGTCAGTAAGATGAAAGAAAACACAAAACCTAAATCCAGCGGCCAATTTAGTGGATCAATTCAAGCAGATAAGGAGAAGCAGGAGGACAGATACAGAAACCAAGCACGAGAAAGAACTACAGAGAGAGGGAGGAAAAGAGAGAGAGAGCGGTACAGAGGGGGAAACGAGAGAAAGAGGGAGGGGAAAGTGTGAGAGGTGCCCTCACCTTCGGCCCGGAGCGCGAGGCAGAAGCAGGCTCCGAGGATGGTGATGTACACCGGGACTCCTGTCATCCTGACCCGCGCAGAGAAGATTCCGGAGCCCGGGAGCTGGGAGTGTTCTCAGCAGGAGCTGTCTGCGCGCGGCGGTGAGCTGCCCAGAGGTGTCTGGTCCTGTCCCGGCAGCAGAGTGAGGAAGGGGAGACCAGTGCACGGGGGGCAGGGGGGGGGGACGGGTGTAGGGGGGGGGGGGGGGGGGGGGGGAGGGGGTAGGGGGGTGAGGGATGTGGCACTCCCAAATTAAAGCTTCCTTCTCTTGGCCTCTTCTATGCAGCGCTAAAAAACAGAGGGAAAAACATTTCAACAAAGGGTCTGGGATTTCAGAGGGCAAAAGGAGTGTAACTGCTTAAGGAGTGTAACTGTCATACACTGTGACAACGGTGTGGATTTCAGTTCACAAGAAGCGCAGACACACACATTTTTTTAAATGACGTCATTTTCACATTAAACGGGCAGGACACAGATACCTGCAAGTATATACATAACTTAACATTTGTCCCTTTCTACTTCCAGTCTTCCCACTTGTGAAATTGGTGACAGTGGTGCTATCGTGTGTCACTGAATTTTAGAGCAAAGCAAAGCGGGCCTGCAAATCGCTTCTCAGAATATTCGTGGCTTTCCATCACACAGAGTCAAACCTTGCATGCATGTCACGCTGTTCAAATGTCAGTGTATATGTACTGGGGTGGTGTACTGCTCCTTGGCTTTGATGTGTGCTGGGCGCACTGGCACTATCACTTACAGATGTAACATTCCTGATGCAAATGGTTTTCCCAGCATGCTCTTTGAACTAAAAAAAAATCTGTCAGCATGTCAGACATGATCACTGAAAACAAGTAAATTAAAAACAAGTTCAGTTCAGTTACAAGGACATAAAGGGAGACTAATCAAATAAAGGAACAAAAAAGCACTTCTTTTGAATGTCTCGGGCGGTTCGGAAGGCGACACGAGAGGACGCCACGTTTGTGACATATCCTGTCTGATGCTAACATTGGAAGTGTCACTGCCCTAATTGGGTTTAATAGGAGAGATGCCGTCTTTTTGAGGACAAGGTGAACATTCTGGCTTTGCACTGAAAGCCAGAGTCCCACTGAGAGGTAGAAACCTGAGTCTCTGGAAGCAGGAGGATGAGCGCGGGGCCCGGGAAGATCGTAGCAATACCAAAAAGATCATCTGTGAGCCTGTGTGTCCGTGAAGGACGAAGCCCATCTCACACAGAGGCAACTCCCTCTGCGACCGCCTCACCTTAAAGCCCATCCGCTGCTGAGGAACAATTACTGGCTCATTTAACCATTTCACATGTGCAGCTGCATCTCTGTTAAGGGCATCTGTGAGGGATAAATCTCTTCCTATACCATACCCTTTGGATCACACCACTTCCCCACCCACATGGTACAGCTGCTGAGCCACCCTTTCACTTACACAATTTCAGATTTAATTACAATATTCTATCTCAGAAAGCCATAATTAGACAATTAAAGAGAAGGGGGGGAAAAAAAGGTCTCCAACTTAAAGCAGTTAACGGGCAGCGACACAAAGGCTATTTCTGTTTGAGGACCATCGCGAGGCCCGTTTCGTTTCTTTGGTTTTTTTTTTTGTGTGTGTTGCCCATCTCTGCCCTCTTGTTTTTCGCGGGCTCAACCCCTTGACCCCTGTCAGCCTGGCGCTATTCTTGAATGGCTAAACATGTCCGAATTATTTGTTCAAGGATGTTCCGCAATTATCCGTGTTGGCCCCGTCCAGCGTTAATAACTCGATGTGTCTGTTCTCTTGTAGCTCCCTGCATTTCGCTGCAATTAGTGCTCCGGGTGGCAATTCGGAGGGGGACAAATTAGTGGCGGAGCTGGTCGGTGTCTGTCACTTTTGATTTGCACAAGGGGGACAAAGAGCCCTGACCTGTGCCCTACTTTTCACACATCCGTGACTTTTGGGTAATGAGAGAACAAAGGAGCGCTCCTCAAGGCAAAGGGACAAGACAGATAACCAGGCACCCTTGGGGAGGGAGGGGGTGCTGTGCCTGCAGAACTGTGCGACTGCCGGGGGGGTCAGTCGAAAGGAGGATGGGTATTCTCACACACACGCACGCGCACACACACACACGCGCGCACGCACACACACACACACACACACTCACTCACACACACACACACACTCTCTCTCTCACTCACACTCACACTCACACACACGGCGGACTAACGGTAGGAGGTGTGACTACTCAAACTTCCATGGAAGGCTGACTCTCAGAGCCGCTTTTCCCCTAGACTCTTCACCCAAAACAGGACTTACACACAAACACACAGGCTCTGCAACAGCTTCTTGCTTTACACTCCTGATTGTCACCTGAGGATTTCGCCCTGTTAAAAACCAGCTTTATGGGGACTTTGCCCTGTTAAAAACTTTATGGGGATGTGCAGTAGGAGATACCCTCAGCTTCATGCACAAAGCGCTGACGATCCGTTTGGCAGCCATGACAGAGACAGGATGCGAGGAGTGAGTGTGTCTCCCGTCCCTCAGGGCGTGCTGGAACATGCCGCAGCCCTGACACACGGCTCGCTCTGCGTCAAGCTCGCTGTGAGGCCCCGAGGCCAGGAAGCAGCGCGAGAGGGTTCCCTCCCCTTGTCTGTCTGCCCCGCCCGGGCCGGAAGGCCCTGCACCTCCCCATTTTCACACCGGCGCTTCTGGATGGAGATGAGGCCTTTCCCAGAATGCAGCAGGAGGCCCCGGGCACCATGTTACAGCGGCGTCCAACCGAGGAGCCCACAGAAGCCTGACAAACAGCAACATAAACCTGAACGGTACACACCTGACGTTCACCAGGTGTCAGCTGAAAATTTCTACTGCGGCAAAAAGGCAAGGAACACAAAGCTTTCACCACTCAAGCCGGCAGCCAAAGGGACGGGCTAAAATCTGTCACCCCCTTGCTGGCTCTAAAGCATGCAGAGTGTTCTTCTTTCATAAACAACGCGCGCCCGGCAACTGATAGCTTTTGTACTGCGACTGTCAACACGCCGCCTTCCCTCTGCAAGCCTCAATCATCGGTGCAGTCGCATAATAAAGGAGAGAGAACCTCTCTCCTCTTCTTTCATCTCCGCAGTGCGGACATTAAAGCTCACAGATGACGCGAAAGAAAAACACGGCAGGCACAAACAGCTGAACAAGGGACAGCAGTGTTAAGACAGCGTGTCAACGATCACGCCACAAAAGAGGACAGACCCCTGGGAACACCCCACCCCACTCTCCAGGATGAGACGCCCCAGCATGCTTTGAGTGGGTGGCCACCTCCCCTCAGAGTGAAATCAACAATGAGCTTGCTGGACAGGTAGCCTGCGCTGCTATACCTGTAACCCATTCTCCTCTGAGAGTGGTACAGGATTGCCAGCCTCCCCCCCACCAACACTGTTACAAATATACTATTCCTGAACACACCTGCCCCTTCATTAGTTTATTCACATTCCAGTCATTCATGTCTACTATCACTGATAGTGGGAAAAATGAAGCCAGTAAAAGCCAAACAGCTAAGCAAGTTAAGCAGAAGCAAACAACACTGTCACACAATTCAATACTGTACACATATATAAATTATCAGTATCAATTAAACAACACACGTCTGGAAAATGTTCCCCCAAACTCATTGGGGAACAATGTTATCAGATGTGAAAGAAACTCTTTCTAATGTCTCAAAAGTTCTGCATTAACTATATATTAACAGAAACAGCACTGCAGCTCAGAAGGTAAAAAAGTCTGGGCTGGAAAATGTCTTTATCACTTCCAAACATTCTGTGAAAGCAGACACACACCCCCCTGTCCGCTGCTTTTTAGGTGCGGAATGTAAGGATGGGAGGTAATAACTGGCTTTGGAAACTATGGCATGGATGTGTAACGCTATCTCCCTTACAGAGAAGCACTGAGGCATGGGCGGCTTCCGGAGAAGGCATTCCGAGCCCCTACTCCTTAACACTGTGGAACCCACGGGCCCCAAAACGGTGGATTCCGCAGTCAGAGAGCCCCTTTACTTAGGGGAAATCCTCTTCTTGGGTTTCTCACATCTACAAAATGCCCCAAATCAAAGGGCACCCTTGTGCCGAGGAGTTACAGCTGGCTAATCACACTTATCTTTTTCTAACATGTATATCACCATCTGGGGCATCTGTGAAAATTCTTCTGTGAAGGATAAACATCTCACACAATGCCCTTTCGCTCCCAACATCACACCCACACCAGGCATAACTCCACCTGGGCACAGGCTTATTGCACTTTCCTCTTTTTGCATGCGTAACTAACCAAAGCAGGGCTTAAGGTGAATTTCACAGAAAAAACAAGGTAACACCACCTCTCCTGTGAACGTATCTGTAACACTATAACTATGCTCAGCTATGGGAAAGCTGCACCTGCTCGATGGTACACATAAGCCAGTAAACATGAAGCATCGGTGGCTAGCGGTCTCAATGATTCAAGAGAATATTAACATGGAGCGGTGGGGGGAGTCATGTTTAAGATTGTTAGGACACTCGTGACAGCAAAAGGTAGTGAGGATACAGGAGCACAAAGCATGTACAGCAATGTAATGAATATGATCAGTATTTACTTTTCCTTCTACAGGGTATCTGCTGCACAGCTACAAGACTGGCCCATACCCGTTGACCCAACAAGAGTTGACATATTCCACTGCACCAGTGGTGGCAAGAAGCACCTATGTTCAAGAAAGCCAAGTTCTATGCTCTGCTCAAGTTTAGCTAAGCATAATTTAACCACCATAGCCTGATCAAACAAAGGGCAGTTAAAAATGGCCTTCCACTCTGATTTACTCCTTTATTTTCTCACTGTAAAAACCTTTAAAAGATGCACTAGCAATCTAGGGCTTCCAAAGTATCTCAATTTTCCCCAGTGTCTCTCTTTGTTGGAGCTGCCGAAAGTCTATACACTTCAACCTGGTAAGTACCGCTCACTCTGCGATTAGTACTGGGATTTGCCTTTTTAACGCTAACGTCCGGCCAACTGCCTGCGCATGTGGTTTTAGCCGTCTATAAAAAAGGGATAAACACGCAAACCGCAGCTCTGGAACGACAGCTGGTGTGATGTGACGCTTCCAGGAAAGACAGCACTGTTATTTACCCCCCGGACTGCCCTACTCCAACACCAGAGTGCGGCGAGGGTGGGGGGGGGGGACGACGACGGACGGACGGACGACCATCTGTGGCGTTCAAAACGCATTCTGCGGTGTGTCCAGGTCACGTCGTGTGGACCTTCCATCGCTCTGCGAGGCCAGACACCAGCAAGCAGCTTGGAGCCCTCCAGCTTCCTTCTCTGAATGAGTGGACCCCTTCTGCAAACACGCAGAGCCACCGTCTTGACCTGCTGCCTTCCAAATTTCTGAAGCACGGAAATGGATGGCACTGACTCTGCTCTCTTTGCGTCCCTCTCTGCTATGATAAGTGGCAGCGCACTAACCGGCTGTGAGCCTTACTTCCCCACTTAAGCTTTGCTTTTGACTGATGGGGAGAACGGACAGCGGCACAGAGCCGGATCTGTCTGGTAAGGCAACCGCGCTCGCTCACACACACACACACACACACACACACACACACACACACACACACTCTGCTGCACCACAGCCCCTCCGTTTCTTGGCCCGGCTCCCTGGCTTGTAAAGTGAAGAGAGTGTGGTATGTGTCTCTCTCTCTCTCTCGCTCGCTCGCTCGCTCTGCCTGGCTCTCCAGCCCCTCCTGGGGCCCCTCCTTGCAGGCAGCCCCTCTCTCTGTGTCGGCGCCCGGCCCGCCATGCCTTTCAAGGCCTGGTAGACTGCGGAGCAGACTTTCTGGCTCCACTGCCATTGTTTGCTTGGCTGCTTTGCGCCTCATCCCAGGCTGGATTAGCATAAGAATACTGAGCCGCTCTGAGTGCCCCCCCACCCCAACTCCCAAACACCCCCCCCCCCCCCCCCCACTTTCCCTCCTCCTTCAACCCCTCCATCTCTCTAATCGCTACTTCGTCACTCCTCTGGCCGGGCCCTGCAAGTCAAGATGGACAGAAAGAAGCGGCATGTTTAACCACCTGTGTGACTAGAGCAATCGCCATGTGGTACTGGGCTCAAAGGATGCCTTCTTCTACCCGACAATGCAAAGCTCTAACCTGCAGTTCCACACACCAAGCTGAAGCAAAGAGATATCATGAACATGTTTAGACTGTAAACCTCTGGCTTGGCAAATCTTCAAAACGATTATTGTGCAATGCCAGAAGAATTTGTTTCAAAAGATGTCAACTGGAAATTAGTATTTGTAGACTTATTACGTGCATTCTTCCTTGGCCCATGTGTAGGCTATTCTTTGCCATACACAAATTGCCAGAGACAGTGTGCACGCATGCACAAGCGTGTGTACACACACATATAGACACAGTGATTCTGTCACAAAGCATGCTGAACTTTCCCCTCACACCGCGCATCACGCGGCCGATTTGTAGGGCTGTCTGTATATGCACACGCTGAACCCACTGTAGCGGAGCACGCGACTGCAGGCCTGAAGAGCCGTGTAATCTTGTGGTCTGCGCTTTGGCGTGAGGAAGATGGAGGAGTTACACTGATCTGAGACCTGCGTTCATAGCCCTGAATCAGCCTTTCTGCATCTATGCTCTCATACCCACCTGTGATTGAGAAGCCTGGAGACACCGGACATGCACGGTAAATGTATCCTGTTCCGTTTTATAAGAGGGTGGAAGCCCAATGGCAAGCCATGTGCACTGCTTCTAGTGTAAACTAAAGCTCTTTAATGAGGGGAACAGTGAACCTCGCACACACTCACACATAGCCACACAAACACACAAAAACACATATACATACAGGCAAACACGCTTAAGTTTTTGGATGACAGTACCAAATGATGACCTAGCACCAAACATGGTTCAGCAGTGTGCTGGCTTCTGAACTACATGGACAACCAGAAAGACTTCCTGCACATTTAAAATTCTGTGATCTGGTTTAGGTAAAACGTGCATTTATATTACAGTTTAAGACCACAAGATTTTTAAAAAAAGACATGTATGATGTGTCATTTCTCAAAAGGCCCATATTCCAGGCAGTGTAGCCATACCAAAGCAACGGGGGCCACCCAAGATCTGTGGTTACAGTGCGCAGGCACTGTTAATTACTGCAACTGTGGCTAATGCAGTCTCTAATAAACTATCATTCCACATACACCTCTCTAACAACACTCACCTCCCCAATGTCAACAATAATTACGAACTGCGAGTCGGGTGTTCCTGCCTGATGTGCGAAAACAAAAAGTGGGCCTCTGCAGAGTGCTGGAAAAATCTGGGGGGGGGGGGGGGGTTGTTGGAGCAGCAGTACAGTTGTGATGAGGTAGGTCACACTGTTGAATACAACTAAACAGGCTGAGGGAGAGATCTGGGTAAAAAAAGTTCAGAGAAAGAGTCAGAAGAAAAAAGAATGACACTGAAACCGCCACAATGTTTGCAACAATCTTCCCAACTCTCCCTTCAGAGTGAAACAGAGTAGCCTGAAAATGTTGTCTGCCTTTTTTTTTCCAGCCTGATCCTGTCTCCTGCTGGATAAGGAGCAGTGTGAGCTGGAATCAAGTGTTTGCATGTCTATCAGATCCCACACGCGTTACAACCGTTTGCACAAACAGGTAATGCCAACAGCAAGACCGACCTCCCACCATCCCCGACACACACACACACACACACACACACACACACACACACACACACACACACACACACACACACACACAGTATCACTCTCACACCTCAAAACCCTTCCCAGGCACACAAACCTACTCCTGTGGGGCAAAATGATTAAAAAAAAAAAGAGCACAAAATGCCTTTTCCAGGAATCTCTCCCAAATATCAGGTCTCACTTTCCCTCCCCCCTGCCTCTCCGCCTCAGAGACCACATCTTGATTTTACACTGCGGTTCCAGCGATCATTACACATTTCCCATTCCCATTGGTGGGGGTGGGGAGAGGGAGGGAGCAGGGTTGTGCCTTTTTACGCCACCTTACATAATCTCCAAGCGCCGACCCGGTCCAGCGCCGCAGTTTACTGGAATCGTGGTCCAAATCTCGGGGGATGTCTTTTAGGGGTCTATCCTGGCAAAGAAGCTGGTAATCACTGATGCTCAACACAATATGGAATTACTCTGACTGTAAAAAAATATATATATAAATAAATAAATAACAGGATTTTGAGGGATGTAGGCCCAACAGCTGCCTGGCTAGATCAAGGACTGCCATCTGATAAAAGTGAAATGTGTTCAAAAGAAGTGCTGAGGCCCGCATGGCAGAGCTGTTTTGTACATACATAAAGCTAGGCTTGTGTTAAAATGCTAAATAACTTACACAGGCTATATTCTGGATCCATACTGCATGGTTAAAAATCACTGAATGCCACTTTTCCCATTCTAATACCTGATTCCCAGGTCTACTGCTTTGCTGACTTTACTATACTGCAGGTATTTCTTATGAAACCACAGAAAGTCATTTAAATGCTTTCTAAAAACACATTTAGGATAAACTGAAATGGACATTAAAAATAGATGCTGTCAAGAAAATAAGGAACTGTACACTTTCCGAAAGACTGACCATCACTGAGGGTGTGAATCCGATTAGGTGGAAAAGCATTACTGGAGTTGTATTTCCGAGCTAGCAGGTTGTTATTTTGGTGGTATTACTTTTAAATACATTTCCCACAGTGCATCTAACATTCCTCATGGGGCACAAAGTCGGCCAACACCTTGTAGTTCACCCGGAACAGACAGCTGTGTGTATCACAAACAATAAAGTGGGCACGCACAAGAGCAAATTCCTCACAGTGTCAGCTTTAAATTAATGAGGTGTGACAATGTGAATGTGTCACAGGTATGTCGTCTGTATCCTCATTCCTCGCCAAATGCCAAAACGATTGCTTTCAAAGCCTCTTCTCCGCGTTCTGTTTGTCCTGAGAGGCGAACGTGACACACTCCGCATTTACAGAGAAATATAACAAAGCGATGAAAATGATCTCACAGCCAAAGAATGTGTTTTTTTTTTAAGCACGCTTATCTTCCTGAGGTGCATATGTGTGAAACAAGCTTGGTAATGTAATATTGAGCAGACTTTTTTCCAGTTGAGATGGCGTTCAAAATAACTGAAATGGACATTACAAAAAGACCTTAGACACAAAAAATAAATACGGAATATTAAAGGCCTCTAAATGTAAGACCCCCTGCCTTTAGTAATAATGTAGTTTCTGCTGAACGTGCTTGCGAAATAGTCAAAATAGTGTGCGTTATTCAATGAATGTATTTGCGCAAATAACAAACTAAAATATACGTAACAGTATGTGAGCACGCATGGTCTAGCCCAGATTTAATCAAGACAGAAACTACGTGCATCGAATTGCCCAATCTGGCTTTTTGACTTATCAAAACCATCACCAACGTTTTTTTTTCCTCTTCTTTCTTTTTAAATTGACACGGTTGGTGCTAACTCTCACACGGTGTTTTCCAAGGAGTGTCTGGAAGGCTGCATGCGAGGAGTTTGTTTTCCACTACCTCCCCATGCAGTCTAGGGCACAGGAGGTGGGCGGGATTTACAGCTGTCAGTCTGGACCCTTATCTCTCCGCCTCCACCCAAAACTTAGCCACGCCCAAACCACCAGCATTGCACCCGAGAGCCTTTAACACCACCCATCCTTAATGGCCCCGCCTTCTGCCTCGAAAAGCAAATATGAGGACAGGGCAAGAACTACAAGCCTCCAAGAGTGATGGTGGCCATCCCTATGTCATTACTCCCCCAGCTGTGGGTTGAATGCAAGGACCGGCACGCAGCCTATGAGGTTTCGGCCTGCAATGTCTGTCAGTCAAACCTGGATCTCACTGAGTTACCGCAGCAAGTAGCAGGGCTGCCCATTCTTATGCCTGATTTTTACAGGGTGATCAGCGTAAAAAATGATCAGTAATCTACCTTTGATTACTTGTTTGCCATGTACTGTATCTTCCTAGGGATTTGTCTTTTTTTATTCTGGAGCCAAAAAGACAGTGAGAGTGAGGCTCAATGGAAACTGCAGCCCAGTGCAAACAAGGCTGACTTATAATGGCTTGGTACATTCAACGACAGGTTTTATGCTCTTTGCCTTCTCATTCAAACACCCTAAAATCCCACCTTTGGGTCAGCGGACGGTTCACCCAGAGTTACTGTTGCACATTTGGTTACAGGACGCTAACCCTGACGGTCCATCCACTACATATGTGAACCTAAACAAAGTACTTCCAGCCCTGCGTATCTGCAAATCTTTCAACAGAAAGAAAACCAAAACACAGACCATAAAGACAACTCTGGATTTTTGAGTGTGGAAGTGTCCGGTTTCCAAACCACCGGAATGGGGGCTCGCTGTGTGGGGATGCGCTCCTGGACCCGCTCCCCGCCGGCGGGTTTGCCGTGTGGTCGCTGGAGCCGCTCTTTTGGCGATCGCCGGGAGAAAAGAATCCACACCTCGTGCACTCCGTCCGCCACGCCGCGGCACCGCGCCGGCCGCAAAGAGCGCGCCAGCCCATCATCGCACGCCTCCGGGCCTGTGAGCGGAGGACTCCCGTTCCTGGTGCGGATCCGAGACCCTCGGTCCCACGGCGATTACGTTCCTCACGGCGGTTTGGTTTGCTTTAGAGCAGCTATGCATACAATACTGACGATGATGTAACTGCGGGTCATTTGGGCCCGAACACAATGTGTTTGTGCGCATGCAGTAAGAAAGCAAAACGCAGGGAAATTAGCCATGTGAAAGGGCACCAGCGCATGGTCCCGTGAAGCTATGCTTCTGCCTTCGTTTCAGTCGTCTGCCCCATGTGCTGGCTGCGTATCATTTCCAGAGGGAAAGACTGACGCAATCGTTTTCCACTGAGTTTCATTTCTAAAGCAGTTCATTAGTCAAAGCACCCAGGTAATGGCAGAGAGCAGTGCAGGAGGTACCCACGCTGCATCACAACTGTGCCCTCTTCCTGAGATCTTCTGCTTCAGGCAAACTGCATGCAAACAGCTGTTCAAGAACTAGCAACTGAACTAGCAGCAAGTGGACCACAAAGATGAAACCTTATTTGTGAATGAACAGTTCAATTACATAGGCCTGGTCTACAAAGTGAACCTAAACTTGACAAAATGAAGTTCTTTTTAAAGTGCACTGGATGCAGATCATTTGGAAGTGACCTCGGTGTGAAAGTACCCTACATCTGGAATCGGCCCCTACTCTTGAAAATTACATGTCACATTGAAAGCCAGACAAACTGGAATAATTAACAAAATGCCAGTAGTTCATGATGTTTCCTGAACTCTAATTAAAACCAACAGAACTACTCTAAAAATTAGTTTCAAACAGAATTATAGAAATATCTGCCTCATCCTTCTCTTTTCCAAATACCAAAGATGTTATCATACAAAATTATATGCAAATAATATAAAAAGAAACTGACGGTTACTGCATGCATAGAAACCCAGTGCTCGTGAAAGCTAATAATAGCACCTGATTACCCACTTTTAATTTAATCCAACTGATGAAAATAAATTACCATAAGGAAGTTCTATTTAAGGGGACTTCACAGAGTTAAAGAAATACAAATGCATGTCTCTCTATTTAGAATTTGGCAGTAAAATATTTACAATTAAAATAATTAATCCTCAGAAGATTAGAGGCCCTTCTGGAGGGACAAAAATAGCTGTTTTCGTCAGTACGCCCATCAGAATTCATGTGGTCCAGACACAACATTTCTTCTGAGGCTGTTAGCAATCTGTCAAGCTACTTAACACTTTTAACTTGCAGTTTTTTTTTTCTTTAAGACTCAGTGATTAGAACAGTTAAGGAGGCAATAAAAAGTACAACTTCTGAAAGGTTTTTTTTCTCCTGTTTTCCCCCCACAACACCCTCAAAGCCAGCAGGATATCTGGGTTCTTCAATGGAGCGAAACTTCACCTTTCCACAAGACCCCCCCTCCGCCCCCAAAGGGAAGCCTCGTCACAAATTTGTCTGTGTGTCACTTTCTGCTGTGGAACATGTGCTTCCTGGGGTCACGGCGCCCGGCGTATGGAGCGACGGTCCTCCATTACAGCCTAAATGCTGCTGTAAGCACTCCACAGGGCCTGTCAGTGACGTAAATGTGGACCGAGCCAAGAGCTGGGTACTGGAGCAAGGCCTGCTCATGTGGTGTACAACGCACCAATCAGGCGGCGACGGTGACGAGGGACGCTGGTGGTGGCGTCAATCTCGTGTGTGTGTGTGTGTGTGTACATGTGTGTGTGTGTGTGTGTGTGAGAGAGAGAGAGAGAGAGAGAGAGCCGTGGTAAGTTACAAGGGACTGGACGGGCAACGCTGGAAAATTTCGGAGCTACCCACAGGCTAAGTCTTGTTTAAAGTCTGGCACGTCAAATAGTTTCGTTCGGCTTAACATCCTCTGCAAACATATGGCTGCAATTTGCTAAAATAGGCTCCCCTGTTCTGTTTGAAGATTCGTCTGCGAGCGCACTCGAATGTTAACCCCTCCTGCTGCCACTTAATTTTTCTTTCCCCCCTTTTTTTTTTTACAAAACAAAAACAAACGAAAGTAATTAATCGGTTAATTAGTGAAAGATCAGGGTCAGATCTGCGGTGCCCTTTTTAACAAGTGTGCCCCGCCAAGCAGTGCCGCAACACTCCGCCGTGAGATAAAGAGTCTGCCGTTTAGCCAGCATGCCCTTTTTCACAGGGGAAACACAGTCCCGGCCAATAGCCACACAGATGTAAACCTCAGAGAGAAGCAGATGTAAACAACCATTTACAGATCCAGATTCTCCAAGTTATTAATCACACCAGAAGACAGCTGAAAGAGGCCAATCAGCCGGTGCAATTATCAGACAGGAAACCCGCTGATTGCACAGGTCTGTCTACAGCACTGGGTGAAGGGTTAATCTCTGCTGAAAGCAAAGGTAATCAGTTTTTAGTAATCATGAGTCCCCGTCCCAAAGAAAAAAAAAAAAAAAAACTGATCCAATCACATCAGGTCCAGCTGTGTGTAGTTCAAGGGCTGGCACCAGTTGTACCACACTAATCATCACCAGCAAACCACCACCGAGATACAAACTTCTACTTTTCTGCAGGAGAAAAAAAAAACATTTCAACTAAAACATTACAAAAAGGCGTGTCAAAAAATGTAGCCCATGAGTAACAGCGTCTCAGAACAAGGGGAAAACAGTTCTTTTCTGAACTAAGTGGACCTGACATTCTCCAACAGCAGCGAACATTTCGACATACCTTATACTGTTAGTATGTAAAGGTGAGCTCATATGCATACCCCGCACGTGAAAAGCCACGAGTGTTTCCTCGTCATAGCCATTGTACTCAACATGTGGTGTGCATTCACAATCCACCGCGTACTAGTGCTACGTGCAGATGTGTTTAGTCATTGTGTGAACGAAGAGACACGGCATGTCGTGAATCTGCTGGCGTGTTTGTGTGCGGCTGTCAGGACGGGATCTAAAGGGCCGCCGGAGAACAGGAGAGGTGGAACTGAGACACGTGGTCAGGTGTTTCTCTTCCATCATCAGTCACCTGACGCATGAGGAGGAGGTGCACTCCTCTCTGATTGGACAGCCTCAGAGAGCATGGCTGTAACAAAATGACAAGAAAAAAAAAATGCGTCAGGCTGGCTTACCTCACTGTGGAATCCGCGCCAAAGGGGCATGTCGAGGAAGCTGGCACATGCCGCTGCTACAGTTGAGTGTCATTTGTATCCAGCCTGATGTAAGTCCAGCTGTGGCTTGCAGCAGAGACCCAGCATGGCAATATGGAAACCTGTGGAAAAGGGGCGACGAGGAAGAGGGTCAGGCTATGACACAGTCGCCAGGACCTAGCACGAGTTTTCACCGCAAAGATGAAATAAGAAGTATAGCAGGTATTGGATGTGCTGCAGTATTACTGCAACTATAGTTAGTAACCAACATACTGTAGACATCTTCATGGGGCTTTGAGGAAGTTTATACTTCTGAGGTGTCACTTGGCCTGTGTGTTCACATAGATATATAATGGCAAAACAAAAAAAACTTAAATGCTTCAATCTCTGGAAGAAAAACTCTTAATGTCCATTAAATCTTCTGTCGGACTGAAACTCCACTATGGAGAAATATACAGACAGCTTTTTAAGTTTAGAACTCGTCAGACTTCTCTTACTGATGCTACCGCCAGCAAGTGACAAGTCTAAATAAAGACACTGCTCAAACATTTAAGGCATGAGAATATTTACTTTTGAGGCTGTGTGTGCCTTTCTGAGCAATCAATGCTCAAGTGGTTGCTGAGTGCTGTGTTAGGAGATAAGACAACTGCTACAATATCCACTATTATAACAGGGATACTGGGGGTCGCAGACCAAGGATTTGTGTGGTACTACAGTTGGAATGTGCAAAAGCATTGGACTGACAGTTAAGAAAATAGCAGGTTTTACACAGGTTTAAGGGTCATTACCATCTAAGTAGCTCTTTTTAAAGTCAACGTACACTCCAACAACTTTTACCTGTAACACTTTTCTTTAAAATATGAAAAAATAATTGTATTCGTCCGCAAAACGATCTTTGAAAAATTAAACATGAATTGTACTCAAAATTCAAAAGAACAGAAAAATTATGATCTAACTCTCCACAAAAAAAACACTGCCATCAAAACCATGATCTTACATAAACATAAACTAGCTATCTAGACAGCACCATGTTGCTGTCTTTCCCAAATGCAACTTACAGGCTACTGAATAAGGAACATGACAGTCAATACACAGTATGATGGCAAAACCTACTCAGCTTGCAATTTCACACTGTTGCCTGTTGTCCACATTAGCAGCAGAAGTGACCTAGTCAAAGCATTCAGTCTCAATATCACTGTTTTCCCCTCTCATCTAACTCGACTACTGATCAAGTTCAAGCATTTTATTTACTTTACTTCATGCATGTTTAATTATGACACTTTCTGTGCTCTGTGCTCTGGGATTTAGGACTACTTGGCATCTTCATCCCACACTGATTAGCAGGAACTTTAAAATGCCAGTTACATGGTGGCTCGTGACCACATATCAAACCTGAATTTCAAAAAATGGCTATTAGTTATTTTTTCAATTCTAATACAATGAGTCACCTGAACTACTGACATCCTTAATACAGCTACCATGACCTGGCTAGTTTTACTGTCTCACAGGTGATTGACACCTGCCACAGCTTGGTGCTTTCGTATCCTGACAATTGACGTTGTAGCGGGAACCATGCCGCATTCCAAGGTTGAGCCACCCATTCGCCACGGTCCATTCGATGAGAGGAAGGGGCTTGGGGGGGATTATCAAAACCCCCCACCCTCCCCGAGCAAACCAAAGCTGCAGAACAACGGAGGCTGAGAAAAGGCCTGGCAACCCGAAGTGGGGCCGAGGTGTCGGGTGGCGGGTCTGGAGTCGCAGTGGAGCAGACAGTCTGTCACCGGGCCAAAAGCTAAATCTCCTTCAGAGGGGCTGGGGGTCAGGACCATGTGACCTCCAATGGGGGAAAGGATTACGGACCTCCCCCCATCACCCCTCCCCTCACTTTTAACGTCTTTAGCTTTCCCTTGCTCCCGCTTTGTGTTTCTCTAATGCAGCTAGGGGTTTGTAAAGAAAAGCGGGTATTGTCTTAGCATCAGGAGAGATCAGCGCCACACGTCCCCTGCCTTTAAAAGCACTGCAGACACGTCTATATTGTAAATCAGTGGAGAAACAGCTAAACGATGTTTCCAGTAGGCAAAGGACAAACAAGGGGACACAACATGCAGAGCACTGGGCCTAAATAACCTTGCACCTCAGTCATTTCTGCAACAGCTTGTTCACAGCTATTCTGTCTCAACTCACAGCGCATGAGGGACAATGGAAATTTGGAACAACATTAACTTTCTACAATCTGCGATCACATTGAGCAACCAGGGTTCATAAATAAGAATTGATTCAGCATCCCTAGACACTCTTAGGAGGCACTCCTTATACACCAAAACATTTTCTATTCAAACAAAATCTATACCACAGTAGAACATGTACTGCCTTCTGTTTGTTTTAGATGATGTGCCAGGTAAGCACAATCATCCTCATACAGACAACTAGTATTACAAGTCAAAGCAGGATTACACTGTTCTGTGAAAGATCATGGGCCAATTCAATCTAGGGATGCACCGATCCGGTACTGATATCGGGAATCGGTCCGATACTGACTCAAATAGCTGGATAGGGTATCGGTGACAATGGGGCCGATCTACGGGGCCGATGTATTCAATACAATTCTATGTTATTCTATGTTTACGTTTTCGTGCACCAGGGTTTCCGCTAGGATTTTTTCTTGCCAGTCTGGTGTCCGGAAAGAATTTATTTTACTGGACAGATTTGAAACTTACCAGTCACGTTTCAATGACAGTCTATGTTACAAATGCAAATATAATGTACACCTAGGTTGACAAAAGAATGACAAAAAGCTCAAATCAGTTTGACTATTTAATGAACAGTAATGATTAAGAAAAACGAACAGTAATGACTGAGCAAAACCTCAACATTAGCCGCTAGAATGCAGGCTATTACGAAACATCTGCAACCTGTAACATCTGTAGCTTGTTTAAAAAAGGCTAGGCCTACATGGCATCAAATGTAGCCTATAGGCTACCAGGTAACGTTTTACTTTCTCCTCTGCTGCCGACCTGAAATAAAACGTTTCCAATGTGTCTTTGCAGCTTGCAATGCGCATAAGCCGTGTCACTCTCTCCTCCTCCAGACTGTAGATACAGAAACGTAGATACCTCATTGGCTGCTGCTGTATGTCGCTGCTATGCATCTGCGCGTCCGCCATATTGGAGCAAACAGATACAATGTGTATTGAGAGATGCAGGCTTTTCTACAAAATCGACTGCAACTCGCTTAATTGTTTTTCATGAAATTTGGTCAGATATAAATGTGAGAAAATGAACATGATACTGGTTACTTATTGGAATTAAATTCAGTTACCGGGAGCGGATCTAATCAGCTCTATGTCAAAACATTAACCTTCTGAATAGCCACAACTTCCTGTAGGACATGCAGTCTCCGATCTATGAAAAGGCAAAATCAAGTGTAAATTATTTAGAATTTCAGCTTTTGTGGGTTTCTCCAAAAATTTTGATTCCTGTTTATTTTGAATGTTTTGTTTTTACCAAGTTACTTGTTTACTTGGTTACTTGCTCACTGCACTGGGGTTGAGGGGCATTAATGTGTCCCCAGCTTTTGATTTTCTGTCTGATCGCAAAGGACACCCCCTTCCCGAGTGATCAGGGGTGGACGGTGGATGCAAGAAAACCAAACCTCCAACGTTCAAGTTGTGTCGGCGCTGTAATTGACACACTGAGAAACGGCGCCTGTATAGGACGCATTTCAGTCAGGAGGAGATGGAAACATTTGTTTTAATGCAGTCTGCGGGAAAGACGTAGAGGAGAAGCTATGCCGGGGCTGCTGGGGCTGGCAGCAAAACTGACACTGCGCCGTTTCACAGAGCCAACATGATACAGTCCAGGTTGACAACAACCTTCAACTGTCAGGAGAGGGAAGGCATGCCAGCAATAAGGCTAATATTCTACTGCCTTTCTTAACGGTGTTATTGCGAGCCTAAACACGTCAATTTTCACGGTACGTCATGCCATACGCTGTGCTACTTGCTACTTCATAACGATAACAAAGCGCAGAGTACTTTAAACAGCGAATTATACTAAATAGCGTAACGGACTTTTGTTAACAAGTAACTGAAACACTTCACAAAACATGTAACGAATAATTACTCACACCACAAACGTGACCCCTTTTGAAGAAAGCGGGTTCCCACACAGCAAAGGAACGGGAAGCTATGTTAAGCTATGTTAGAAACGCAAGTTCGTTCTATCGCAGCTTTCCATTTAGGCAACATTATGATCAGACGCGTTTCTGTGTGGCCTCATCTGTGTTTCATCCTGCGCTGTTCATGCGTACTGAGATGACGCTATGCCAATAAAACCATACCCAGCCAAAGCATCGTTTCGCAATTAACCATGCCTCCTATAAACTACGAACAAGACAAATTCACGTAGGGAACACGGGGCATGAACAAAGGTGACTGCACTGGTCGTTTCGGTGTTCTGGAAAGTTCTCCTTTGTGCTGGGACCCACGAAAGCCTCCCTGGCAGGGACACGGCACAAAGGCATGACGTCAGGAGGGACGACCGGGCACTCACCTTGGGTGTCCGTCCGATCCCACAGTGTAGGAAATACTGACTGGAAAACAACAGAGGCATTAACTAGGCCTACATCCTGTCCAGCCTTTTGCTTTTGGTCTGTCACTGACACTGACATGTTCTCGGACACAAAACGAGAACTTGGGTGTCATGGGAACCCGCGACATTGTCCCCGCGGCTGTCGATAGGGCCGTGTGACCAGTGACCGGGGCTGTCGGGGGGGTTGGGGAAGCAGATTGCCCCTGCCGGCTCCACCCCCCTATGGGAAAACGCGGGGTAAATTATGCACCAGCTGTGGCTGAGAGCTAAGTGGAACAGCATGGCCTGGAGTTGAACCAGCAACCTCTGGGCCAAAGGATTCGTTCTGCGCTGACACAGTGGCCACCCTTTTGTCGGGGGTTCTGAAGAGGAGCTCGAGAGGAAAATAGCCCTTATTTTCAGATGCGCCAGAGATTTTTTTTTTTTTTTTCAGCTCCATGAAGAGCAAGAGCATCTAATCGAGAGAGAGTAAAAAAAAAAAACAAACTGCGGTCGTGCTTTGTGAGGACCGGTTAGCGTAATCCATCAAACTGAATCCCAGGGAATGCTTTTATGAGTAAGAGCAACGGTCAGGACGTGTTTTTTTTTTTTTTTAAGTTACTCTCTCGGGTACTGCTTTAGGAATGCCACATTTTCCCTGCGTTCATTACAATCATCGCTGAGCCTCGGGCAGCACCACAAACACACACACACACACACACACACACACACACACACACACACACACACACACACAAACTGCCTGGGTTCTTGTAATTATTCCAATTTACTGTAGATCACAGTCATGCTGCACTGATAATGGGAAGCAAAGATATGCTCCTCACTGCTATAAATAACAGTAATAACAAGCCCGGTGTTCTTAACATTTGCAAGGAAGACAGAAGTAGTGAACACTGCACCAACTACTGACAGAGTACTGGCAAGAGGCTAAACGCAAAACTGGTCGCAAATCCGGGCTGTACTACTCTTGCGCAGGAACGGCCACTAAAAGAGCAGTATCGTTTCAACGCAACCAAAAGCGCACAGCAGATACGCGTGACAGGAAGCTAATTCGAGAGCGAGAGAAAAAGAAGTGGTACACAGAAACGGTGAGGGGAGATAAGCGCAGCTATCCGCTTACAGCGACAGCGCCCTGCCTCTGGTCTCCCGGAGCATCTCTCTCCGGACGGCCCTGCGTCAGGAAGGCCAAGGTCACTCGGGGGTGCAGCCGATAATTGGCGCTTTAACCGCACTGTCTATTTTTACAGCGCTCAGTGTATACAGGAATATTTTGAGGTTGGGTTGCTGTCACTATGCAGGGCAGAGCTCCAAGGAGAGAGAGCGTTCATTTTGAGTTACTGCAGCAGAGCAGGGCAGAGCAGGAAGGGAGGGAGAGAGGGAGGGAGAGAGGGAAAGAGGGAGGAGGAGTGGCAGACGAGACACAGAGTGGCGCAAAGACGCTGCCCTGCAAGAGCTCCTCCCCAGCGTCCACCATTACTCATGTTTGTTTATGTCCGTAATAAACACTAAATTCATATCAATACTAAAAAGATTTAAAGACCGAAGACTTCATGGCAATACAAGGAAGGCAAAGCAAATAATAATTTTTAAAAAAATCAAAGTCAATCAATCTTTTTCAAAGTCAATCCTAGACAGACATAGTGGCACTTGATCATAAAGTCAAAGCAATAGTGATTTAATAGTGTAAATTATCAGGACATACACTTTATGAGTCTATTAAGTAACACATTGCTACCCGTTATCTAAACACTGAAACACACACTGTAAAGACATGACTACAGTTTTAGTTTGAAATTTAGAAATCATTAACAAGTGTGCCTTCTGCATGTTACTCGTTTTTTAAAAGTTTAATACAACTTAGTCACTTCCTGTCAAAAGTATATCACAAACCAGCCAAAGTGCATAACTTAGATTACTATCCCTTGACTATTCATCTGTTTAATGACTAAAAAAAATAACGATGAGTTGTGAAACAGTGATGAAATGATTTCCAAAAACATAACCAGGCCCTAAAAATGAAATGTGCTCAAATGAAACATAAAACACACTCTGCAAACACCGCGCTGCTTCAACTGAAACTGCACAACGAGTTATCAAAACAGCAGCTCGACACTCTCAGCCACACCAGTGCGTTTATCCAAATGCGTGACGCCTCACGGCTCACTCTCACAGACTATGCAAATTTCTTATACTGCAGAATTACCTTTGTGGAGAGACGATTTTGCTGCAAGTCAGACATGGCTGTGTAACCAGTTTTCATTACGTAACACGCTTTCTTTTGAAAAGGTGAGAGAAGAATGCCGGCCATATAAACTTAAGAGGGCCCGGCCAGCAGCAAAACAACTTCTATGAAAAAACTGATTGACTGGTGAAAAAAAATCCAACGCAGGGGAAACACGAGAGAGATTGAGAGAGGGAGGGAGGGAGAGGGAGAGAGAGAGAGGGAGATGGAGGGGTCATATAGGAAGTCGAAATCATGCATCTGAAGATTCCATCTCGGCCGGTAATGCCGACGGGTTTAGTAAAGCCAACAGAATAGCACGAGGAAGAATAAAAATGTGTTTGAGGCTCGGAGGAGTCACTAATGCGATCAAAGCGAACGATCAGCCATAGCTAATTGAAATTAAAGAGCATAAAGGGGGGGGTTAGCTGGGTTCACCGAGGCGCTCTGTGTGGGAACATGCCGGGCTGGGGGGGAGGGAGGAGGACTGAAGTTCTTTGAGCTCTACTCACAAGGCCTCCAAACTCCCCACCACCCATGCCCCCCCCCCTATCCTTTCCTTCCCTTCTCCACTCTTACCACGGTCGTCTGCACCAGATATAATTTCATTCACAGGGTGCCCTTATGATTATACAGTATCTGCTGAAATAAATACATTGCCTTTATGATCAGACAAGACTTTAGAGAAACATTACATTACATTACAAACAGATGATTTGCATTACAGTATTTAACAATTGCAGGGCCAGATAAAAAGACCCTCAAATGAAGTAGAATCCAATCAATCACCAACATCCTGACTGGTAAATTTTTTTTAAACATGATTGGGGAAAAAAGGAGAGAACTTAAACAGCTAGAACTGTACACCCCAAAGCAAATTGGAAAACTGCTGCAAATCCAAACACTTTAAATGATGTCAAAGTAAATCTGGCATTAAGAAAAATAACGAGCTAACCACACGGAGGGAAAAAAAGCATGCTTGAATACAGAACTGACATTCATGCACCAATGTCAACTAAGGTTACTGGCAACTCTCATCCATATCTGAAACGAAAACACACATGAAGAATTTAAACACTCGGGGTGTGTTTACACATGCCTATAGGACTGGAACGGAATGAATTTTGAATTCTGTGGGCATATGAATATTACGACACTGTGGCTCGATGTGGATGAAGACTCAGAGGCACCTGCGAAAGGTAGTTTTCCATTCAGATTCTGTGCCCTGTGTACTCGGCATTCAGCCCTGCCCCTTTACCTCTAGGCAACAGTGCCACAAACACACCTGCTGGTGTTGTCCTGCCTGTTTGTAGATGTTCACTGGTTTAGAACGGGTGCAATGCAGCTCCACTGGCCTTTTGGCGATATGGGTTTATTCATCTATTCGTTTCTGTTTTCTTTCTGCATACAGACATGTTTTTGTTGGGATTAACAGGATGCTGGAGAAGTGCATCCTTGCATTGACTCTCACACGACTGTCTGGCCAACCACTGAAACCTGGTCATACAGCGCTTCTAATATTGTTGACTCCTATTTTGTTTGTGTTGCCTCACTTGTAAGTCGTTTTGGATAAAAGCATCTGTCAAATGAATAAATGTAAACGTAAATGATTGTGGTGTGCAAGGACATGCCTGTCACATCGACCACATTCAAAAATCAAAGGTGGGTCTGTTTTGTACTGTTCTCAACAGCGCGGGGATGAGGATCTGCACCTTGGCGATGCCTTCAAAATGCAAAAATACCCCCACAGATCTTCCTGAACCAACACAATCTCAGCACCATTTGGCCATTTTGCTTTTACCTGTAAGCGACACTTGCAAAGCAGCTAATGATTGACTCTGAAGAATCTAATGAATGCCAATGGAGTCGTTTGGAGATAGCCTTGTTAGCCTGCTATTCGCTGACACCTGAGAGGCGTTTCAGGCTGGAGGGTGGGGATGCAGTGAGGGGTTGTTAATGGGTGAGGCAGAGGGGCACAGGGATGAATGGCACTGAGATAATCAGCTCTCACCTGTGAAGGCGTTAATTGCACGGGAGCTTTAGAAATGCGTGCTGCCCTGTTATTCGTTGGTGGAAGTCCCGCTGGTGGAAGCCTCTTATTAAGATTAAGATGATTAATGTGTCCTTTAAAGGCTGCGACGTTTTTCACGCAGCTCCCAGTAACTGTAACTGGCTCTCATGCTGCTCTGACCCTGTCATCAGAGGGACTATATCTTGGGGGCTGCATGTTACCCAAATGGACTGCCCTGACATCAATAACCATTAAAAGTGTACTTAATTAAGAGTCCCTTAGTCAGTGGCATACTTCAATATCCACAATGAAATATTATGCTTTATTACACTTTAAATTGATCTTACACTAAATATGAATTATACCAACATGTCATATCAGTAAATTTCAAGAAAAATAAAAACCTATGTAAGCGTGTTGGTATGTATATATACACACACATATAGACGTGTGTACACACACAGATGTGCTGGGCTGCCATTGCTTGTGTCATAATGGAAACAAACCCACTGGCCCTTTAAAACCAGCAACCCCCAAAGCCCCCAGCAGTGCCATACCTGCTCCACTATATGAGTCCACAGGGGGACAGAGGGGAGAAAAGAGGACCGGGGGGCACAGACTGACCTGAGCGCAGACTGTGTGAGGAGAGAGAGCACACATCTGCAACATATTACACAGCCAAATGACTTCTACGCAGGGCCTCACCACTACAGGTCCCAGGGGTCTGTGGGCCCACCGAGCCCCCAAGCCAGCGCTGCCCCAGGTGACATGCCACGGTGGGGTCAGGTCCAGCCTGGCCCCCCTACGGTCACCTCTCTCACAATAAGAGAGAGAGAGACAAAGACATACAAAAGAAATTTTCTTTTGAGTCCAAAGGTCTGTAAGGAATAGCTCAATGGTCTTAACAATGAAGGTCTTCTGTAGCAATTTGCTAGGCCTCCACTGTTATTAAGCACTTGAATTTAATTAGTTTTCAAACGCACTGAACCAGGAATCGGCCGAATGTTTGACGTGAGGTAGCCAGATTTCAGAGAGCTGTTGTTTCACGTTTGATATTGATTTTTTGTTTAGATATTGATATTTATTGTTTGATATTGCAAGCCCACACCATATCACTGTATTAAGTGTTCTTAATTTCCTTTCTTTCCTTTTATCAACAGTGCTGGCAGGGAACACCGAGGGAGACATTTCCTATCACAAAACATCAAAAACACTGGTTCATTAGAATGCATGCTCCAGGCATTATCAGTTGGCGATAATTAACTTAACACCAACGTTTGAAGGCAGAGCAACTTGACAGCAGAGAGTAAGGAGGAGAGAAAGAGACCCCATCAATCACCATCAGCTGCCAGACGCCTCCATTGACAAATTATTCCTACAGTATTTCTCCGTTTGCTTTAGCACTTCGGCAAACACCGAGACTGACGAATCCTCTGACCACGTCTGACACCTGCTGACTGACAGGCTGACTAATTGATGGACCCGGAAACAATGTTTACGGCCAGAGATGCACAACATTTTAGTGATCCCTATGCGCTACAATCTCCAGCTATGTCACTGTCCCCCAAAAAAGGCGCAAAGACCTTTGCTGCATGTAGTGGGGGAAAGCTTTGCCAGCCTTTTCGAGAGTCACCCATTTTCGGGGCACAAGTTCTCGCTTAAAGGCTGATGAGGAAAATACTAATGTTTAAAAAAAACACTTCAAAGCAACTGATCTACTTAGTGCTGGCCCCTTAAATCCTTCCAGAGCTTTTGGTTTAACATTAAGCACATCGAGCAGCTAATGCGTGTGAGAAACAGATGATATCGAGACAGTTGGCGGTAGCCGCCCATTACAGTGAGCTGCAGTAACTTCAGCTGAATCAGCTTCGTGGGCAGCCATAAGGCCTCATCTGTCAAACTGTTTCAATTTATGTCAGAGCTAGAATCAAAAATATGCAGATCTTTTGATTTCCTGCTGTGGGTAAGCCTGAGGCATCATTTCTTTAGACCAGTGGGAATCAACCCTTCTCAGGAAGACTGATCAAAATCCAACAGTGTGTCTTGGCTTCCCTGAAAGTACTAACACTCTCCTATGCATTCCACACCAATGGACAAACTATGTAGAGCTTAAAGAATAAAGCAACACTTCATTATAGTTGATGGTGTCTTCCACAGCCCCCTGCTGTTACTTCACCATTTTTCCAGGTCTTCAGGATCTCACCACAGAGTGGGAGGAGTCCATCGGTAGCCTTGGGAACCAACCCAAGTACCCTCCCTAAAAATTGCCCTATGCAATTCTGGGATGTGAACACAATGGGAGGATTGCCCCTACCATAAATGCACTGTTGAGGGAAAAGTTTGGGGTGGGAGACATTGAGAAAAGAGGTTAAAAGGGCTCCACTGCGGTAAAGACAGGAGCCTATGAAAAACAAATTAAATTTAAAAAAACATCCTCTCTTCCCCATCAGGTTTCTCAGGGCCAAAGCAGGGCTGAGCTTAACAAAGCCACTAAACCAAAGCCTACACCTCTCACACAAGGCTCACCAAAAGCACAGAGAGTCCCACGGACGGCGTGCTGAACAGAACAATGCTTCAGTCCCAAGCTGCAGCGTTAAGTGCAATTCCTCACACAGGTCCAACAAAAGGAGGTCCCCACACAGCTGACGAAGGGTACATGGGTGCTTTGCACGCTTCATCTGCCGACCGCAAACACTGCCCTTTTGTTCCAAGTCACACAAGTTTGCACAAAAGACCTCCCCCCGAAAGCACAATGACATGAGTGACAGCTCTGTACGACATGCGAGCACGCTTTCAATCTACGCTTTAGGTCTAATCCCGGAGCCCAATCTAAATAACCCTGCATTATGTTAGCTGAGCGCGTACTTAAAGTGAGGTCAAACTTAAGACTAAAATCAAGCACACTTAAATTGAAGCATTAGCCTATTTGCTTAAAGCATCTGCCGAAATGCTTGATTTTCACCTCAAAGGAGCAGCGTGAATGAACGGTGATGAATCGCATAAATGTAAACAGCTTGCAACTCCGTACGGCCGCGTTTTAATCAGCAACGTTTAGTAAACAGACCCATTCCGGTCAAACGTTATCAGTTTTTCAGAGGCTTTGAACTGCCTTGAATCCCACTCCTTATTGGAAGCACAAGAGAAACACTAAAAAAAAAAAAAAAAAAAAACCTTGCATCTCCCTGGATGTTTTACAGCTGTAAAGGGATCAAAAGTGCAGGAAAACAAACGGGGCCAGCGGCGTGACTTCATACGGGCCTTGTGGCTTTCGTCAGTTCCGATGACACCGCTCGCAGGGGTGACGGGGTGACCCCAACAGAGAGCAACTGCAGCAAATGCGCTCTCTGAAGCCGTGCCTGTGCCGACGTGCCCCCCGGGCCGTAATTACAAAGATTAAGGAAAAAAAAAACCCTATCTGTGAAAAAGCTCCTCGCGCCAGAAGCAGAAACGAACCCTGTAATTCCCTCCATACATCAGATGACACAAGCTCCTCGCTGCGTCGAGCGAACCGCTGCCCACCTCACAAATTTTCTCGGCTGAGGCTGGGAGAAGCTGGGTCTAGAAAAGCTGGTGCTAACTGACGGCCTGACTGGCTCCTGATCCAACAACATTTTACCACTGGAGCTCACAGCCCCTGGAAGGGAGCCTGTTCAGTTTTAGTTTAAAAATTCTTTAGAAAGCAAACTGTAAAAATAGTAAAAATAGAATGTCCTGTCTTAAGTCCTGGCAGCCATTCCGACTTAAAAACACAGAGGCAAAAATACTATGAAAATGGGTTCTGTGACCACTGTAACATGACCAAAAGAGGGCTTTGAGTAATTATCATAGTGTGATAAACGATTACGGCTCAGTGTTGCTTTACGCCTTTAAAGGGGTGGCATTTGCACTTTCAGTGGGTCAGAGTAGGCTAATTAAATATGGCCACACTGCCGGCAATAATTCCCCCCAGTGGATGAAGTCAGATCCATCTATCTGCCTCCTGAGGAGAGGTCCAAGGAAAAGATATCAATGTGACCGAACAGAACTGCATGACCTCATCTTTAATACAATCCAGCGTTCATCTGGCCTTTTACAACACAAGCAAGCTTTTATCTATAAAAACAAATTGAATAAATCACCCATTTGTGTTTGGATCAGCTCAGATTCAAACGAGTGCACTGACATGGACAACAGGCTTCCAGGAGCTTGAATTAAATTCTGCGCGTTTGCAGAAGGTATTGCTTTTGCTGCTGCCATGCATCGGTGTGACACACGACACAAAAACACAAATACATGGTAAACTGTCCTTCAATTACCAATGCCACTTGTCTAATAAAATAATCCACTTACTGCAGACCAAAAACTGTTCATTACTTTGTGACTTAAGGGATTCACTTATAGTGCACATCAGCTCTTTTCTACATGCCTGTAAAAATAGCTCTAAATTTTGTCTTTTCAATCCAGTACATGCAGGCAGCCCATACCGAGCATCACAGCTCTTCTGGAGCCTTCACTGCCACGGCTCACAGGCACTGGACTAACTATCAGATCCACAACACCAGGCCGACATATGGCTTCAGTGTGCAGGCACCGGGTTTCAACAGTAATAGCATCAAGCTCATAAGGGCTATTATCGGGGCTGAATATCGGACTGCGTGTTCCAGGGCTACTTTTGACTCTACAACCAATAAAGCTCAGTGCGCCCTGTCCATCTCTGCTGGGCTGGCAAAAGCAGCATCTCCCTCTATGGCTGTGAAGGCACTATTTAAAATTCATAAGGAGGTAGACGAGTGTCCCCGACCTTTCCGCTTTCTCCATTAAATGATAAAAATCTTGCAGTTCCCATCCCACAATCTCAAGTCTCCCTCTGTCCACATTAACCTGCTCCACCTCTAAATAATTCACTCAGTACCCTCTATATAAAGTAGATCAATGTGCCAAAAGCTTGTGTTTATTGTATTTCATATTTTTAACAAAGACTGCCACCCTTCCAGCACTGGACTTTATAATCCTTGCTAACCAACGTACACCTAGTATCCAGCTGTATGAAGTCAACTTACCGTGCAGCGGTTCTATTTTACAGAGAGGGAGGGAGAGTGAATGAGTGAGAGGGAGAGAGTGCAGGAAGGTGGGGGGGAGCAAGCAATGTACATAAAAGCTAGCTTTGTCAAAGCCTCATTGTAATATGGAGGTGCACTCTCACTCAATCAGGTCTCCCCAGACAGACTTCTCAGAGCAAGTCTCTGTATACATCCAGTGGTGACAGGTTAAATTTATACACGTTTGCAGTGCTCCCCCCCCCCCCCCAACCCCAGAGGGGCTTGTGTATGAGGTGGATGTATGGCGGGCGCTGTGATTGCATGTTCCCAGGCTCCGCCACGCTGTCTCCAGGCTGGGGCTGCAGAGTAGACAGAGGAGTCCAGGACCTGAAACCTGATCCATGCGCCTCTTCTCCTCCACCCCCCAACCTCCCCCCACCTACTCCACCCCCCTCCTCCTTCCTCCCCCAGCACCACCTCGCCAGAGAGTCTTCCAAGGCAATTCAATCCCTCTCCCGAAGACTGAAACTGAAACGTTTTCAGAGTCTCGGGCAGGCTGCAGCAGACAGAGGGGGGAAGAGCGCACTTTTCTTTTAAAAATACACGGAGACGGGAAAAGTATACGGCCCAAATTACAGCTCTTTTCTGGAGGGAGAAAATGATATTTCTCCCTCTTCTCTGCAACAAAACCTTTCTCCCGCTCGCCTTTGTGCTACCTTGCTGCAATTTAGAGAGCAATTCCTTGTGCGTTGGGTCTGTCGGCTGCTCCGACAGATCATTAAAGCTTTAATTTGCTGCAGTTAGGCAACAGAGCAGTCTGACGGGCCTTCAAAGTGAGATCAGAGGAAGTCCACCACGTAGATCAGGCCTTTTATACCTTGTGGACGCCTACAGTAATTGTCCAAAAACAAATAAGAAGAAAAGTGTCTGTGAGACCATGGGCACGCATGTTGCGTCTGCAAGCCTTTCTTTTGCGAAAGCGGTTCACGTGGTCTCAGTTCCAATATTTTCTTTCCTTCTCTTTGCAACAAAAGCCATGGAAGCTACAGCAGCTCTGCTTGGAGGATGTACATAACATACAGAGGAGCAATACACTGTCTTATTTCAGGCAAATAATGCTACTGAGTTTGTAAGCAATTATAATGTATCCAACTAAATTTTAGCATTAGCTCCAGATTAGCATGTGATAGGCTGCTGTAGGGGAAACTAAAAACGGGTGCTCAGTTCCACACTGCACCCTTCACTTCTAACTCTAATAATACAGAATACAGAGTCTGCAAAGTCCACAGGCTTAAGGTTAAGCTTTTCAACCTCTGCTGACTCACTTTCTGTCTTTTATGATGCATTTGGCCAAATGTGAAATGTGCAGTCCTACAAAAGTTCTAAATGAGGGTTGTATCGCTTTATTAATTTTTAAATTTAGTTTTACTGAGCTTGAATGGTTGTTTAACTGTACACTACAAGGGAGGATCACAAAACAGTACACCGTTTCTGCTTTAAACCTGGAAATCTACTTGCACGTTCTTTTTTTTTTTAGTATTTAGACACTGCCCCCGCCAATATACAGTGACAATTCACGCGCTTGACAATACTCCTACTTAGCATAACAAAAATAGCCAGTAACGGGAGATCTTAAGTAATGTGTTTGTTCTCAGGAGTCTCCCGGCTACAAATGAGTTTTTGTTTGAAAGAAAGCCACACTTGTCCTGTCTGATGGGAGCTGCACGGAGGGCATGCACAATGCAGAATCTCAGCTAATTACTGCAGAATCGATTCACAGCCACAATGCTGTGAAATGTCAGGCCTACTTATGTTAGAGACCGAAAAGGGTGAAGAATTTAGAGCTCTAGCACCTCGGGCGTAAAATGTGCGCCTCTGTTTAGATGACAAAGTTTCACCGTCACTCTCAGTAGGGGAAAAATTTAGCGCGTTGCCTCCAAATCCCTTGACGTGCCCGGAATGCACTCATCGTACAACAAACTATTCTTATGCACACTATTTTTGGACAAGGAAAAAAAGTAAATAAACTATGCACATTTGGCTATTTGTGTTCCCAAAAAGAAGTATTGCAAAAAAGAAAAGCCAATTTGAAGGTCATGAGATGAACTGTGGCAGCAAGAAGGGTTTTTTTATTCTTCCAAGAAAGCAGAGGAGCAGTATCATAGCAACAGCGAAAAAAAGCAAAGATCTGCTGATATAACCCTAAACCTCTTCCCCTTTTAATGGAATATTTATCTTTCCTTAGCCTTAATAGCCTTTGGGTCTATCTTTACCGAAGGCTGACGTCTGATTGCAGCATCGTCGGACTGTATCAGGGCTGAATTATGCACCATTTACCTACTATCCAACCTCCCTTTCCTTCACCTTAAAGTGGAAATTTATGCTCAACCTCAATTACACTTTCTTGTACTGCAGGCAATAATGCACCTCCAGGCCATTCATCACACCTTCTCGAGAGCAAGGGGTGGCCCGTATACCAATCATTGGGACAAACTACCAAAATAATCAGATGCACAAGCTACTAATTGAAACACTGGGGTAGAGGGGTCGTCCGCCTTGGGCTCAGTTAAGAGAGAGGGCCTAGTCAGACTATAATAAGCCATTATGGGCTTATTTTCATTGGAATACCTGAAGCAGGCCTCACCCTGGCCTTTTCCACTCTGTTGCTCTCCCACTCCAGCTCCCAGATATTCAACTGTGTTATTTTTGTAACAGAGAGCCCCGAGTAAGCCATGGAATGTGCAGCTGTCTGGCATATGTTTAATGTTAGCCTTTATATTTCACTTCGGTTTTTTTTAATCTACTTTTCATCCCTGCCCTAGCCTTCTGCAGGCTTCTCAGCCCAGACAGCTTCACATTCAGTATTTCCATCTGGCGTTTGACCTCCTTCGATTCCAGCCGCCTTTCACTTCAACGCGGCCTTTAGCTGGAAGGGGATGGGGACGGAGAGGTGGGAAGGGGTGTAAAAGCAGCCCCCACCCCCAATTCCAAATTAAATCCAGCTTTCTACTCGGAGGGGAAACAGCACCGCCAAAAACACCAGTTGTGATCGAACAGAGACATAGTTTTACCTTCGCCCGAAAAAAAAAAGATTCTTAAAGATAACTGCAACACTGTACTAACGATTGGGGCAAACATCTGTCCCAAATGAAACGTGAGTGTCTCACGGAAACATGCGTGAGTCTTTCTCAGTTCCTGTTATACAAATGGAAAGTTTATTTAAAAATACGAGTCACGTTGTTTTACGGATAGCGAGTTTCTCTTAAGAGGCAACACTACCAAGGCAAAACTAAACAGAGAAATAACGAAAATGGAGTTAGTGGCGTATGACGATCTGCAGTCATACGCCACTAACTCCCTCGTGTTGACACCTTTCTGATATAAGCATAAGTACAACGCGGGGGAATTACAGAAATGCTAAAGGTGTTGATGGTGCTGAAATTAGCTTTCTGACAACATTCTACGTGTAACAGACTGTATTGACCCCCGACGTTATATAAATGCAAGCAATCTGACATCCGCAGACAGGACGTGTTAGTAAATAACTAGGGTTTAAAAAATCTGCGAGGTAAAAGTTGTGCGTTTAATCACTGAATTTTTGTCACCTTTAATTTTTAACATTTGATTTACACATAATGACATGTTGAGGAGAAAATGATACCGACAAAAATAATAATAATAATAATTGTCCGAATATCAGTCACTATTCTAATACAGAGATATTGTGATAATGACACTGTAAGGGTTGTTAACCCGACAAATAAATGAATACGACTACGTTGTACACTGTCATGTGAACGTGCACAATTCTTGAATTTATAAAGTGACATTGCAGCAAAACATATATTTTAAAAGGCCATAAAATATCTGACTTAACAGTGCATCTCAGTACGCTTTCAGCAACTCGAATGCAATATATACAGGCATTCCTTCAGTACTCATTGACAGCAAAAAAAGTTTTCAAATCTTACAAACTGCACTTTAACACAGAAAAAATGTCCGTGTCTCGTTTCCCTTAACCTTACTAGCCTCACGTTTGAAGACCTGGTACTTAAACTGAGCCGTAACGTTTCTTCAAGATATCCCAATATCTGCTGTGACAGTATAGACCACCTAACTTACACTATTTACAGCAAACTATTTTGCCAGCTAACTATCTTCAAAGGAAAGCATTTCCACCATCTTCTAACAGGCAACGCTCTTTTCACCCCTTTGCTCGATGTGGGCCACGGGCCCTCGACGACTGTTGAGTAGCAACACATCAAACCACCATGGATCTAATGCGATCTAATCTAAACCTTTGGTATTTGTCAGTAACCTGACAGTACACCAGTTGCGTTTAACTAATACCTCCAGTGCACGTGTACCTTACAATAAAATATTAATAAAACGCCACGAATGCCACTCGCTTAACTACATTCTCCGGCTAAAAGAATCAAAGACAGCCTTCTCACCATCAGGCTAGCCAGAATAGCCCCCAACAGATCATGTGTTGTCAATTGTCACTGCAGACAACTGAATGTTTGATTTAACATATCTACAAAGGGAAAAGGCTATAAACTCCCGTTGCTACCAACACAATAGAAATATTCGACTACATTAAAAGCAGTGGCGAAAGCTGGTGTAGTAACCCTGTATGTCGCTAACTTTATGATAGTATGACCTACAGAAGTGTTATGAGCTAACGTTAGCTAGACAGCTAGCAACGTAGCTATTTATACCATCAAACAATTTCATCTCATTTTCTGTCTTTCAAACATTCACCTAAAAGTAATATGTGTATATACAAAACATATATGAACATTTGCATTCATTTTATGTTGATAATTCTTAAATCCGAACGAATTCTGTAGTTCCAACAAAGTTAGCTAACTAGCTAGCAAGACTACACACTGTGATCACTAAGCTATCCCATTAAGCAAGACAATAAAACAGAAGTGCAATATAGAAGCAGTGCAATTTCCGTTCTATATAAATTGGCTTCTAAAGTCGCGTCCGTGAACACCTAGGTAGCTGCTACAAAAAATCTCAAACGCGACAACAACAAACTTTTTTTTTCTTCCACAGCCGGAAAGAAAATCCACACGTAGAGATCCGGATTCCACACTCACCTATAGCGCAGCAGTGTCAATTCAAAGAATCCTTTCCGTGCGGATTAAATAAGCTTTTTGGAGATATTAGTCTTCGTGGAGCCGCATCAACAACGGTATTAAGTTTCCCGGATTCTGTTTTCTCGCTAAACGCTTGCGATTCCGTCCCCGTATCCCTGTCCTTTCTCCGTGTCTCTCTCTAGCCTGAGTCTGCCAGTCTTTCGCAGGGGAAACATTCCAGCCCTGCGCGAAACGAGATCATTCCTGACCAAGCCCTCCAATCACTGCAGTCTGGGCGCTCCAGGCATTACCCAGGAGAGCAGAGAGCGAGAGGGGGGTGGGGATCTGCCACAACACCCACGAGACGCCACCTGGTGTGAGTACAGAGACACGACTCCCAGGATGGGATAACAGCTCTATGATAAATTTAAATAGCCCCCCACCCTCCCCCCCAGCTTTATCTCTCCGGTTTTGCCATGTGGATTTTCTCTGGAATGCTCGCATGGACATAAATGTGAGCGATGGAGTAATTCCCCACCTCACCCCTCAACGTGGGTACTAAAGGAATGGGAAATGTAGCCAATCAAGTAAATTCTGCCACTTTAACACACTCACTGTTGCTCAAGCCTTAATCTGTTCTACTGCTTAAATATGTGTGTACTTTTGTTGTTTTAATTTAGTTTCACTCTTTATCTGTATTCCTCGCTTATTTTTAAGAAGCATCACGCAGATGATTGAGGGCATGCAGCCATTAATCCAGCCTTTGTTTAATAAGGACATACACTTTTTTGTTGCCAAAATGGTACCTTTTTACTTAAGTCAAAACACTTGTATACATGCACTCTTGAGTTACATGCACAGGTGAAGAACACGAGATTCCAAAGCACTGGTGAGGGATTACAATCATTGACAGAACATAAGAATTACAAATTGCAGTGTAACGACAAGATTGATGACATCTGTGTAACATTCTCAAAAGAAGTGTTACCGTCAGCTTTGTGATACTGAAACACGCATTTTCATGTAGGCATTGGTAGCAATGTAAAAAAAAGGGTCCTGAATCTCCTTTTCCAACATTGGTGATCTACATACATTAAGGTCACGGTATTGAACAGAACATGCATAAAACCATTAAGGCCTTCATTAGACCACACATCCTTTGAACTGAATCTTCAGTCAAAACAGAAGAGATCATACTCTTGTTCTTCGCCCAAATAAAGATATACCATGACTTATCCCCACAGTTCATACACACGGTCACAGTAACAAAATGCCTAGAGCCTTGATTTTTTTTTGTGTGCACTGTGCATATTTCACTGTTCCTTTCAGCTGTTCCATCACAAGCTTCACTAACAGAAATCCACAGAAGGCGGCCTCATGCAGGGATGGCCGAGCACTCAAGCTGCTGTGCTTAGCTGGACACTTGGAGAGCTATAAATTGACCAACCGCACCCTGTAGCCAGAATTGACAGAGTTCTGATGGTCTCCACCCCCAATGGCCACATGCATTTACAATAGTGTTTCGATGTTCACACTTACCATCAGAGTAAAGCTTTCCTGTCTAAATGTATATTAAAGCAATTCTTTATGAGATCCCAGTCTAATCAAAGAATAATTAAAAAAAAAAGAATACAAGAAAAGCACTTTTTAAATATTTTGGTGATTTATGAAACACACAGCTAAACTACAACTTAAGCCCCCGCCTAGGGTCTTTTACCGGTTTCAGTGGCTGAAAAGAGTACAGAAGCAGAAAAAGACTGTGCTTTCAAAACACTGAAGAGCTCTGCTTGGCTATACAGTGTCAGAGCTAACGTTAGCGAATGTTGACTAGACACAATAACAGCAAAATCATCAATAATAGTGACATACAAAATTATAACAATTCTAATCCTCCAACACAGTTCATGCCAAAAAAAAAAATTTGGACAGATATTAAAAACAAACAGCTACTCATAAAATCAAGGCCATATTTTTGTTCAAAAAGTGTTTTTAAAAAACAAACAAAAATAATAAATATGCTAACAAATGAACAAACTTAAGAGAGTTGTCGTCACTGCATGCCACAAGAATTAGCCACTACTATTGTTCAACTTTTTTTTCTAGACATTATGCAAGATAAATAACTTTTCATCCCATTCTGAAGAATTCAAAGCAGAACCAGTACACAATACACATTTAAATAAATCTTGCCAATAGACTGTTGTGTAATATACAGCAGTGCAAACAATATGTTTGTGTAAAAAGACACCTAAAGGACCATACGGAAACCTGGAGCTCACTGTTAAAATTCACTTACTGAAAGGACTATTCTAGAAAGTATCTAGAAAGGACTAAGATAGAAAATATCCACAGCATAGCACTGGACTGTATGTCAGGGCAGGTTATAGGATGGCAGGTCTGTAGGCCCAAAGACCACAGAATGTGGTCGGAAATACCTCTTTAACTGACACTGTGGCCAAACTACCAGGGTGCTACACTGCTGCATCAGTTTTATCAGAACATTATACCTTAAATGATGGGTCATAGAAGGAAATAAGGGAAGATCTGAGACCAAAAACAGAGAAGCATGAGGGAAGAAATAAAGAGAGAAGATGTTAGGAGTGGATATGGAAGGGAACGAGAAGAAGGAGAAGTGTGGACAGTGCACCCCAGCAGCAGAGACTGATAACCAAAATGGAATGAATGAATGACGAAGGACATGGTCAGCTGGGAATGGACAGTGAAGTAATAGAAGCGGGAGACTGAGAGAGAGATAGGGAGAGACAGAAAGAGAGAGATAGAGAGAAAGAGAGAGAGAATAACCCATGGATTTGTATAGTAATGTGAGCTGATATTCCACCGCCGGGATGTTCTTAGCCTATAAATCATTTACATGCCATCTTTATAACTCTTTCCTCAGCTACAGTTCAGTGAAACAGTCTACTGTGAGAGTTTTTGCCTAAATGAACACACAGTAGGTTTTCACAGTACAGGTTAAACATGGTCCTTCAGGTGTCACAAAATGCACAGTAGACACTTTTTCACCTAGCTACTTACTTAACAGGGTGCATAGTATCTGTCAATCTACACGCTGTCTATATCAACACTGTTCTGTTCTATATCATCTAGCTGACTCTAATATGCCTTTAATAACAATGGAATATCCCTTATGAAAACACTACCTGATACATATTCAATAACCTTCTTTGCAAACGACACTGTTCATTCCACAACCCCCCCCCCCCCCCCCCCAGGAGTTTAATTTCTGTTTTGATAAATACAATATGAAAAGACTATGTGAAGACTATGTGAATTCCTGTTCTGAATATATACTGTGGAAATATAATTACAGGGTCAGCGCATGAGAACGTTTTTTCCATCAAACATTTTAACACTGTGCTGCCTGACACGCTTTAGCGGTCTGCGAAAGAGCAAATGGGATATGACTAATAAGTCCAAGGGGGTTTTCTTCAAGAAATGTGCACTTTAATAGTTCTTTTGTGTAGTGAAAAAACGGGAACGTGCAGCAATGCAAGCTGTGGTCTGAAATGCCCCCACAGATCCAGAACTCTGGTGCTCTATCGCACCCTAGTGGTGGGAAACTATACAACTAGTTTCAAGTATGCCTGCGGTGGAGCTGTCGAAGAAAAATGCAAGTATAGCCTGCCTGTTCTCAAAATTTTCAAATTTTTATTCTGTACTTCCCTTCTTCAAAACCTGACATGCAGCACATTCTCAGTTGTGACTTGATTTTATACTATTTTATACTACTCAATTAACATTACATAGATTATGTGCAATGTGCTTCTTTCTATTTGTCATCTGTACCCCCACACTTGCGCATATTTGCCCAAAACTAACTCCCCATTTAACATCATGCAGACAGATTGTGTAAACACGCACACACTCACACATACACCCACACACAGAGAGAAGAGAGCAAAATGTAGAAAATAAATTCTTAAATGAAAACGACTATACCAGCATGAGACTGAAGCAGACCTCAGTCCACATGCTGGCAAAGCACCAAGGGAGCAGGAGAGCACTGCTTATCTGGAGTTTTACTGGGAATATTTTAGCCTGTAGGGGTGAAGAAACAAAGATATTTAGGATGATTTAATACAAAGATCTATTCCACAAGGTCTTAAGGCACACCTTTATGTACTGCAACCCTATGTTTTGCAAAAATGTTCCCATAATTCCACAGGTTGCTTGGTTGCCTGTGACAGGCAAGCTGTTACTCTGTGTTGAAATACATACACCAGAAAACCAACTGACTGAGGTTCTCCTCCAACCAATAAGAGCAAGAAAGAATATGAGTTAAAATGCCTGTAAGTCTTTTCAGGGTCACAGATATCAGTGCAGTGATCCACCTTAAGCAGTGCCCTTCTATGGAATCTACCCAACAACACAGTGTCCCTCTCTTGCACCCATCCCTCTGATTCTTCACTCAGGTACCTCCACATTGCCATAACAGTCAAACACCCACCCCCCTTTTCACCCCCATTAAGTCAGATTTAAAGAGCTTGACAAGGATTCACAACACAGTGTCTTATTTCCATAGGAGTTTTTGCAAAAAAAAAAAAAACAAGAAACAAAAAACAAAAGAACACAAAAAAGTAAACTAAATAAAAATATAATAAACAATAAATAAACTCTCATAGTGTTTATCATTATGAATTCTTCAGAAATTAAGATTCTGAAAGTCAGGTTTAGTTTTCACACATGTAAATACTGAACATAGAGCTCTTAAAAAGTAAAGCCCCCATCTTTATAATTTTGTAGCATGGAAGTCAATATATTATTATATTTCTTTAAATATATATATATATATATATTTATCATTGTTTTCTACAGCCCTTAAGTCTGCTTAAATTATGTGGTAACAGCATGAAAGAACAGCAAACTATATAGATAGTATTATAAAACAGTCTTCTCTTTTTAAAATATAATGATTGATTTACGGTATAATCTACCTTTGTAAACTGTTAATGTATTTATGTTTTTTATGTATGGAAGAAAGATAATATTTGCTAAAAAAAGTTGATGAATTTCTAGATACGTAGCATCCCAGATATCATTCAAGAATTTGTCCAATTTTTTTGTAAATGTCTCATTCAGCTTTGGACCAAGATATTTTGCCCTTCAATTTACTAACTTTTGCTCATTCAACAAGCCTTTGATTACCATATGATGTGTACAAGCTGACATTTCCTTGTTTAAACTTACAGCCTCATCTAGATAGCTACTAAGAAATGGCAGCTATGACATCAACAAAATGTACAAAACAAGTTTGTTTTCAATGAACCAATCTGGAACTGTTTATGAGAAATTCCAGAGAACATGTGTCAATGTGTAATTAATATTCCAAAGAAGAGATTCCAAAATATTTTGGTTGTTGCTGAACTGAGTTTTCACATTTAATTAGCATTTAATTAAACCACATTTCTCTGGTGACCACGGTTCCCCAAAATTTATGTGCACAAATACTAGTGCAGCTGATACTTTTATTATTACGTTTATTATTATCCAGTATCAATAAATAAAACTAGTCCCTTATGATGTTATACTTGAGAGTAATTCATCAGGCCTTTTCTCGTTCGTCTCTTCTCTGTCGTCTCCGTCGGTGTTGTCGTTGTCATCGCTGTGGTCATCGCCGTTGTCCATTGCATTGTGGGTGGTGGGGCCCTGCCTGACACTGAGGTCTTCCCCCCTCTGTGACACTCATTCTTTGTCAGGAAGTTCTGCCGGTGCCCACCACCCTTTCCTGCGCCCACTCGCAGTGTCTATACATTGATGGCGTGGGCGTGCTTCTTGCACAGGGGCTTGTCCTTCTTGGAGTAGAATGGCTGACCCTCCAGGTTGATGTGGCACACCTGCATCAGACAGATCACCCATTGAGAGAGTGCCCCTGTCTCACTTATTCAGAGGGAGCCCTTGTCTCCTGTTCAGAGAATGCCTCTGTCTTAGCTGTTCAGATTGGCTCTGTTTCACCAGTTCAGAAAATGCCTCTGTGTCACCTCCCACCCATTAAAGCTGTGCCTCTTTTTTGATCTGACCAGTACACTCATATCATTTGAATGTGCCAGAGTTTTTCCCTGTCTGGTTTGTACTGGCTCTTAGTGTGAAGGAGAGCCATCACCTGTCCCCTAGAAAGTGAATGCTTGTTAATTGTCAATTTGTGTTAATAAAACTGTTAGTGTTCAGTAAGTATTTAGTAAGTTTGTTCCTTCTGTTCTTTTTTGTGAGAAGCATTAGCCATCTTCCTCAGACTTAGCCTTTACACATAGGGAATTCCTTATTAAGCTTCCAGCAGGCTGTGACTCAATGGTGACGTTGCACCCTAGTGTAGAGGAGGAGGCACTGCACTTACCGCACAGACAAAGCAGGTATCATGCCAGGTGTGACCAAGTGCTTCAATAAACTTGTCTCCAGCCTCCACTGGGAAGTCACAGCCATGGCACTTAGTACTGAAGAGGGCAATGTAGTCTGGGAAGACACACAAGGACAATCAAAAATCAAACACTCACAACTTTGCTGTTAACACCCCTGTAGGGAAACATGGGATTAGGAAAAAATACACCCAATTACAATGGCTATGAAACACGTACAGGTGTAAACAAATAAACAGAATTATTGGTCCCATTATTTCCAGCATTAGCATATGTTTTCCTGAAATATGGATATGGGTTCCTCCTGTTTTGGTACTTCCTGTGCTCTGGTGATGTCATCCAATAAACTCAGACAACTGAGTCAGTGTAACCTGAGCCTATTTTACATGGCAGACTCAGTACTCTGCCTTTCTTCCCAATCCAACCAAAGAGTTCATCCAACCTTTTGTAATAATTTTAAGTAATGAAACTTTGATGTCTGTAATGAAGGGACAACAGGTTCCATGCAAAATGCAGAGAGTTCACTGTCTTGGACTAAGTTTGGTGCAGCAGAGGGATGGGAAGGAAGTAACAAGGTTGAGGATTGTGTTGGGAATCAGTGGCCTGGGCCATGCTGTAGAGGACAGGGGCGGGTCAGGATGTGGAGCAGCACAGTGGAACGGTACCTTTCTCGCAATAAGGCTCTCCGTCCTCCATGTGGAAGAGGCTGTTCCCAAAAGGCTTCCCGCAGGCGGCGCACACGAAGCAGGTGGTGTGCCACGTCTGCCTCAGGGCGTGCATCACTTCCTGCGGAGGTCAGAGGGAACACTGTGTTACAAATATCATTTTTCCCAGCATGCACTCTGATTCAGAGCAGCTCAACAGCTGCTGTTTTAACATGTTGACCACAGCCCTTTCAACCTTAGAACCAAATAAGGTAATCATTTTCTCGGCTGGTACGATTTGAACCGTGACCATGCCCAGCAAGGTGTTGCCAGCGTTGGGGGGGGTGGCTGCGGGTGCTAGACTCACCCCCATGATCTTGGTGTTGCAGCGGGCGCAGGTGGGGGCGAAGAACTCCCCGTAGCAAGCCTCGCAGTACACGGCGCTTTGCTCCTCCACGAAGCTGACATCCGCCAGCGAGGTGTGGCAGTAGTGGCAATTGAACTCCTCCGGGTGCCAGGACCGCCCCAGCGCCACCAGGAAGGGCCCCCTGAGAGCCACGGAAACCATAGTGATGTTCACAACCCTTCCCTCCCTCACACACCATCTGACAAGATAAACTGCTGCAATGACTCCAAGGACGGTCTCCCTAAAATTAATCAATTTCAAGGCATAACTCAACCTATTACCAAATGAGGGAAAGTAAAACTATAGTACTATATACTTGGGACTTTGCGTTTATCTCAGGTGATTAATTAGGTGTATTCTTTGGCCTCTTCCTTCAAAACTGCATCTGTTCAATATAATCACTGCGTAACAGTTTACAAAGGAGATAGGGTCAATGGTGGATTCCAATATGAGCCTGCTTTCTTTTGCAATTCTGACCACCCATCACAGGAGGAGCTGTTACCTGATGACATTGTTGCATGCCGCGCACAGTGGTGTCCGGCTGCTAGCAGCGAAACGCTCCGCCCTCTGTGCCACCCCACGGGCTACTGGCGGGAAGGCGAGTGGGGCGGGGTTGAAGGGCGGGGCAGGGTTGTAAGCAGGGGCTGGAGCAGGAGGTGCCTGCAAAGGGTTGGGTATGTAGGCCGGGGGAGGGGGAGCAGCCTGGGGGAGGGGCTGCATTTTGATGGTGGTGGTGGTGGTGGTCTTGCCAGGGTCGAATTTTTGGGCAAAAGTGTCATCAGTGACCCAGGGTGGCCTGCTGGATGCTGCCGGGGCAGCAGGGAGAGGAGCCGGAGCAGGAATATGGACAGGTGCTGGGGCCGGAGCTACAACACAGAGAAGAGCACTTCCTGGGAGCTGTACCTTTAAGGGCACCACTGTACTTTCAGTGTCAATAGTTTCAATCACCAACAGGTTACTATTTTTATTATTAGACTACTCTAAAACATTAACTTGAAATAAATGTTTCCAAAGTAAGTTCAAGAAGTTCTTAAACATTGCGCATTGAATACCGAGGAAAGTGTTGAGTTATCTGCACCAAACAGGCTAAGTTAATGGCCCCTATGAGACAGCTTTATAAATGGCTTGGGTTTTATTCCCTCAAATCACACACACACATACACACACACACGCACACGCGCGCACACACACACGCACACACACACACACACACACACACACACACACACACACACACACGCGCGCGCGCACACACATACACACACACACACACACACACACACACCACTCAAGTAGCTGGCTGCTGGAACACCCATTACTGCTCTCTACAGCACCAACTAGTGTAGCTACCTGGAGCTGCAGGGTAGTGTGTAGGCATGATGGTGGCAGTGCTGACCACTTTGGGAGGGGGAGCCCCCACGGGAATCTGGATGGAGCTGTGCTGCACGGGCGGGGCCTGAGGGTAACCTCTGTGGGAGATGGACAGGGAGCTGAGTGACATCACAGAGAACAGAGTGCGTTCTCAGCTCCTGTCTTATCCGTTCCACTTCCATTAATCTCTACACTTCCTCTCAGCCATAAGCTGAGACATTGCCTTACAGTTTCATTCAGTTAAAATTAACACTGAAATTATTTTTACAAATCATTTTTTTTATCAATGGAAATTAAACAGGCAATCTCTCACAATCAAGATTAGGGAGACACAGAGGGACAGAAGTCCATGGGAACTGAATCCACAGATCGACAGCAGACAACATACAGCTCAAACCTGGGGCCGATAGGAAAACCTTCCGCCGCCTCCTCCCTGGTTAGAAATCCAGGTGCAGCGCTTTACCTGGACTCCTCCCTTTCCCAGACACTTTTTGCGCAAACGTTAGTGAGGGGGGGAGGGGTTTAATATAGCGGAAAACCCACAGAGAGTAACAGCCTGGTATCGAAACACAGTGTTAGAACAGAGAGCCTCAGACGTGGCAGAGTAACTCACACTCAGTCTACTTGAAACAAGGGATTTTGTAAAGAGACAGGATTTAAAAGAAAAAAATATATATATAATTACATACATATAGGAGAAGGGGGTTAAAATGCTGTATGTTAGACAAATATAGTGAAAGCATGAGCACGGTCCTTAGATCACACACTGAGCTAGAACAGAGAAGAAAAACAGATGGGTTATTCCAGGTGTGAAAGGGTTACGCTATGCTACGTGGCTACCCAGACGCTAATAGGAGTGTAATCCGGAAGAACCGGCCCACATCTGTACCTGGAAATGGAGGTTTTGTACTGGGAGCTGTAACCAGAGGTAGCCTGCCTGTTGAAGCTACAATGCAACAGAGAGAAAGGTCGGTGGTTAATGACGGCGAGGCCTTGAAATACGCTTGGAGGGAAAGGGATGAACACACTACTACAGGCAGAAAAACCATATACAGCGTTCTCACTGATTTGTCACGATTGCTGACCATATTGTCACAGTCACGCCTATCAGGAAGGGTGATGTGGGAGACCTTCCAGATCCAGCCCTGGCCGGGCAGCTCTCCTCCAGTCCTGCCTCCACACCCAACAATATGCTCAGAATCTGCTCACGTGTTGGAATTTTTACTTCAAAAATTTAATCTCCTCAGTTAATATGCTGCAATGCAACATTCTGATTAGTGCATGTCTTTGCTTTGCTGCTACCGCTGTGGCCTCCACAGTGTACACAGCTCATACGTATTGCTAGTTGAATAATCAAGCTCCTCTTGATGATAGATGAAGCACTTTGCCTACAGAAGTCTTAGCAAGATGTGTCTGTATGGCATTTTGTATTTGTATTTTGTAAGGGTGTTGGCATCCAGACAGTTTCACGGTGCAGAGCTGTATCTTTTGCAGCCTGAGGCTGTGTTTTCTGTATATGGTTCTTCTGCAGCAGGGACTGTGAACGGTGCAGTGGGTCCACTCTACAGGGGCAGTGCTCTAATGTGCTCTGTGCTCAGCTGGGAGGCCTGTCTGTACTGCTGCCTCAGTGACCTCCCTCCCACATCTGGGTGACAAAATGAGTGAAAAGGGTTGTGACTGGAGGTCAGAGGGTACAGGGCATGTTATGGGGTGTTGGTACAGAACCCATTTACTGTCCCTACCCAGAGCATAAGCGTTACAGCAGCAACTGGTGGGGGTGGGGTAGGGGACTGCACATAGGAACAGGTGGTAGCAGTGGGGCATCTCACCCTGTCTGACTCAATCAAAACACACCCTGCCGAGACCAACCCCGCCTCTCTGTATTGTTGACGCAGAGCTTAACTTATGAGGCACTGCGATAACTTATGGGGCACTGCTTGAATGCCCCCAACTGGGCTGGTGTGGACACTGCAGCCTGAGACCCTGGAATAATACGACAGTAAGATAATTCATAATGCGTGTGCTTGTCCTGGTACAAACGCAACCGTATACACACACTCACACATTCCCAAAGTGGCACATTCTCAAAGTTTGTCAACATTTTTGTTTTGAACAGTTTTTCATCTCGACACACATTCATGGCAATTGGCAGGCCCTAAGGGGTCACCGGCTGACCCCGTTTGGCAGTACTAGGGTCACACAGGGGGCCAATGAACCGGGCAACTGAGAGACCGCTTCTCTTACACCACACACATGCAGTCAGTGGAAATACACTTCAACTCCCCCACCCCTAATTCCCTGCATTCTGTCACTTGGTATGGATGAGTGCTATAAGCCTACAATGATAAATAACAGGAAAATAACACGCAAATGAAAAACCATGGGTGTGATTGATTTGATTAACTGAAGCAGTAATGTCTTAAAAACAAAATCCAAATGCCACGACAGCTAAACGAAGAAATAAACAATAAAAAAAAATAGACATGAAAAATATATCTCTCTTCTTTATTATGACTTAGAATGTATGTATGTAATCCTCAAAGCTTTAGCACTGCCTAAAAAAACCTGGGTGAGGCATTAATGGCCTTGGTTAATGATGACTCCGTTGACTCGATGTATAATTACACAGTATGGCTGTGTGAAATGAACAATGAAAACAACATGTACAATGTCAATGTTGCGAACAAACATGACGTTTTGCAGTTGCAGAATGTCTCAACTTCAGCGAGACAGACAAAGCTAAAACAATTCAATTGCATCTTTTCACGTTTTTGAAATTCTTACTGAAGCATCTGGTTAACTTCCACCTCTTCGGGATGTTTGCGGATACATTTATCTTTACTTCTAAGCCAAGGAAGCAATCAGATTTTACAAATATGGAAAGAAACCAGCAATCACACACCCGAACCATCGCGGCAGCCATTAAAACAGGTGTCTGGTCTAAATGCATCTTCCCCAGCGTAGATAGGTACTCCTTGTGTAGGCACAATAAGCACACTGTACTGAACCTCCCCTGTATGGCTCCTGAAGTATCACGCCACAGTAAGTCAACCCCCCCCCCCCCACCCCGCACACACACGTCCCCTGGTCAGTATTAGTCATGCCCTGTCTGTGGACATGCAGGTCAGCAGTGACGTGCAGAGGGAGTGAGGGTGAGCGTGGGATAGAGGACCCAATACCGCTTTACTGCCATCCCACGGGCGGACGGCTGTGTCACACGTGTGCTGTCACTGAACTGCAATCCTTCACCTCCGAGGTGTGGAGGTTTTTCCTAAAAGACGCATTCCGCGGTGAGGCCGACGCTGCGGGCGGGGCGAGGACGGCAGACACGCGCAAGTGAGGTTTGGCATGCTGCGGCCGAGTGAGGCCTGTGAATCAGAATGACCCGCGCTTCCGATCAAATGTAGGCTGACCCAGCAAGGTGAGGTCGACTCAAACGTGAAGTTAAACATCTTGTTCACATCAGGTGGAGGTTGAGGACAGAACTCAGACTTATTAATACTGTGAGAACACATCGGTGGAGGGTGAAAAGTGCAATTAGTAGGAAAAAATGACAAACTCTCCAGTCCAGCTTAGACAGAAGTCACACACTACCAGAATTAGCACTGCCTAACCCCTGCAAGACTATCACAGCTCTCTGGCGCACCCTACAGGTGAAAGCATTGGCATAACAGTCCTTGCTGCTCTGTACTTTAGAGTGAACCAAAAACAATGCACCATTTGGAGCTTCAGCCACACATACTGCACAACACAGAAGACAGCTTCCTTCAAAAGCATTAGTGTGCTACCTGTTTTTAATCTGAGAGGCTGGATATTGACAGTCAGCAACATTACATAGCACCTTGGTGATAACACTAGGCTCATACCGTACATTAACAGCCAGGACAAGCCTCAAACTATGAAGTAGTACAGCAAATCCAACACACTGCTACGGATTTTTGACACATAATATCGGAGTAATGGAGATCCCAGGCCATAATGATGTAACCTTTTGCTAGGCTGTGTAGAGCAACACGTGATCATAGGATATCCTGTACTATCTCAGTATAGCATGAACCGGGTTCAATCAGTACAAATGCAGGAAAGACCTTTGGCAGACTGCTAGCACACACTGTTCTGGAGTTCATGGGTAGAGGTGTCCATTGCTTGGCCTGGAGAGCCACGGTCCAGAAGGTTTTAGAGGTACATCTTAGTCGATAGGTGATTGACACCTGGTGTAATGAGTGATTCAAGTTTCTCCAGTGGCTCCACTCTTCAAGTGGCTCCAATTAAGCAATTACAGCATGAACTACAATATTAACCAGTAACACATGGATGTCCAGCTGATACCACTGTCCAACACTAAAGTTATGGCACAAGGTTCTATGCCTTGTTTACAGGGCACTGCCAGCTTCCTTTCCTTCCTGGAACACAAGGTTACTGCAGTACACCCTCCAAACCTGTTACTTCTACCTTTTAACAACCACTCCATGCCCCTGTAGTCAGCGTAGAAGGGAACAAATTTGTTTGCAGTTCCTTCCGTGATTTGTTTGATTCCCCCTCTGCCTCCATGGTGCCCCCCCATCCACTATCCCAGCTTCCCCGGCGTCTCTGCACGCCACTGTGTCCGTCACACAGTCCGTCACTGCGTCAGTCTGTCCAGACGTGCTGTACCTCAGCTGCTTGGGCTTCCCCGAGGGCAGGGGGCGCACTCGTTTGGGCAGAGTTCTGGTGCGGAAGACGGGAGTGATTTTCAGGGCCTCCAGTGCCGAGGTGGGTGGCGGCCCTGGCTTACTAACATTGTTTCTTAACGAGAGTCAACAAGAGAGGCGTGAGAGATGGTTCAAGGCTCAGTCTCCTCCAGTCACTCTTCACCCACCCCTTCCCCTTACAGAAAAAAACCCCACACACCTTGACTTTCTATCAAAATCTACAGCCTACAATTGTGAAGCAATGTTGGTAAGCATATCATGACAGTTCCTGCTCTTCATGAAAAGAGTATGAAAAAGGGCTGCTAAGTGACTTCGTTACTGTGAATGTCCTTGTTTGCCTTGTTATGTTCAACATGTTTACGGATCCACCATTTTGGCTGATGAGGATACCCTTACATATGTCCAGGGTGCAGCAAATGCATATGCTGATTTTAAATATTTGTAGAAACTCTTATAGAAACTCTCCTCCACTGCCATTTTTCAACAAAGGCAACACATCACAAACTCATCAGCTACCTCTGTCACAATAAGGATCTCACACCAGTAGAATTCAGTCAGCTCCAAATGATCCCACCAACCTTCCAGTAACACCCCAACCCTGTCCCCCCAACCATGACTGGTCCCCTCTGGGCATCCAGTGTAGGGCCTGATAACCTCTAAGCAGGTCTATGAATGCTAGGGGGTGTGGCCTGGCCTTCTCTTGACCAATAGAGGGAGGGGGTGGGAGGGGGAAGCTTGAGTGACAGCTGTACCTAGACTGCGCAGAGAGAGCTGTAGAAATAGTGGAGGCGGCAAGTGACAGGTGACGGGGTCCCGCAGGGGCCGCGGGGGCCGCGGGAGCCACAGGGGCCGCCGGCTTTGGGGGCACAGGTTTGCTGCGGAGGACAGGGGAGAGTTAGGTCACCTGTGGGGGTATTTGGGGATTGAGCTAGGGGGTCTCAGACAGGGAGCAGGCCACAGACCCACCCCCCTTTACACCACGGATTGTTTGTCCCATCTGCGTTATAACATAGGAGGCCAAATGCAGTGATCATTAAACACTGCAACATAATTCAATGTACTGATTGGTCAATAATATGATTGGGAGCCTGCTAGACCAATAGATGGTCTGTGTGAGGCTTCTGAGCATGTGCAGATGGCAGCACAAGGGTGTATGGGATATGTAGCCCTGCTCCTTGACCTCCCCCAGCTCCTCTCAGAACAGAAGGCTGCTCTGCATCGCCCTCTGGTGGCCTGGAAGGAGAGAACTGCTGACATGATGAGCAGCACAGACAGGCAGCAGCACTGGATGCTGGAACTTTATGGGAGGCGGAGCTGCAGCAGGCTGGAGTTGACTCTGATTGGCTGTATACATTAAGGATCACATGGGGGGGAGGAAAAAAAGAGTATGATTGGTCCACATGAGCAAACAACGTTTAATGTACTTCACAACATTCAACTGGCTTTAAAACAGAAGCAGACTCAGATTGCTGCTGCATACATAACAGCTTATATGACTATCATGGGGCTTTATCTGCCCCTAAGCAGGAGATCCTTCAGCGCTTATATTTCTAAGCCTTTCAACTTTTGTACGTTCGTACCTTGCTTGAAGCCAGAACAGAAACTTTCAACCGCACAGGCAACCGTTACCGGTCACATGACTCAATCACAATTCCACAGCGCTGCACAAAACGGACGGTTACACAAATCCCACTGAGCTCAGACAACACCGATCACAGGTGCTGATGGCTGAATTCAAAGGACAATGACTGCAAAACAGGAAAGTTGTTTTGTTGGAGTACAGGGATGTATGCGTCCTCAAGGACCGCACGAGGAGCTGCGCTACTCTGGCTAAACTTTCCTATGAGGGCTGGCAGCTGCAGTGACAGCCATGCTAGCAGCGATAGACAAATCATTTTAGTGTTAACGATGGCAAATAACAATATTATCACACATGTATTATCATGAATGGTAAATGAGTAACATAAGTTAAAGGGTTAATTGAGTCAGTGTGGAAAGTCCTACCGCCACAGTTAGGCTCTCTGTTCTGACACAGGTTTCTGATAGTCCAGCTCTCTGTATTTGCAAGCGTTTCATAAGCGAATGTGTTTAGCTCTGTTTTGGTGCAAAAAGACCCGGATCTGTTTCCACCAAAATTTCTCCATGACAACTCACCTTTGAGGCTTGGTACATTCTCACATGTAGATGCTGTCAATCAACACCCACAACAACCCTACATTTGTCTTAATTGTATCTTAATTTGCTTATTTTTCACACCCCTTACAGGGGTGCTTGGTAAAATGGTGCAAAATTTCTCAATCAATTCAGCTTCAAAATCCTTATTAGATACTGACAAATGTGATACAGCATCTGGATAATGATACATGAAACTTATACAGCATTGGCAGACAGAAGACTCACACACATACAAACCAAAGTAACAATATAACAGTTATTTTTGGGACTTGGGGGCGCGGGGCCATTGATGTCCAACCAGCCCAAACCCAATTCACACAGCTTTACCTCTCTGGGGCGGGGGCTACAGGGTCAGGCACCGGAGTCTGGACAGCAGGAGGAGATGGCGGCGCCTGATTGGCTAGGGCCTGCGGCTCAGAGGCGGGTTGATTGGGCGAAGCAGCAGCAACAGCAGCAGCAGCAGCAGGCAGAGAAGCAGGTGTGGGGCTTGTGGAGACTGGAGCATGCTCAATAGGAGTACTGGATAAGAGGTTAGGTCGCAATGGAAAAGAGAAGTCAATATCTTGAAGCAAATATATATACATATCCAGCAGACACAGACAGTGTATATATATTTCAGAGAGTTAAAATGTCTGCAATGAGTCAGGCAAGACATTCCATTCACTCTCATGCAAACACAGAGCTTCAGTACTGCACAACCCAATGCAAGGATATCCATCAGGAACAGACCGGAGAGGGTAAAAGTGGGATTAGCGAAGATCATTGCTTCATGATCTTTTAATATCAAGGGATAAAACTCAGGGTGCAGCAAATGCATACACTGATTTTAAATCTTTATAGAAACCCTTATGTTGGGGGGGGGGGGGCAGAAAACCCAACACAATACTGATGCAACCTTACTCTGTAAGGGAAACCGAGACAGGGAGGCCAAGGATCTATCGATTAAGGGTGAGTTATGGGAGAGGTCTGGGAGACTCCGGGGGCCCTGTCGAGCATTTTTCCATTAATTGGAAACGGCAAGTCTCCAGCAGCTACTAAGGAATCGATTTTTCGCAAAGAGGCTATTTAATTGACTGCGTCCAGGCTGGAAGGCTCAATCAATCACGTCCTTGGACTGGGAGAGTGCAGAGAGGGAGCTCAGACTGGGTTCCAGGTTATTGGAGCTGAGGCATTCGTTTTATCTATCTGTTTTCTCTTAATCAAGTACATCGCTCGTTTATCAACCAAGTAATGAAACCTGAGAGAGGGAGCGAGCCCTGTGTAGCATAGCAGCTCTCAGCTTTCCAATCCTGCCGATGAAAGGGTTAAACACAGAATATACCAAGAACCAACAGAAACTGGCAGCCGTCAACATGGCCCAGGTGCCTTTGAAACGCGAAAACAAACACAAAAAAGTCTTCAAAGCTCTTGGTTCTTCTTCAAAATTCAGATCCTTGTAGTCACATTCACTCATTGGAGAGGGGCCACTTTCCTCTCGTTCTTCGGTTTCTTCTTTCGGAGAGGGGAGTGGAGTGGACCAGAGGAGGGGCCCAGGTAGAGAGAAAGAGGAGGGGACAGGCACCTAGCAGCAGCAGGCCTGGTGGACCAACTGTTTGACCCTCCCCACTAGCCAGGACCTCCACTCCTGAGCTGCTTTCTGACCACTGACTTGACTGCACTTGTGGTGGAATGATGGATCATGTTTCCAAAAGGGAGGGGTGGGTGCTGTGGGGGGTGCAATACTTTCCTTCGGGCCCTTTTATTTCAGCCTGCGACATCAGCCCCCCACCCCCCTACACCACCTCATGTGCAGACAGAGGCAGACAAAATGTCACTGTGGTACCAGGAGCAGAGCAGTCAGGGGATGGAGGTTGCTGGCTTGTCCCTTCATCACCTTCTGTGTCAAACCAGTGAGGTTAGCGTGTGCTCATGCACGTGTGGAGTTGTGTGCCACGTGGCAGGGGAGTTGGGAGACCAGGCACCTTAAGTACAGCTGACAGCGGACAGAGAGAAGACAGACTCCGAGGCTGAGGACAAGGACACAAGAGAAACACGGTCGCACAAAGCACAGAGTCTTGTAATCACCCACTACGCAGCATCCTAAATCAACCGCCAGAGGAGGACACAGCTTCTTGTGATGTACTTAACGGCAATCATTTTAAACTTTTCATCTGGTGCACGTTACTAAGGCAGCTACGAACGACCTGCACTGTCTGGTACATCTACACCATGTTTCCCACTGCATGTAGATGCTGAAACTGTGCACCTAGTGTAGCAGAGACAGCCAGCTGAGCATAACTGGGGACAGCTTGTACCCTACTTGAAAACACACTTAAACACAGATCACAGAGACACACAGAAGGATTTCTGAGTACAAGCGAGGTTGTCCCACAAAACTCAATCCATCATAACCAAGACTGAAATTCTAAGCGACTTTGTTTTTCAAAAGAATTGCAATTGCAAAGCACAAAGCCAACATTTTGACTGTGGCTGGTAACAATATGAAATGTACATCCTGGTGCATACAAATTGATGTACTGTACCCTTATGAGATGTGAATATTGGTCGAGAAATGTTTCATTTACATATTAAATATTAAATATATTACAAAATTACTACCTATAAAACAGCTACTATTTTGTGCTTTGAAAGCCAACCTCTCGTAGCTCAGGTCAAGAAGAAAACAAAGGAGAGGAAAGAAAGAGAGATAGAGTGAGACATGAGAGAGGAAAGGGAAGGGGAGAAAGATGTTAAGGAGTATACCTCACAAACATGCTTTTAATTTCATAGCTGTACTACCCTTTTCAACAAACTGTACCTACATACTTGGTTTGTAGGTCTAGAAACACATAAGTAGAAGCCATTTCTCTCTTTCTCAGCCACTGCAACAGGGAAAGTTTATTGAGATATCATCCCAGGGTCAGAGAAGGGCAGAGTGGAGCAAGGAACCGAGGGAAGGGAAAATACAAGGTGCATGACAAGGCTTTAGATGAAACCTGCATCACCCCCTGCTGGCAATGTCTGCTTGGCACGTTCATCCACATAGGGAAATTGTCCTCTCCCAGGGGTTAGTGTAGCATGGTGTGCAAGAAACCTGGCACCTCTCGCAACTGTTCACCAGAATTTTCTGTACACTCCTTAAAAGCCAGGCTGACAAATACTGACACAGAGTGTGGAAGGAGGTGTGGGGGAGGGGTGTACAGACCAAGGGAGGTTAGAGTCCAAAGCATGCAAATGTGATAACCAACAAACAAGCAGGGGAGAGGGGAGAGGGGAGGCAAGGAGCACTTCACGTTGGGAATTAGAGGCGACTTTGGGGGGCGGGTGACTGGTGGCTAACGCTAATGCTGGGAATTGGTGTTGAGTTTTTGGATGCGCCGGGATGCACCGTGGCCCAAAAAAAGCACTGGCTGTGCATGGAGCCGGACTCATGTTTGCATGGACAGCTCTGTGCAGGAAACAAAGGCTAGCTAGGCACAGCTCATGAAATCACTCATCACCATCTGACTTAGCGCATGCAGCAGAGATTCCATTCTGAACTTAACTTCTTAGCAGAAAAAAAGCATCGGAAATATGTTCTCAATCCATTGGTTCAAGCCATAAGCTTTATTAGGGGTATGGCTTGATGGGAGGGAGGGGCATGAGTTGTCAGGCAGGTTAATGGAAGTTAAATGAGATATGAAAGTGAAGGACAGCATTGAAGAGCAGGGGGAGAGGAGGCAAATGTGGGACTCAGAAGGAAAGAAAGGGTACACATGGAGCGACCAGGGAGAAGACACACGCAGACATGCACACACATCAGAACACAGAGCTGAGCCCGCCCTACACCAGGAGCTTCTGCCAATCAGCCAATCACAGTCAGAGGACACACTGCACTGAGGGGCAGTGTGTCACTGTTGTAACAGCAACTCACAGGTCACAACAGATACACTGCTTCCCACTACATAGATTCTGCACCATGCCATCCCAGTGAATGTCGCACAGGCCTGTACTAAACTTAAGAATGTTATATTCATACACCAGCCCTTCTTGCCATTACTTTAATTAGCATTACTTTGTCCTCCCACAGTTTATATTCTGTTTTGCCTTATAGTGCTTTACATGACGTTACACATTACATTAATGTAAAGGTGATCTGGCCTCTGATCTAGCCAAACCTGCCCTCAAAATCACGGACATGTGGTAAAATCCCTCAGAAAAAACTCTGGGCTGCACTTTAACAGGCCTACAGAAACCGCACATACCACACTCTGATGCACTGGGACAGCCAAGTGCCTAGCTCTGAAATCACACAGTCCTCCGACACAGAAGCCACACATAAAAACCAGCACTAACTCCAACACATCTTTAACACTCCCCCAGGCTCCAGCGAAGAGCACAGCAAAAGCCATGAAATGTACTCAAACTTATTTATAATCGGCGCAGAGAAGGCAAAGCAGTCTCCCTGTATCGTTCGGTTTGCTGAGCACAAGATTCCCTTTTTGGAAATAAAAAGCCACAGATGGCCAGGTCGCACCCTTGCCCCGCTCACTGTCAGAGACTTGAGGCCCAGTCTCATCTCAACTGCTGCTCAGGATGGATCAGGAAGAGGTGGCAACTACTGAGTGGCTATGGAGTGATCTGTGGAGACGTGGTGGTAAGACAGCTGTGGTTTTTTTGGGTTGTTTATTTTATTGTTTTATTTTTTTTGGTGTGCCCGGTCTATAATGGGAGGGGAAGTAGAAGAGGAAGAGGAAGAAGACGAAGAAGAAAAGAAGAAGAAAAACAGATGGAGGAATGGATCTGAAGCCTGGAATGAAGGCGTCTGTGTGTGGGAGGAGGGAGGGGTCTGGGTTAAGAGGAGAGATGAATGGAGAGAGGGAGAGGGGGGTGAACTATACATACAAACAAGCACATACACTCTCTTCCCAGCATGCAATGCATGCAGGCCTTGGGGTGGAGGGGTGGTTGGGATGGGGTCTCTTGCAAAGTAGAACTAGGGTAAGGGAGTGGGGGGTAGTGAGGAGGGCAGGGGGGGTATAAAGCAGAGAGAAGAGGGCTGTTAGCAGTGGTATCCAACCGAAAAATGCCATTAATCCATACAAATCAGCCCACAGCAGGCCTAACACAATTTCCCTATGTGAAAAAAACAGACAAGCAGAATTACCTTTCAGGTCTTTGGAAACAGCTTCGCAGACTCTCACTACTCACAGATTGGTTCATTTGTGTATGTTATCTCTCTCTCTCAGTGTGAGTATGGAGTAATGGCCACATATTTCTTCCTTTATCCTTGTCTTCCACATGTGTTCCTCTGCTCTCTGCCGTCAGGGACCTCCATTCTGGCTTACTAACACAGGGCTCCACTGGTGGGAAACCCTCTCCATCTATACTGTGCATTATATGTTATAACTTTATGTATTATTAAAGTCTGCTTTATATGTTATATTAGCAATGTTTTTGACCTACTCTGACATATACATATTCAAATGCGTAATATCACCAAATCTAAATTATGTATGAATATTAAATTTACATTACATTATATTATGGATGCTATTGAAATTTCATGTTAGAATTGAGAATGAAATAATTACGTGAATTAGACAAACTGTTATTTGATCTAGTTGTACTAAGCTTGCTTGATTATGTTGTTGATTCAGCTACACGTATATGACTAGCATGGAAATGAGGTTATGGATGGAAGGCGCAAAGCTGGAATTGTTAAAAAAAATTCAGCAGTGCTGTTACACCAAGTAAATAATGCAATGGAAGACCACTCAGCACCTGCACTTCCTCTAGGGGGAGCACCCTCACAAACCTTTCATATAGTTTATTATTTTTTCAGTTATTCTCTGAAGCTACTGTACAACAGATGTCTTTTCTGGAGCGGTTCAGTGACCTCCGTCTGAGACTAGCTTCACCAGGGGTGAAACAGCCATGAAAGCTTTTCCACCTGAGTCCAACACTCAGGGCGTCTCTGCTTCTTACAATGACGAAACCTGATTTCTATTCGCCCCAAAAATTCACATGAACTTTCTCACAGCCTTTGAAGCTGTCAAACACCCATTAAAATGTGTAGTGTTGCTTATGACACAATTGCTCATTGTTCCAAGGACAATGCGCTCCTTCAGCCAAGGCAACACTGCTGGTCTCCATCTGAAACTCTTGTCCCAGCGACTTACTGCAGTTTCTTTAGCGCAAACAGTGCCGCATAAGGATGAGCTCGTCCTCCGCTAACCTGCTCCATCTCTCATCTGGCTGATGTTTAGCAAGCCCTACCTCTACCCTAGACCACAAAGACCTCATTCAAGCCCCTTGCTCCGCCAAAAAAAAAAGAATGAAAGGTGTGTGTGGAGTAGATCAAAGTCCTGCACTGAGAACGTTTACCCAACACTGTCCTAGCAACATTCCACACAGATTCCACTCCTTGGTGCGTGTAATGGTGTTGAGTGGAAAGCTACGTGCGCCCATGACAGTCGCACATTGGTCACAGGCTCCAAACAACTGCTTTTGCACACAAAATAAGACTGATGAACAAAAGTAAAACATCAGTAAACCTCTGAATGTTATTTAGGGACAAAAATAACTGTCTTTCAAGGATCAACTACAGCTCCCTAAATTGTATGTGTGTGTGTGTGTGTGTAGGGGGGGGGGGGGGGGGGCAGGGGATAACTAGTGTAATAGGAGCCCCAAACTGGCATTAAAAAGCATGGGCCAGGCAGAATTTTTTTCCTGGACTGAAATGTTTATTGGGCCTGGTCAAAAGTTCTCATCTACACCGACTCTAAAGCTGGGCCTGGTTCCACCTGCCAAAGACAGGGTTAAAATACAATCCTTCCCAGGCAACCTGTGAGAATATCGATGGCGAGATGAGTTTCCAGACTGTGAGAGGAAACTAGGTCAGGTTTTAGGTGTCTGAACTCAAGCTGGTGTGTCGGGATTTGAATGTGCAGAAGACCACAGACTCACGGGTGTAAATTTAGGGGGGGACAGGGGGACATGTCCCCCTCAGCGTTGAGAGAATGTAATTAACTACATACCTACTGTAAAGCAACATTATGTGAATGGTAAGAGCAGTGCTCCCCAAAACATGTTCAGAAGAAAGAGAAGACACTGTCTTCTTTTGTCTGCCCACCCTTTAAGATGGCTCTTTTGGGTGCCATGTTACAGTTAAGAAAGTGTTTCAAACAAAACATGCCAGCTTCCAGTTAAAACAGAAGTTTCTGATCTGTACTGCAAATAACCCAGTCCCTCACTCAAAGGGCAAATAAAAAGCATCTGGCATTATGTTTTAAAACTGTTAAGAGCCTTGTTTTGGAGGGAACTAAAGATGACACACTGCTCTTAGTCAGGCAGGTGAAGCAAAACAGAAAGTCTAATAATAAGCGATCGCAGCTGCAGTCCTGTTCTCAGGAACAGGCCATCTGTTGCAGGCCGAGCTTTTCTTTAAATCTTTCTAAAGATGAGTGTGTCGGGGAGCTGGGGTGCTGGTTTCCCTAATTAATGCCGGCACAGTCCAGCTAAACCGTGGCACTTCTCCCTCTTGGCGGAAAAGGCCATTATTGATTCTCTAATTCCTTACTCTCTCTGGGCTAAAAAAGCTTTACTCTCTCCACAAATTCCTTTCTGAGAAGCAACCGGGCTTGTGCAATTTCCTGTAGTCTGAGGCTCTATGCAATAATCCACGAATGAAATAATCAAAAAAAAAAAAACACACAGGTATTCTGTCACACCCCACTTTTATCAGTCAGCCATTCATCTTTATGTGGCTGCCAGCATTTGAAGGATCACATCTGCCCAACCAGACACTACAGGAGGACCTAGTGTTATCTGAGAATATATTTTTGGGAATATTTAGTTATTACAATGTCTTATGAATTCATTGGTCTGCCAATTGTAAACCATTTCCCAAAATCTCACATTCCCTGGCAAGGTGATATTGAATTGATCTGATCAATTTTCCCCTCAGGTCTCCAAGAAAGGAGATAGCCGGTGTTGTTATCAGCATCACCCTCAGGTCTGCCCATTGTTTAGACATAAAGAGATGCAATGTCTTTTAATTTACCAGCCATGGGGTCTACCCAATTCCCCTTGGTCTGATGAGCTCAAGCGTTTAATGCAAAGATTGATCCTATCATCTCAGACCCCATGCCAATGTCAGGGGGCCTGCTGTGCATTAATTTGGGGTTTGTTCATATTCAATTTGCTCTCCTATGGCCTTTTCACCATGAAATGCTGTTGAGGCCCAGAATGCTTCTCCATGAAAAAGGGCAGCCATTTTGAAAAGGCACCCAGCTGCCACTTTCTTGCAGACCTGAGTCGTTCACTTCGAGGTGCATTCTGACAGCAAATAAAGGAAAAAGCTGACAAGTCTCTCTTTTTGTTCGGTTGGTTTAAAGTGGTATTGTTTTTATTCACAGTTAAAATAATTATATTTAAGTGTACTATTTAACAGGTAAATACAACCTTTTGTACAGTAACAGTGACTTTTGATTTAGGCTCAGCAGAGAAAGGAAAAAAAAACAAAAAAATGAAAAGAACTGTGCACTTAATTGCAGTGGCGAAGGGATATGTGTCCTGAGACGTACGCATGGCACATATTAGTGAACGGCAAGCGCTCAAAGAAACTTTCCATGTCTCAAACTCATGTGCTATTCTACCACTCTAACTCACATTCCAGTCACTAAATACTCCTCTTTTACACCTTACTCCTACACCTGCTCTGCCTCTCAGACTGCTCGGGTCTGACAGCCTGTCGCTTGAGAGCGGCTATTCCTGTATGTTAAGGATTTGTGCCGACAGGCCGTGGTGCCAGTTTTTCAATTTAGCAAAACGTGGGCCTTTAGCTTCTGTTTCAAACCTTTCCCTGTGGCATGAAGAAAGAGAGAAAGGAAAGGGAAGGAAAGAGAGAGAAAAAGACAAGAGAAAGAGGGGAAAGAAAGCGGGTTAGGGACTGTGGCCTCCACTCCCCTGCCAGAGATCAGTGGGGTTTGGCATGTGTCATGGGCGCTTTGGTGTCTCTCGAGGGGGACGACTTCAAATGCCTCAGTGGCAGCCTTAACAAACGCCACACCAACTGGTGTCTGTACATTTTGGAGCCTTATGAAGTATGTTCCGCTTGTATGCCATACTGTGAAGGCAAAAGTAACATTAAGGCAGCATGAAAATATAAGCACATATCAGAAAGGAACATGATACTCCTCTGTCATCCATAATAAACCTCTTGTGGGAATGCAGCATTAGGTGGTCATTCCATTAATGGGATGACTTACGGTTATTATGATAAACTCTGTGGTTATTGAGTTTGTATTCTCTCTGTGTGTTAGTGAGCAGTGTGTGGTGTCAGCGCACTGAGTATGATGTCAGTGACTGGTCCGTGGTCATCAGTCCTCAGTGATGGGGAGATAAGGGGCAGGTGGGAGGAGGCCTGATTTGACTAACTGCCGACAGAGGTCTGCGGCCAGCTTGTTAGGGCTGTCGCCAAGGACACTGGGTCTATGTGAGAGGCTCCAAAGCACCCCGACACCTCCTTTCACCCCTCACTCCAATTCTACGGCACAGGAATCACATTCCAACCCTTCAATTTGAGCACAGATGGTGTGGAGCTGAGACCTACAGGCAGGGGGCGCTGAGGTACCTCGACGGTCCTTCCAGAGCTTCCCTCACCTGCAGCTTCAGCTATTTAAAAGCAGTAAATCTGCTTGGTTCTCAGCCTGGTGTGCTGACAGATTGTATGTCCCTCAAAGGCCACCGTAGCTGCTGCTAGCTGCCTACCTTGATCTCCTCAGAGCTTCCTCATCTGGGTCTTGCACTAAAGGAAGGAGGAAAAAGAAAAAGCCATCAGCAAATGGGGGTACTTACTTTTTTCAGAATTATTCATAGTTCAACTCATTTTAACAGCCTTTCTAAGGTAATGTTTAAAAAGGACTTGAAATTCAATACTGTGATATAAATTCAGAATAAGAAACAGTTGCATTCTATGTATTCGTCCTAAACAGTGTCTATCTTTTAGACTTTTGGCATTTATTTTTTTGTAACACTTTACCTGAAGGGGGCCTTATGTATCTTATAACACTTCATTAAATGTATCCTAACTGTTATTGTTAAGCATACAAAATAAATGGTAAATATCATAATCCAGTTTATAACATGTGGTTTTCAGAGAACATATAACAACAACAACATATATGTGTTGTTATGTCACCAGTGTCAGTGGCTTATTGTTGTATATTTCACAATGTTTGGGAACAAGTGATAAGGGTTATGGCCGCTGTTTAGACCTATACAGTGCAGGGATGGGTACTCACGGTACTCGGTGCCCGTGACGTGGGCGAGGATGCGGAAGGATTTGGACTGCAGCTGGGCAGCGCGGCGGGCCCACTCAGAGAGCTCCTGGTCCTTCTCATCCGTCTTGATCACAGCCTGATAGACTGGGGAGGCACTGTCTACGAGAGGATCTTTAACTGGGAGAGTACTGCAACCACAGAGAGAGTCGCATGGCGTCAGTGGGCCCCCTCCACCGTGTTCTGGGGCGGACTGTGGGAGGAGCCACAGCTGCACTGCCCCCTTCCTGCCCCTGTTCCCCCCCCAGTGCTGCCATCTCTCCACCTCCTGGGGCTATGGCTCTGGAATATTCCATTGCTTTCTCTCTCGATAGTTTTCCATCCTTAGTTTACGACGTTTGTCATCAGTCAGTTAAGCTAATGGATTTTTTTGCAAACACTGAAATGAGCTGAGTCAGGGCTGGAGTAATCAAACTGTCTGTGTCAGCCTGTGTCTGTGACAGCCTACTCATTAGCATTAGAGTTTTACCTTCTAGAAAGTGAAAGGAACAACAACTAAGTAGCTAACTTGTGTGACCTGGCAGTGCATTATTTCTTATCTTTAATTCCTAAGAGAAGTCCCACAATATAAATATGATTTCAGGGTATGAAAACCATTCATCCTGAATACACATTTAAAAAATGACGTATTCCTGACTGTCCAAAATACAACCACCAGACATTTCAGTGAATGGCTCATAAAAGGTGGGACTCAACACTCAAGAACAGGACAGTTCAGACTGAAATACCCATGCATTCTTTAAGTAATTGCTATCTTTCCATCTAAGGAAGCAGAAGGAACTCCAAAATGGCAGGACTAAGGAATTCTACCATTTCTAAACGTAGCATTCTGGCTTGAACACTTGAATACTTGAATGGTTATTTGCATGAAACAATTTTAAGGCAGAAGGACCAAGAGAGTGATCCTCATACAGGTATCATCCTCCAAATGAGTATCCACACAAGCTACGATCAAAACGTGGCTAAGCAGTTCTCTGTTATACTGATTGTAAGTACACAAGCTTGTTTGTGAAGCACTACCCCTGCACTTGACAGTGCATATCTTGACAGTGTTGTACATTTCATCACAAGCCACACAAACATTTCTTTAACAGGAAGGTGACGGATCTCAGAACATTTCTGGAACATTTCTATCCACAAATGAACTAGTATTGGTTCTTGGTATATCTTGCAGCACTGGACTGGTCAGCAATATGCCCTACATGTATTGGGCACTGTGGCATCTGGCTTGTAGATAAGGAACTGCACAGTAGTCTAGTATTTCAATTTGGCTGCGATGCCATGTATGAATGTATGCTCCAGTTTCATCTCCCAGGCCTCTCCTCTGACATGTCCTGAGCTCAACTGTTCAGATAGTCCATACGTCTTGGTTGAAGTTTACCACACTGGTATAAGAAGCCTTTGCCGCTAAGTCTTTGCCTTATTGCAAATGTAGTCCTTACTGCTCGTGGTAATGAATCAGACAGCACAAATGGTAACAATGGTGCTTCAGAGCAGTGATGCCTTATTCACAACCTGCATGAAATGCCTTTCAATGTAAAGGCTCCATGGAATGAATACAGGGAAACCTTAAGCACTGATAAGGCTCTTTTCAGATGCTGAAAAGGCCCTCAGTGAGCGCTTGTCTCTGCAGGGTTGGAGCAGCATGTTCCACTGAAGAGACTAAAAGGCTCCCTTCACAGGCTATTGACTGAGTGCAAATTGGACAGGATGCGGAATGCAGTGAAAGTAACTGGCAAAAGCTCAGGACGCTTCTGAGCCTTCTGACATTAACCCGAAACTTGAGAAAAGGGTAAAAAGCAGATGGCAAAGATTATTCAGGTTCTGCCTGGACAAATATTGGGTCTTTTGTTCTCACAAAAATGGCTCCTCTACGCCACTACATCAGCCTTCAGGAAACTTCGGCTGGTATCAGTTCCGAACAGCTACACCAAGTGTACATCCTCTTCTCACAGCCACTGAGGCAACCATTGACTGTGATGGATCTGACTCCCAACGAAAGCAACCTCTGAACTCCGTGATGTCATCACTGCATTGGGGGTGGAAGTGTACACCAAGTTACCAAAACTCGAATCCATACACACTCCATGACGACGACAGGGGCCCCTACGATAGACAGGCCTGGACAGGGCTTCCGCAGGCGGTGTCTGGGGTGGGAGCGTTACAGAGGGGGGAGTTTTGGGTGGGGTTGAGCAGGCAGGGGGAGGTGAGGGTGTGAGGCGGAGACAGAGAGGGAGAGACAGAGCGAGAGAGACGCAGGCCAGGGCGCCGCGCTCATCTCACACAGCAATCAGGTCTACTTACGCCAGGGGAGAGCCGTTGGTAGGGACTTCACCGCTGGGGGAGTCCCATGATCAAGCAGCCCCCCAATATGGGCGGGCAGGGGGCGGGGCCACAGATAAAGGGGAGGGGACAAGCGGCAGGGGAGAGGCAGGTGGAGCAGTGGGGCGGGTTGAGGACAGGATGAGAGAAGGAAAAGCAGACGTGAGCGCTATGCACGTAGACGTGGTACTGAGCTCGGGCTAGCCACTCCCACCCTCCCTCATTTGACCCTCCAACACCTAGCAACACCAACTCAAAACGGTACAATATTGCTGAAAAAAAAATGGAGTGGAACATCTTCGGTCGCGGGGCACACAAACCACTGAACATAATCATGCATACTATACACATGTGCATATCTTCAAGTATCCATACATACACAAATATGTATGTCGGTGCTGACATTACAGACATACAAATATTTCTTGAAACCAAGGATAAGACTAATCCTGAACACAAACTCAGGACTTGATGATGTGGTTGTTACTTTCCTGCACTCGGTACTACCTGCACCTGGTACTTTCTAGTTTTTATTCTTATGATACATATTTTTTTCCTTTTCTCTATTTTATCTGTTTTATCTAATTTATTTTTATATCTTCTATTTTGCACAGTCTAGGGAGTTGGACCAGTTTTACATTTCACTTCACTGTGTATGTGACAAATAAAGTTCTTGAATCTTGAATCTTGAATCTTATGAAGACACAAGGCATTAATACAGAGGTCAGGCATTGAGGGAATCATATAACTGCAGTCTCTTTTGTACAGTAATTCAGTACTGTCATGGCAGTGGACGTTGGAAAAAAACAGGACCAATTTAGACCAGTTCTGAACAACACAGTTACTGTCAATGTGTGCCCTGTAGTTTAAAGGCTATATGTAAGAGTTAAAGGTGTTTCAGGTGTGTATTAAGTACAACACCTCTGTGAAGAATGATTATTTCAGCACATAAGGACAGAAGAGAGGGAATAAGGTGGGACATTGGAGGAGGAGGCGAGTGTGATTAAGAGATCACAGGCACAGTGTGTGTGGTATAATCACAAACCTGTGTGTTGGTTCACTGTAACTGCACAACATTACAGGCTACTCAGACAGATACAAGCATTGTCATGATGTTGAACAGCACAAATCACTTTCAGTATTAAATAAATTAATGAATGAATAAATGGATGAATTAATTAATGAATGGATGGATGGATGGATGGATAATGGATGGATGGATGGATGGATGAAAGGTTTCATACACAATTCACTGACCCCTGTGTGTTGCCAAGGCCATCTCATTCTACACTGACTCCTTTCCTATGAGAATACCCTCCTTTTCCACTGTGGACAGCACCCTGAATCCCTCATACCGCACAATGGCTTGACACCACGAAACAAACAGGGGTTCCCACTGCATCGTGAAATGCGACTCAACAGGAAAAAAACAACCTTCACAAACAGGGTTGCACGGTGGACTAAGTTCACATGCACCTCTATTCTGTTTTTGATGCATCATGAACAAAAATCTGACATTAATCTGAAAAAAAACTTAAAAAACATTTTAAAAAACATAACTGCAATGTTCTTTAGCCTTCTCCAGCGTAGAGCTGCCTAGCACACGCCCAGCCTAGCACGGCCAGCAGAGTAAAAGGGTTGGCAAGGTCATGCAGGTTCAAGGAGGCGGGGTGGGGGGTGTGCACAGGGGGGAGAGTGGGGGGGGTTCTCTTACCTGGACAACTCGCTGCCCCTGGCCTGGGACTGACCAGCTATGGCATCCATGATGGCGTCCTGGGAGTACATGCTAATGGGGGTGTTGTACTGGGCGTGGATTATAGTGGCCTTGCCGCCTGGACCTTTGACCTCGATTGGCTTGTGAGTGGAGAGGGCGGAGTCCTTCAGCACACTTGGGTTGAAGCTGGGTACATATTCGGTGCTGGGGCGGGGTGTGCCCGTGAGAGCCAGACAGAGAGAGAGGGAAGGAGGGAGGGAGGAAGAGAGAGAAATAGTGCAGGACAAAGGTGGAGAGGTTGTGAAGGCCGGAGGGTGGAGGTGTGAAGTGCAACAGTGAGGGGAAGAGAGGGATGAGTGACAGGTGGTTTTGGCGAGTACACCTTAACTGAACTGACCATCTACTCTCAGATGATATCTGCTAGACTGCAGCTGACAAAGCTACCCTGCAGAATTACCAGCTATTCATAACACTCAGGTTTCGTCATAAAATACTCGTAACTTTCCAAAGGAGTGTCGGATGTTTACAAGTTATGTAGTTAGCCAAAAATAAAATGATTAAGATGGAGAGTGTACAGATGGGCTATTTCAGATCATCATCATATCAAATTAACCAACTATTTAAACAAACATGAGCAAGCTGACACATTTTCAAGATTCAAGATTATCCACAATGCAAGACCATCCACAGTTCAAGCTTACTGTTTCTGCTTTTAAATCTTATGAGAGATGCACACACATCTCCAAACTGCATATCAGCCTTCAGGTTGTATGCAAACCTTCTGCTTAAGACACATGCAGCTCAGGTGTCATTGTTTGGCAGTTCTATCATGCCTTCAGACGAACACAGCACTCTGCACTCCGCATGCACTTTCTCTCTTCTGACCAAAATAACACTGGGGGTGCCACTGCAAATCCAGGAAGCTACACAATGGGCCCGTTCACAACGCATTTCAGAAACTTTGCAAACCACAGCAGAAGCATTATAGATACTGATTCAGATACATGGCCATCTATACAGACATATACAGTAGATATCTATATATAAATCTGTAGACATAGATATCTACATGCAAAATACAGATTCAGACACAGTTAGGGACATAGATAGAGATATGTGACTATATATTTACTGTGTATATTCAGTTCAATTTTATTTACACTGTGGTTTTTACAAAGAGAACTTGTCACAAAGCAGCTTTACAGTGATTTTGGGACTTAATCCGGGATATATGTTCATAAGTAGACATACGCATAGGCATGGACAGATATATATACGAGCAGGCATTTAACTTTGAGGCGTGACCCTATCATGAATGAGAATGAATCCAGAAGCAGTAAATTACTGTAAGCCGTCATGCGTAACCATACACCAGACTCAAACACACTGCACTCAAGAGGTGGTACTAACTTGGCAGCAGTGTTGGCAATGACCTGAGGCCGGGAGATGAGACATTGAGAGAAAGACAGAGAGAGAGACAGGGAGGGAAAGAGAAAGAAAAAGAGAAAGAAAGAGAGAGGGAGAGAAACAAGGGTTAACAAGGCAATGGCAATCTGGGCACTGTGGGGTCGACTCCCTCCTTTGAGCCATCATGAGACAAGCTGTATGAAATAAATGGTCTAGGGAAGAAGATTTACATCTTAATGACAACCTTCAGCCTGTCAGTTTGAGGCTGAAATTCCAGTTGCTGGAAGGCTTTTTGCAGATAATCAGAGGGTAAAAGGCCCATCTTCAAAGACACAATCAGGGCTTCACAGCTTGCAGAACACAGACACACCCACCCTCTCTGCCTTTTATGATCACAAACATCCATTAGCGCCAACTCCATTTATGTTTCCTAGCACAGAAAGAAGACTAAATGCAGAACAGAGAACTCATTCTCTGGCTGTCCTGCAGATTAACATTGTGTTCCTGATGCCTACTCATCTTAAACTGCTAAATACTTTAATGGTTTTCTTGGCCCGGAGTTTAAGAGCGGAGTTATTATTGGAACGTGTGCCTCATCGAAAAACGGTCGGGGTCCTTCCCGGCGCAGTGCAGCGGGCGAGGTTGGGGCGGGGAGGGGGGTGGTGACAGACAACAGCAGCAGTGCGGCAGTGGCCCCCCGCTCTCTCGTGTCACACGTAAGCCGCGGACACTGATATGCCATGGCCCCGCTTAATAAGTGAACTCCTCCTCAGTCCTTCATCAGCCCTCCTCTTCATATCTCCCCCCCCCGGACACACAGTCAGCGAAAGGGACTGCGAGCCCAGTCCAGCCCAGCCTTGCAGCTTCCTTCAGCGGCACCTTAAAACTGCGGCTGCGCGGTTTAACACTCATTTTTTGCTCCCAGAAGAACGCCGCCACCCCTGGTCGGGCAGGGGAATGGAGGGAGAGAGGGGAGCGTATCGGGTATGCGAGGGGACGGTTAGGGATGCACGGGAACCTGAGCCGGGGCATTCCATAACCTTTTAAAGTGAGGGCAGCGACAGGTGCTCACCCTCGGCCGCAGCAGGGGAGAGGGTAACTCTATCGCCCCCGGGGCGAGGGAACACCCCTGGACACTGATCCCGCTCAGGAACGTGCATGAAGTCACTTCACTCATTTGCTGCTTTTTAATCCCTTCCTTTTTTTCCTTTCTGTCTGAAACGGTGACTGCTTAAAGCACTGCTGGACCAAAAAAAAGATCACCTGAAACCGAAGGAAATGTTACAAAAGCCGGTAATAACGTGAACATCAGACAAGTTGTGGCTTCCTCTCTCTCTGGAATCTGCAGCCTGGAGACCTAAGCTTTTTACACAGAGTTCACAGAGCGAAGAGGCACGCCATTATTTGATCTATTATGAAACCAGGAGATTAACGTCACGGCATATGCATTCTGGCGAGCACAAAATAACACTATTTGTCCTGTTCGTATTACCTGGAGGATGGCCACGGAGAGCTCGGATCCTTCGCTATTCATGTTACCTGGAGGACGGCCACTCCGGGTTCAGTTCCTCAGCGCATTCTGCTATGTAGCACATTCCATGCAGAGGGCCTGATTCACCTCACTTGGAATCGCTCAGTAACACAAGACATTTGGGCTACGAATACAAATCTGCGGGCAAATAACCGAATGTTCTGAGACTCTTGTCACCATCCTGTAAAAGACAGGGCCACAGGGTGGAAAGGACAGGTCATGCCAGTGACCTCAGCCAGTGAGTAGGTGGGAGTTGGGATGGGCCCATTGTTCCACAAGGGTTGGTGCTCGTTAGCTTTGATCATTACCTACCCCACAGGTATGCCTCCTTTGTATGCCCCTTGCAACATTGCCATCTCCCTGAGTGTCTCCTCCGAATAAAGACCAATGGGGCTGTTATACTGTCTCTTTTGCCCAGGGGCTGGGTTGCCCGTGGGACCAGACAGCTTCTTAGCAGGAGAGGTTGAGCCAGAGTTGGTAACCGACGCTGTATAGGACTGGTTGAGCTCCTGCTTACTGTAGAAGTAGGAGTTTGTTTCATTGGTGACCCCTAGTGCCCCGGAGGAGGTATTGCAGGCTGAGAGGGTACCATTGATTTTGACAGATTGATCCTTTAGAGGGAAACAAAATAGTAAGACAGATAAATGGAGCAGGAAGCAGGCAATTCCGGACAGAAAGGAGAGTAAGAAGGTGAAAAGACATCTGAAAAGATGCTCTGAGGCATCTCCTGAAGGGGCTGTACACATTATTCTCATTCATGAATCATGGTTTTAAACTATTTTAATGAAACATAACTGATGAGAAACGTCAAATTTGTTTACCGCAACATCCCCAACTAGGGGGGAGCCTCAAGGTACCAGCAGCAAATGTTGCATGCTTCTTCACTACCACTAGGGGGAGCCATGAGACTACAAATTGCATTGCTGCCATCAGGAGGGCAATGCATTCATCAGTCAAGGAAAAATTCTTAAAGGTTCTGTGCCATAGATCAAAAGCCCGGTTCTCAAAGCCCTAGATGTTGATGCTAAACTCTTGGCCCACTAATAAAGAGGCTAAAATTAAGCACAATCTTATGCCCTGGTAGTGTTGTGGACTTTACTCTGTGGCTCCGTGGACCTGTTCTTTTGTACTGAACCACCAGCTGTTTGGGACAAATCACAACGGATTACCTTGAATCCACAGCTTCATCTGTCTGTGAGCTTGCCTGAGCTTTTTTGCTTGCAATCCCAGATGTCAATAACAGGTCAGTCTTCGTTACAAGCTGACATACAAGCAATCATTTGATTTTCATGACATTAAATTGGATTCACAGGGTTAAAAAGGTGCCATGGAGTAATCTGGCATGTCTTTGTGCTTCCGCTTTCATCGTTCTGCTACACCTGATTGGTGCTGTGCGGCGCTACATGGCATAAGGTGTTACGGGGTGCAGAAGAGGTGCACCTACCTTCTGGTGAGGGATGATGGGCATGGGCGATTCGATTCTTGGCGTAGCCGTGGGCACCGGAGCCGGGCGCTTCGACCTACAGCAACACAATTCATTCATCAAACACTGGAAAAGGCCTGAAATGCACACAAATGTAATGGGTTCAACACCTCAATTACACTTACAAAAAGAGATAAGAGATACGCTCTATCAAACACCATGGATGATAGCGGCTCACTTGCTGTGTGCGCGTAGAAAACTTTGAGTGGATTATTTTATAGCCAGTGCAATTTGAGGTGATTTGTGGTGAGATCAAGAGATGTTCAGACAGAGAGGAAAAAAAGGGATGGAGAGAGAGAGGGATAGGATAGACAGATGGAAAGTGAGTTGAGCAAAGGTAAGAGAAATACAGGGAGTAAAGGAGGGGGAAGGACAGTGACAGAAGGGGGAAAAAGGAATAATGGGGAAAAAATAGTGACAGACAGGGAAGAGCCCTTGACAGAGAGAACAAGAGAGAGGGAGAGAGAAAATGTGGAGTCAGGAGTGAGAGGAAAAGAAGAAGAAGCTGAACGAAGAAAGCACGAAAGAGTGGCTTCACAAGTGGCGTGTAGATTTACCGACTACCGACCACATGCGCTGATTTTTACTGGAGGGAGCAACACTTTCCAATAAGCAGCGAGTTGACATTAATGCAATGGGCTGTGGAGTGTACTCTCTATGTAGCAACAAATACAAGCTTTCTTTCTCTTGCCAGCTCACTGGCCAACACCTAAACACAGAGATTTCTCTGAATATTCAGCAGTCTACATAAGCAACAGATACACGATTACACTGGGAGACAATAACAGTAAAGTTAAATACATTAAAGTCTTCACTCTGGCAGATAGTAGTAACCTATCACCAAAAGAGGACTGGTTCAGATTTCACTGTTGGCGTGCCCTTCAGGAAAGTTCATAACCTAAATAGGTTCAGGCAAACACCAGCCATACTGTATAAATATTAATGCAAAAGTGATCATCGTAAGTACCTGGAGACCAGGATGTCTCTGTTGAGTGAGCATACAGGATTATCAATCACGTCCGGTCATGCTGTTGGCCCACATCTGTAGTGCCTGCTAAAGCCGACCCAATAACACCTTGTGCCTTTCTGACTTGGTTATAGAATGGGGACTCATGAGTGGGTCAGAGCCGAAGATTATGGAAATGGGGATACCTCATTGCCTCAATGTGCCTGAAAAAATGCATTCAATTTCCTATTGCAACAAGCCTTTGCAAGGTCATGTGGCACTTCAGCTAATGGGAGGTGAATAATCCAATGGACTGGTCAAAGAGTTGGATAGGGGATTCAAATATAATGGAGTAGCAGGGATTTAAATCAAGCGTTTGATAGGGCAGAGCGACCTGAGGTGTATTTCACAGAGCGGCTGAGCACGATCCCGGAGGATCTGTTTTGCTTCTTATTGCAAGACCAGAAGCCAATGAGACCAATGAGAAACCCCACAAACTGGGACACTGGGAAAAGAGACGTTATGTTAGGGAAAATCCTTCCAGACCCCCAACCCCCAACCCAAGATGGTCCAGGGTAAATTAATGCATTGCCACCAACCATCTGAAAAAAAAACAGTATCTACAGCAGGGCTAGATTAACAATCAATGGTGACATTTCAGCATGGTATTTTACATGCCACAGTCTCCTCATAAAAACCACAGGACTTGTCAGCTGTAACATTTCACTTATAGTTCATTGATTACAGTGTTCCTGTTGTTGTTTTTCTGCCAGAGGAACTGAACAAGGATTAAGACGTCACAAATATGACAGGCATATACCATGTGGAATGGTGATATGAATTACCCTATGGCCAAACATTGAAAAACTGCACGCCAGAGCAACCACATCTTTGTACATTAGGCACTGAAACTATAAAGGACTGAATCAGAAGTGAGAATTGGATGAAAGCATTGGATGAAATCGTTTTTTATACGCAGAAAACTGCTCTATTTGATTAGATTGTAGTCATTCCATTCCTGCCACCTATTTTTTTCTTTAAATGAAAGGAAGATCTGTTTTGATGCCACCTTCAATGTCTGAATCCCTGCTAAGGCTATTGTAATTTCAAAAATGTACATCTGAAATGGCAACACAGAATTGTTGTCAATTCCATCTGCTGTTCGGTATAGTTGTTTCAATGCAGGGTTTTTTTTCGTCTAGTCTAGTCTTACACCCTTGCCTGGGCGCACAAAAGCAAAGTGGTTCTGGCATTCAGAGCAAAAATGTTTTTGTCGCTATAAACTGGGAACACAAAAAGAATTAGATGACCTGTGCTCTTTGCACATTCTTTTCAAAATACAAAAAAGTTTCCATAGATGAAGGACAAAGTATAAAGTGTACTTCCACAGTACGGACAAAAGAGTCGCCTCTAAAAGAGTTAGTGAGTTGTTAACTATATTATTTTTGTGTGTTTTGACATGGATTGAGTCAGGAAATTCGTGTAGCAGCTTTCTCTGTATCGAGGATACTGCAGATTTTAATCAAATTACACATATCGCATCTTGCAGTTTTTTTCAATGTGCTTTAAAAAAACTGGAAAATAATATCAAAAATTGAGTACTTATTAAACAAAATTTAAAATTCCACAGAGCACATGCATGCAGGTGTGTCCGAGTGAGTCTTTATTGCAGTTTGAGAACACACGGATTCCCTTAGCCAGCATTTAGAGAACACATTGCTTTTGCTTGCTTCCAGTGTGGGTTCACAGCTGGATGCACAGTAGGAGGGCAGGGTGGTACAGGATGGTATCCCTCAAAGAGGTCAACCCCTGCACAAATTCTCAGACCCAATCTCAACCTCCTCCCTCCCTCCCCCAAATCTTCCCCTGTGGTGAGGCTACCTCCATTCAGCATGCAAAGGATTGTGGGAGCCAGGAGCGAAACCCGATATGATGACCCATTTAATCCATCCAGGTATGCACACGGCCAGATGGGTAGGTGGGTTGGTTGGTTGGTTGGATGGTTGGGGAGGTGGAAATGGTGCCACCGCACCGTTTTTTTGGCTCCTCCCACTGGCCGAGTGAACCCCAGCCATAAATGTCCCTTGATCTCTGTCCAGATTTATAGGAATTGCGCCCGTGGCTGGGAGATTTAGGGAGCTTTAGGAAACCGCACCGCTGCAGGATCACGGGGGCGGCCCGCCTCTGTGGTCGCCTTTCCGGACCCCGCGGGTTGCTGCTGGTTTGGTTGTTTTGCAGTCCATAGCGATCTCAGCAACAACAGGCTTCACGCAAAAGGGGTTGCTTTTTTAAGGATTTAGTGTTTTTTTAAAGAGGTCAGAAAGATATATTGAAACTATACGGTGTACAGTATTTCATATTTTGAAAATGATTAAAAATGCAGTCAGATGCAGCTGGTGATAGCATTACACTGAGCAAAGAAAATTTGATAAGCATGGGAATCACAGGGCTACCTGGGTTCTCTCTGTAGTTTACATTACAGTTACATTTAATATGTATGCAAACAAGCTTGCATTTTTTGGGAAATGTATCTTAAGCAATAAGCAATCCTCAGGTTAGCTTACTGCTCAGTTTGGCATATCAAACAAAAAGCAGGTCAAAGGCCCTTAACTGTGGTAAGTGATGAAGACTTGATATGGCCAACCAAACCCTTTCCCTTGGTTTTATGTTCCTTATAAACCCACGCCTCATTGCCTTTCATGTACATACTCTCCCACACATGCACAAGTAGGGCCACCCAACACCTATTCAGCTAGACGCTCCCTCATCCTTCCCATCACGCATCAAACATTCAGCCGCGAAAAACCATTTTGCTGGCATGACAGGCGGAGGTGAGGCCATTAAAACTGTGATGGGCTCAGAGAAACGCACCGCTGCAGTTCTCAGCAACAGGCGGGCGACGGCCTCCCAACGCCGTGGTCAGAATCCTCCACGGGGACAGATTCCATTTATGCTGTCACCAACTGACAAAGCAGGAGGTGGGAGAAAGACACTGCCCGTGACCCCCTGAATTCACAATTTACCCCTGCCCACAAACACAAGAGCTTTCCCCTCCACCATTACAGTGTTGCAGTAATGTCAGCATTGTGAGAATGCCGCAATAGCAGCACTCTTCAATGCCACGTTAATCAAGTTATGGATAGACAAGCATCGATTAATGGGCAAAGGGCTTATTTAATGTATCCATTAATTATGCATGAATACACAAATACATCATTTATATATCTTTTATTAATTCTTTTTTTCTACAGCCAATACAAATTGACAGGTGAACAGGCTGTAACCCAAGCCCTGGGGCGAATCGTTAAGTGACTCCTCTCCTGAACACAATATGCACAGTCGAGCAGGCAAAGCGTACGCTACGAACCCGACCGCTAGTTTCCGGTCGGTGGGTCCGATCAGTCAGAGCTGTGTGGACACTGAAGGGGCCAGACTGCGGTGAAGCGTGGCAGAACAGGCGGCTTGCCGGGTTAATGTGGGCATTAATGCCTCAGCTGACAACGCGCCCGCAAAGTCGTCTGAGGAGGCTGAAGGGGGAGGCGACGGAGGCAGTCTCACCCGGGGAGCCAGCGCCGAACTGCCGTTAACTGTCCAAGGGGTAATGGATTCAGACAACCTTATCTTCCTCTCATCAGCAATAATGTACAGAAAGAATAACACACCTCGGAGACTGAAGACTCAGGCCTTGTTATAAGACACAGCGGATATGTGACTTCATCCAAGAATGAAGGAGAAGATGAGAATGTTTATACCGGCAGATAATAGAGATGATATTGCTTTCGTTTATCATGTATTTTCAATTGGAGCTTGAAACTAATTCAAATGTATTCAAGAAAGAATTTCCAGGGTTCAGCTGGACAAACGAAGCACACAAGTACAGCCTGGAACCAAATATGCGTGTTTCCTGGTTTTCTTTTCACATGGTTTTCTTTTTCACAAGCCCTTGTTAGCTTTTAAAGAAAATAGCTGTTTCTGTTATTGTTATGCTCATTTTACAGTTTGCATCCACTCAATTTGTTTTCTATTGTGAAGCCTGTGCTGTACTGTCATAAAATTTGAATTGTGAGAGTGAATTATACAATGCTGCAGACTTGTACAAAAGAGTTAGCAACATCCTTCTATTCTTCTACTCTTCTCTCCACTCCACTCTGCATTCCCTCTCTTATTAATGTGCAGCTATCTTAACAATTGACAGCCACATCCATCATACAGTTACAGTATATTGCTTGAGAGGAGAGTAATGAACATTTTACAAAAACAAAAACCTTACAGGGCCATTCACACCTACGCAGTTCTTTCACTGCTTAATAGATTCACTTCACAGATTATTGATGTGGCACAAACTCCTTCCTGACAAATTTGCAGAGGACAGACACGATGCCATGCCATTGGAGGATTCAGAGACCCTGCCCCTTACCCACTCATAACCAGAGCAGCTGTGGAGCAGAGCTGAAAGCCTGACACAACATATGATGGAAAACTACTCAGAATGAAAAAAGAGCCAGCCTGATTCCGGCCTTACCCTGGAAAAGGGGAATAGCTGAGATAGGCCAGCTGGTATGTCATCTAGTGAATATTCCACAAGGGTGATTTACTCTGATAAAGAGGACTTTACACACTGTGAGCCCATCACCCCTCAAGGACACGGAAAAGTTCACCTTGCAATAGTGGCCAGAGCATGAGGGGCGGGGTCACACGAATCCCATCCCCCCCAAAGGACAAGAGGTCTGGGGTTCCAGAGGGGGCGGGGGGCATGGTCACCAGCTCCTCCTTGACAAATTACAGGCCTGTGATTGGCTAAAAGCCCACCCGAGGGCTGGAGGCATGCAGGCAGCTGGGCAGGAGGAGCAGCGTGTGATCGAGAGCTTGCCCCCCCCCCCCCCCCCCCCAACCCCTCTCCAATGCGTCCATCACATTGAGCAGCAGCTCCTGTCACCCAGCTAATTGACTTGGATAAGAAACACGGGCGAAATAAGTCCTGTGACCTTTTCCCACTAAATACCACCGCCTCTCGCTGAGGAAAAACAGACATGATGGCGAGTTTATGTAAGCTACTGTTGGGGGACGATCTACTGCTTTGTTTGGGCCAGAGTCAATGATGCTTGCTGTCATTGTGGGGATCCTCTCCCAAAACCTGGTGGAGGGGAAAGATAGGTGTTTCTCAGGGAAATGTCATGTATGTACTGTTGATATCATGTGACTGACATCAACAGTCCCCCTCACAGTCAGCGATTGCATCAACCTTCAGATGCTATATACAGGCTGCGCTCATATGTTCAGCACTGGTAAAACAACCTTCAGAAGCTATAAATGGTACTCTTCACCACTTCAGCTAATTTATCTGTGCATAAAATCCAGAGAACAGGACAAGACATGAAGACTTATGAATTATGTTGACGGGTATCCCTTCACAGATAATCAATTTAGTTTTCACTAGGTTTCCCGAGGTTTTGAACAAAAGCCGTGCTTCATCTCGAAGCTGTCTGCATTAAATTGTTCACTTGCTTAGCAGGCCCTCTCATCCAGAGTGACTTAACCAGCTCACATCTCATCCATCTACAAGGCTGGACATCTACTGAAGCAGTTCAGGTAAAGTTCCTTGCCCCGGGATACAACAATAATGTCCAGGCAAGGATTCAAACTGGCCACCCGCTGGTGACAGTCCTAGTACCCTGACTACTAGTCCAAATCATTGTGCAGATAATAATATTTTAATATAGGAAAAATATCATCTTTGTTGGATTAACAAACAAATCCATGATTAATTCATGTAACCACCCTGTAGTAAGACCTTTATAAATTGCTGCAGTCTCAGTGTTTGCCTGTCTCTGCATTAGCACAACTTTTGTTGTGCATATGCTTTATTGGTTTTCTCTCTGCTTTGATCGTGCAGGCCTGTTTCTCTCAGAGCTGAACACTGCTCATCAGCGTGGGCTGCTCCACAGTAGCGTGTGTGGAGACCTGGCTGCCGCTGACTGAAACGGAAATGTCTCGTTGAACGATCTCAGTCTGCTGCTTGCACCAGAGGTCTTCCCCTTTATAACTGGGGCTGGGCGCCGATTTGGAGCACAGCGGCACCCAGAATCCGTCTGTCTGCTTTCCTCGGCTTTCCCACAAAGCGTGGACTCCAGCAGAGATGAAAGGAAAGCAGCGATAAGGGGAATTGATGGGAGGGAAAAAAAAAACGGTTTATCAGCCTGCCTGGAAGAGTCGCAGTGGTGGGGTTTAAACACCAGGGCAGGCTGTTGTCCCCCTTTCACGCCTGGTCTGTGATCCATAACCGAGGCAGATTTGACCCGTGTCAGTTTGTGAAAGGGGTGTAAAGGGCACATAGAAGGGGGGGCCTCTCTCTCTCGCTTCCTCAGATCCATGGAAAATGACCGTAATCTCCCGCTCCAGTGACACCACCGTCGCAGGCTCCGCGGCACCGCTCAACCACACCATAGCGACACAACACCATAAAGGCAACAGAACGAGGTGGCGAAAGGTGAACCAGCGAGATATGGCACTCGGTAACTCTCAAAGACAGCACTAATGACTTCAACGGAGTGAAAGATCTGAGGCTCCTGTCCTGACAAACAAGCCACTGCACCCTGTTATTCTTATTCTAATGAGTGACTGCATGATGTGGGCACCCTTCACATCTTATTCATTTCCAGATAGCAGATAAAGCTCGACTGAGGCTTTTTTCCCCCCATTAGCATTTAATCTCGCCTGCCTCCTTCGGAGTTTAGATTATCACGGGGTTATTAACGCGTCTCCGCTGCTATATGAGTTGAAATTGCTATAGATCGGGAGGCAGTGGATTCTGTAAAAGGAACATACAAGGGAAGAGTAGATTCAAAGATGGAACAGGACGCGGTGAAGGACAGAGGCCTGTCTTGTGCATTTTAACTTTTGATGGCACTTTGGAACAAACTTCAGGAAAAATCTTGGCAGAACTTTTGGAACAAAATAATGAGTCAGTTAAGTTGAAGGGGGCCTCAAAAATAACTCCGACTATAGGATTTACCAGGTTATATCAGTCACACTTTGGTCTTGTGTCCCCTTCAAAGCATCTGCCTTTCTTTACCTGGACCCAAACACGCACACACATACACACACATACACACACACACATGCACACACACACACACACACACACACACACACCTAGGTCTGCAATGGTCATGGCGAATTTATGCGATGATGTAATGGTTAGCACTGGAATGCAAAGGCCTGTAATTCTCCGCCTTGAATGTGCCTCAGTGTCAGTCCTTCTGTCAGTCCAGGTTTCATGCTTTCCCTGTACTGGACACGCTGTTGAATGGTAAAACTCCACCTTTGTCCCAAGGTCAGCGTGTGACTAAAATGTTAGCGTGAAGAAAAATGTTCTAAGTCCTGTCTGAATTTAGCCACGAGCAGTAATGGTGGCTGAACCTTCCCCTCTGCTCTGCTCCCTATGACGCCACCCCCCCCCCCCCAACCATGAGAGCCTGCCTGACCGGATCTGTTTCTGCGAGCAGTGGAAGACATTTCACACCCTTCAAATTAGCTTCTGGATTGGGTCCATCCGGATGCCATGGAAGGCCTTGCTTTTGTAATCCTATGAGGGAGGGCGCTTGTGTCCCTGTGAAATGACACCTAATCTCCCTGTCTAATCTTCAATTACTCTACTGTCCATCAAAGCCGAGAGCAGGGGGCTTTGCACAATGGGCTCGAGGGGTCATGGAGAGGTAATTATCCACATCCTAGCACCCCTCATACTGACTGGTGTGCACTGACTCACACACACACACACACACACACACACACAACCGAGCGTGCATGCGCACACACATATCCAATAAGCCACTAGTACTACGATATCATGCTACAGTGCTTTTAGTGAGTCAGCGGTTAGGCCTCCTTTCAGATCCCCTGCCAGGAAGTTAGAACCACCATTTTCTGCCTTGACCACTGTTCGACAGAACACCTGTAGATAATATATTTATTAATATAGTGTGGCTCAGTTTTAAGGAGCAGGGCTTGTAAACAAAAGGTTGCTGGTTCAGCTCCCTACTGCTGCTGTTATCAAGGTACTTAACCCAAAATTGTCCCAGTACATATCCAGGTATATAAACGGATGACATCGTAAGTTGCTTTGGATAAGAGCATCTGCTAAAGTATGATAATGCAATGTAAATTGTTTTTAAGTTTTTAAGAAGGAAAAATGTCAAACAGTAAAATAAATAAGAAGTCCTGATGCTGTACCTGACACAGACAGAACAATGTACTATAAGAGCCATAAAAAGTAGGATGTATGGTAGAGTAATCCTCAATGCCAGGTAATAATGTCATGATTGTTGGAGATGGTGCTGTTCTGGGTGTCACGTGTTGCTGGCACGGTGTTAGGTACCTTGCCATGGTGAGTGCCAGGTTGAAGCTTGCACTCTTGATCTTGTTCTGAGCCTCCAGGTGGGTCATGCCCTCTGTGCTGACCCCGTCGATGGCCACGATGATGTCACCCTGAATCAGGTTGCCCTGCGCCGCCTTGCTCCCGGGCGTGATCTGAGGGTAGACAGTGGACACGTTAATATGATCATAATCGAAATCAATCATAATTACAGCTACTGAACTAATCCCTGAGTAACAACAGAACAGCAGTCTATTTTCTCTTGTTAGGTTAGGCAAACTATCCATAAAAAGATCTAATTATCGACCAAACAAGTAACTGAACAATCAGCCAAATGAATCAATTCATTGTTGAATAAACCAATTAGCCCTTCCCTTAATAAAATGACCACTGAGTCAGTCAATGAAAAAACAATCAATATAATGCACAGTGACTCAATATAATATTCAATATTCAATACAAAAATGTCTGCTAGGAAAATAATGTTATGTGTTCGGATTAATTTACAATGCTAGCTTTCTATCCATATTGAATCTGACTGTATTTTTAGTAACAAGGAAATTCTGAGCGTCATGCAGAACAGTAGACCTGGAGACCCATGGTCCTGATTTACAAGCTGCCTCTCATCCAGCAGCTGACGGACAGTTGGAACACCAGATGATTCAAATTCCCACCAGCTCTGCGCTCCCAGTTAAGTCATTAACCTGTGTTGGGTCGACGCCTGGCAACACATGGCTCTCCAGCAGACACCGCCAATCTAGAATCTCAATATGGCACCAGCTGACTGTCAATAACTGCTCCCCCACCCCCATGGCTCCCTGTGTAGCCAGCAGACCACTGGAAAAAGTCATCGCAGCCGTGCCCCATTGACATGCATTGAGCTCGGCTTGCCGGTCACCTGTCTGTTGCAGCGTTTATCTCCTGCTAGGCCTGGCAAGCTCCTCTCCCAGGCTCCACAGTGCTGCCGGTTGCCTGTTCAATCTCACCGTGGAAAATCATAAAGTAAAGGCCGTGATTAACGCCTGCCTGCCCAGGCCGCCTGTGCAAAGACGCGCAGCGGCCCGACGGAGACGACTGATCCTGGACAGCTGGGTACACACCGCCCGTCATGCGTGTGCATGCGCCCACCCCCCCCCCCCCCCCAGCCTCGAGATGCACGTGCCGCATCCGAATAGGTCGATCGCTGATAATACGTTTGTTTCTGCCAGCTCAAATCCAGGCGATGCCTGCATTAGGCACCAAATGCCAGAGACGAACGCCACGCTTGGGGTTTGGTTGATGAGGCAATGTCTAATTTTGGATGTAAACCGATGACGCGCGTGTCGTATGTCCTCGCTACCCTCATGTATCCCTCCCAAAGCGTAAGCCCTTTCGGTGAGACGATCCTCCAGCGGCCATTGATTACCCATTATCCCTGTGTTTGACACAGGTCAACATTCCCACTACATATTGCCTTTAATTTCACGATGACCATTCTTGCACATCGTGGGAGCTTCGAGCTGTCACCGATGAGGGTTGGGAACCTCAGAGAGGGAAGAGATCATTTTGGAGCCGCCTCATTGAGTGTTAAAAATAAAAGCCGTTGTTGACACCTCTTGGCCCCTCTACTTGACCCTGCACACTACCCCCCCCCATGGCTACAGTAACCCACTGTGCCACCTGCTCTCATTAGTCAAACTCCCCCCCCCGACCAAAACCCAAATAGGACACCATTTTCTCATGAGAGACAGAACCACACTGGAGGTCAACTTCGACTCTGGATCAGAAAATCAATTGCCGTTCTTCTTTAATTCAACATTTGTGCGTCCAAGAGCGAGATGAAAAATGGAACAGCTTTCTAAAGTGTCAAAGGTCAAAGCCTGTATATGAAAGCCCTTTAAAATCATTTATAGACTTTTGCCTATTAATTATTGGTAGGGAAATGTCATCTTAGAACATGTCACAATGTCTGTCAGGAAAATGAAAGCTTGGTTAAGTGTTTTTCCACAAAAGCAATCCATAAATGTAGCTTAACCTCTAGCTAACTCTTTCAGATTTGTAACATTAATTAATACACAGTAAAAGTCGAAAGTAAAATAATTAATAAATACAATTTAATTCTGTTTTTGGCAGCAGAACTGGTAACTACAGATAAAAAAAATCAAATCACCTCTCGTGGTTGCCAGACCTTCCTCTCTAGCCTTTCTGGTTGTCTTCATCTTGTGATGATACCCTGAATTCACCCAAGATGTCAGAGCTGACTAAAGCGATACAATGGCTGTTGCAAATCAAGTGGGCCGTTTGTGGGCGTGTCTCATGTGCTGATGGGTCTTTGTGTATGATGGCAGAGGGAGTCATGTCGTTATGACTTAACGAGGCCTCCGGGGCCTCGTTACTGACGAGGCCCCGGAGGCCTCCCCCGCTCCGTCCGATCTTCTGAATGGCGCTAATCAGCCCGGATCCTTACGGGCTGCAGCACAGGAACGCGCCCCCGCGGAGAGAGCAGGATTTGGAAACGTCTGGGGGAGTCTGACGCCCCTGCTCTGTCACACAGCACCGCCTGCCACGTTTCTGCGCTCTTTTTTTAACATTCTTTCATCCCTCAGTATGAATGGATTCCCAGATAGGGGCTTTGTGTGTGTGTGTGTGTGTGTATATATATATGCACTGATGCACTGAGCCACATGCTAAATGGATAGGATAAACCGTGCAGGCGTTCCAATGGTATTCCATATCCCAGTCACATTCCAATACCATTGGAACTCCTGCATCGTTTATCCTATCCATTTAGCATGTGGCTCAGTGCATCAGACCGCTTTATGGAGTTAAAACAATAGGATACAGGATAATAGATTCTAGCTCCTCTATAAGAAGTGTGTCAGAGATGCTTTTGGTAGAGCAGAAATTTCACCAGCAACGGGCAAGTCCTGGCTTGCAAGACCACAGTTTCTGCCTCAGACCTTTATTTTATGACATTGCTTGGAGATGTTTTGAAGGTTACTCTAAAACATACAGAAACCTGGCCCCACAGAATGTGAGCAATGCTGTTTACCCGTCAGGGCATGCTTAAGCGCAACAACACATATCCTTGTTTGTTGTCAAGAAAAAGGAAGCGTTTGATCATTTTGGATAAAACTCTTTCTCAGCATTAATTGCAGCTGTGACATTAGGGCACTGTAAATGACACCATCATTTTTATTTCAGCTCCAACATCATGTTTGCAAAAATAGTGCACTGTGATGCCGACAGTGGTCTGTCTGCAAGGGGATGGAAATGAATCATTAATCACTCTGAGAAAAGGAATGCTCAATGGTTCTATACCATGCGACAGCTGTGCTTCTACTGAAGCAGGGCAGATCTACAGTGGGGAGATCTTTGCATGCAAACTGACACCATAACGTTTATTTTTGTGCACACTGTACCACCTGAAGAGTATTATAGCGCCTCCTAGAAGCGGGGGGGGGGGGGGGGGGGGGGGGGTTGCATGTTATGTGTATGTCACCTCACTTTTTCTCAGGTATTAACCTTAATTAGCCATTACACCGATAAATGTTGGTCCAGCCTTCTTTAATTTCATGAGCCTGTTAAAATATTCATAAGAATTATAAATTAATACTGTTTAAACTAATCAAATGTACAGCAATCAATTTTGACTGAATTCAATACTTGTACAGGCCACTGTATAAATTGTCAATTTTGGTTACAAAAAGGATTTCCACTAGTCTCACAGTAACATAGAATTGGTAGAACCTTTATGTTGGGTTGATTGTAACCTTAAAAACTACAATGTTCAATGTTTACCCACAAAAATCAGTGTCATGTTACCCATGGTGGCAGTCTGGCGATAGGGCTACTGTTTTTCAAAGCAAGCCTGTAATCAGATGGTGGCACCTTCATAATTAACTTAGTTAGTGAGGTTTCAGGTTTGATTCCCAGTTTGGACTTCGTTGTTGCACCCCTGAGCAAAGGTACTTAGGCTGAATTGCTTTAGTAAATATCCAAATGGATCTCTAACATGTAGAGAAATACGAACTGCCAGCCGGGTGAGGAGGAAGAGGATGAGGGGGCAAAGCCCACATATAGCCCATATATATATATACACGCCTGCCACGTGCCAGCCTCCAGTTACTGAATCACTGTTAAAGCACACAGAAAGAGCCAGCCTGCTCTCCAGTTTTGGGAGCTGCACGGAGCGCGCCAGTTCAGAGACGCATTATGAGATTTGTGACAAATGAAACTCCTCCACAAAAAAACCCACGTTGTAAAAACAGCTGCAGAAGTTCCAAATTCTGCACGTGCCCCGAGTACAACTTTTGAAGCACGGTAATCCAAGCAGCAACAAAACTATGTGTGGCCTCTGTCCCCAAATCAAAGACATAAAAATAATTCTGAAATATGACCAGCATGAGGTAGGAGTTGTCATTCTTCATTAGGATCAGTCAAGTGGGCGGTTTGGTGGCGTGTTTAATGTGCTGATTGGTCCTCCGGCACACGCAGACATGGCTTCATGTACTGTATAATGACAGGGGAGACTCATGTCATTAGGGTCAAACAACTCCAAGACCAAGGGCTTTTCAAGAAGACACCGCGGTCTCAAAATGCAAAGCTATCTTTTATATACAACATAAAAACTCATGCAGCCCCCATTACATTATTAACTTGGAATAGGGAGTTCATGCATTTGACCACAGTGGGACTTTACTATCTGTCTCAGCACTGAAGTCAACTTCACACAGCAAAATTGTGTAAAACTAGCAACTACTAAAACTCATTAGACTGTTTGGGTATACAACAGTTTTGCATTTGCTTTGACTGGAAACAGCAAAAGGTTCTGATTTTGGGAGATGCTGCATTCAGTGATCAAACCAGTACCCCTTAAATTCATGGGCGTGTACCCGGAGCACCTCTGCCGTGAACAGAAAAAGTCATCACGGCTGTGGCTGAGCCTGCTTCCTCAGACGTGCACAGAGCACCAAGCAGTGCTGAGAACAGTGGTATGCCATGACAGACGCTTGCTTCTTTAGGTGTTCAGAATCTCACAATGTCAATTACTGCACATAATCTATATGTGTGTACACACAATCACACACAAACACACACAAACACACACATATAAATATGCATGTTACACACATAGGGGTGTGTCTCTGGGTGTACAGTAGGAATGAATGGACCAGGTGCAGGAGCACAGGAATGAAGTCAATGCTAAGCTGCATTGTAAACAGGATGGACTGGCAGATGAGTGCCCCACACAGCCACGCATTCTTTGGATGGACTCCCTCACAATCACCCGGCCACACATCAAACGAAGGACACCACGTCTTGATTGGTGACAACAGTGGTTCCCCGTCATCATCCTACACAATCGTTCCCCAGACACATCGCAAACAAAGCGGTCTGATGCACTGAGCCACATGCTAAATGGATAGGATAAACCGTGCAGGAGTTCCAATGGTATTCCATATCCCAGTCACATTCCAATACCATTGGAACTCCTGCATCGTTTATCCTATCCATTTAGCATGTGGCTCAGTGCATCAGACCGCTTTATGGAGTTAAAACAATAGGATACAGGATAATAGATTCTAGCTCCTCTATAAGAAGTGTGTCAGAGATGCTTTTGGTAGAGCAGAAATTTCACCAGCGATGGGCAAGTCCTGGCTTGCAAGACCACAGTTTCTGCCTCAGACCTTTACTTTATGACATTGCTTGGAGATGTTTTGAAGGTTACTCTAAAACATACAGAAACCTGGCACCACAGAATGTGAGCAATGCTGTTTACCCGTCAGGGCATGCTTAAGCGCAACAACACATATCCTTGTTTGTTGTCAAGAAAAAGGAAGCGTTTGATCATTTTGGATAAATCTCTTTCTCAGCATTAATTGCAGCTGTGACATTAGGGCACTGTAAATGACACCATCATTTTTATTTCAGCATGTTTGCAAAAATAGTGCACTGTGATGCCGACAGTGGTCTGTCTGCAAGGGGATGGAAATGAATCATTAATCACTCTGTGAAAAGGAATGCTCAATGGTTCTATACCATGCGACAGCTGTGCTTCTACTGAAGCAGGGCAGATCTACAGTGGGGAGATCTTTGCATGCAAACTGACACCATAACGTTTATTTTTGTGCACACTGTATCACCTGAAGAGTATTATAGCGCCTCCTAGAGGCAGGGGGGGGGGGGGGGGTTGCATGTTATGTGTATGTCACCTCACTTTTTCTCAGGTATTAACCTTAATTAGCCATTACCCCGATAAATGTTGGTCCAGCCTTCTTTAATTTCATGAGCCTGTTAGAATATTCATAAGAATTATAAATTAATACTGTTTAAACTAAACAAATGTACAGCAATCAATTTTGACTGAATTCAATACTTGTACAGGCCACTGTATAAATTGTCAATTTTGGTTACAAAAAGGATTTCCACTAGTCTCACAGTAACATAGAATTGGTAGAACCTTTATGTTGGGTTGATTGTAACCTTAAAAACTACAATGTTCAATGTTTACCCACAAAAATCAGTGTCATGTTACCCATGGTGGCAGTCTGGTGATAGGGCTACTGTTTTTCAAAGCAAGCCTGTAATCAGATGGTGGCACCTTCATAATTAACTTAGTTAGTGAGGTTTCAGGTTTGATTCCCAGTTTGGACTTCGTTGTTGCACCCCTGAGCAAAGGTACTTAGGCTGAATTGCTTTAGTAAATATCCAGATGGATCTCTAACATGTAGAGAAATACGAACTGCCAGCCGGGTGAGGAGGAAGAGGATGAGGGGGCAAAGCCCACATATAGCCCATATATATATATACACGCCTGCCACGTGCCAGCCTCCAGTTACTGAATCACTGTTAAAGCACGCAGAAAGAGCCAGCCTGCTCTCCAGTTTTGGGAGCTGCACGGAGCGCACCAGTTCAGAGACGCATTATGAGATTTGTGACAAATGAAACTCCTCCACAAAAAAACCCACGTTGTAAAAACAGCTGCATAAGTTCCAAATTCTGCACGTGCCCCGAGTACAACTTTTGAAGCACGGTAATCCAAGCAGCAACAAAACTATGTGTGGCCTCTGTCCCCAAATCAAAGACATAAAAATAATTCTGAAATATGACCAGCATGAGGTAGGAGTTGTCATTCTTCATTAGGATCTGTCAAGTGGGCGGTTTGGTGGCGTGTTTAATGTGCTGATTGGTCCTCCAGCACACGCAGACATGGCTTCATGTACTGTATAATGACAGGGGAGACTCATGTCATTATGGTCTCAGGGTCAAACAACTCCAAGACCAAGGGCTTTTCAAGAAGACACTGCGGTCTCAAAATGCAAAGCTATCTTTTATATACAACATAAAAACTCATGCAGCCCCCATTACATTATTAACTTGGAATAGGGAGTTCATGCATTTGACCACAGTGGGACTTTACTATCTGTCTCAGCACTGAAGTCAACTTCACACAGCAAAATTGTGTAAAACTAGCAACTACTAAAACTCATTAGACTGTTTGGGTATACAACAGTTTTGCATTTGCTTTGACTGGAAACAGCAAAAGGTTCTGATTTTGGGAGATGCTGCATTCAGTGATCAAACCAGTACCCCTTAAATTCATGGGCGTGTACCCGGAGCACCTCTGCCATGAACAGAAAAAGTCATCACAGCTGTGGCTGAGCCTGCTTCCTCAGACGTGCACAGAGCACCAAGCAGTGCTGAGAACAGTGGTATGCCATGACAGACGCTTGCTTCTTTAGGTGTTCAGAATCTCACAATGTCAATTACTGCACATAATCTATATGTGTGTACACACAATCACACACAAACACACACACACACACACACACACACAAACACACACACACACACACATATAAATATGCATGTTACACACATAGGGGTGTGTCTCTGGGTGTACAGTAGGAATGAATGGACCAGGTGCAGGAGCACAGGAATGAAGTGAATGCTAAGCTGCATTATAAACAGGATGGACTGGCAGATGAGTGCCCCACACAGCCACGCATTCTTTGGATGGACACCTTCACAATCACCCGGCCACACATCAAACGAAGGACACCACGTCTTGATTGGTGACAACAGTGGTTCCCCGTCATCCTCCTACACAATCGTTCCCCAGACACATCGCAAACAAAGCGGTCTGATGCACTGAGCCACATGCTAAATGGATAGGATAAACCGTGCAGGAGTTCCAATGGTATTCCATATCCCAGTCACATTCCAATACCATTGGAACTCCTGCATCGTTTATCCTATCCATTTAGCATGTGGCTCAGTGCATCAGACCGCTTTATGGAGTTAAAACAATAGGATACAGGATAATAGATTCTAGCTCCTCTATAAGAAGTGTGTCAGAGATGCTTTTGGTAGAGCAGAAATTTCACCAGCGATGGGCAAGTCCTGGCTTGCAAGACCACAGTTTCTGCCTCAGACGTTTACTTTATGACATTGCTTGGAGATGTTTTGAAGGTTACTCTAAAACATACAGAAACCTGGCACCACAGAATGTGAGCAATGCTGTTTACCCGTCAGGGCATGCTTAAGCGCAACAACACATATCCTTGTTTGTTGTCAAGAAAAAGGAAGCGTTTGATCATTTTGGATAAATCTCTTTCTCAGCATTAATTGCAGCTGTGACATTAGGGCACTGTAAATGACACCATCATTTTTATTTCAGCTCCAACATCATGTTTGCAAAAATAGTGCACTGTGATGCTGACAGTGGTCTGTCTGCAAGGGGATGGAAATGAATCATTAATCACTCTGTGAAAAGGAATGCTCAATGGTTCTATACCATGTGACAGCTGTGCTTCTACTGAAGCAGGGCAGATCTACAGTGGGGAGATCTTTGCATGCAAACTGACACCATAACGTTTATTTTTGTGCACACTGTATCACCTGAAGAGTATTATAGCGCCTCCTAGAGGCGGGGGGGGGGGGGGGTAGGGGGTTGCATGTTATGTGTATGTCACCTCACTTTTTCTCAGGTATTAACCTTAATTAGCCATTACCCCGATAAATGTTGGTCCAGCCTTCTTTAATTTCATGAGCCTGTTAGAATATTCATAAGAATTATAAATTAATACTGTTTAAACTAAACAAATGTACAGCAATCAATTTTGACTGAATTCAATACTTGTACAGGCCACTGTATAAATTGTCAATTTTGGTTACAAAAAGGATTTCCACTAGTCTCACAGTAACATAGAATTGGTAGAACTTTTATGTTGGGTTGATTGTAACCTTAAAAACTACAATGTTCAATGTTTACCCACAAAAATCAGTGTCATGTTACCCATGGTGGCAGTCTGGCGATATGGCTACTGTTTTTCAAAGCAAGCCTGTAATCAGATGGTGGCACCTTCATAATTAACTTAGTTAGTGAGGTTTCAGGTTTGATTCCCAGTTTGGACTTCGTTGTTGCACCCCTGAGCAAAGGTACTTAGGCTGAATTGCTTTAGTAAATATCCAGATGGATCTCTAACATGTAGAGAAATACGAACTGCCAGCCGGGTGAGGAGGAAGAGGATGAGGGGGCAAAGCCCACTGCTCTGGGGCGCCTGGCGTGTCTGTCATCCTTGCAAACGACAGCTGCACTAGGCTGCGACGGCCCGTTAACCCCCAAACCCCGCGCTCCCAGGGCCTGCCAATGTCTCGGTTTTACACAGCCACTCACCATAAATGTCAGCACTAATTGGCGAGCGCAGCGCTGAGACTCTCCTGACATATCGGAAAGGTTGTGGTTGTGGAGCTGGCCTGACTGACGATGACTCACCGGGCTGGTGTGTGTGTGTATGTGTGTGGGGAAGGGGTGGGGGTACGCAGGGCCGCAGGACAATTGTTGACTCTCAGCCCCCCTGCCCCTGCCTTTCCCCGCACTGCTGTCCCACTGGCTCTCACATTGAGGTCAGTCAATGGGGTTAACCCCAGGTGATCTTTTTCTCACACTTTGTGCTACTCTGATATGCTCTATTTCAGCTCAGGGTTTAGCCCTACAGAACCCCAAAGGAGGGACAAAAAAGAAAATGAAAGAAGCACTTTTTCTGAGCCTGGAGACAGGACTGAACACCTGAGCATCTTTGCAATTGAGGGTATTACTGTTATTATTATTAGTAGTAGTATTATTAATTTTTTTGTTGGGCAGACATGGCAGGAGGAAAGATCCAGTGTGACTTCACAGGCACTGGGTTCAATAGCAATGTATGAGTGCTAGAGTTCAACTGCTCTGAATGCACTGAGTCAACAGGTTTGCAGCAGAACAGGAAATAGTCTAAGAGCAGGGATTTCCAGCTTCAAAGGTAGACATTTTAAGAATATAAAAGCACATGAAAAGTATGTAAAAAGATGTCCACAGTAACTCTTCCATAACAACAACGTCTTCTAACATTTAAATATTAGTGCTACCCCAAATGTAAATGGGGAATTACTTTTATCCCTGGACTAATTACACAAATAAATACCAACAGGAGTAAAAGAAAACATGGAACTCAAGCGAGTAAGCGGCGGATTTGTGAGAGCCAGCTTACAAACCTGACATTAACCCTCAACCCCCAGCTCATTCCAATTGATGCCTGGCTGAATGAGTAGTTGATATGCCAGCTCAAATCTCCTGCTCACTTCAACGCAAACAATGGGCCTGTTCTTCAGCTGGTGAGAGGCTGTTGGGAGAAAGTGGGACACAGGGAGTGAAAGACAGAGAGAGAGGGAGAGCGAGAGAGAGGAAAAGAAGGAGAGAGAGTCAGAGAGGGGAAAAAGAGAGAGAGAGAATGAGGAAAAGTGAAAGAGAGGAAAAGAAGGAGAGAGGCAGAGAAGCAGGGACAGCAAGGTAGAGTTGAGGAGAGAGAGGAAGCCAAAGAACATGAGAGACAGAAAAAGAGAGTAAAAGAGGTGAGAAAGAAATATACAGAGAGACAGACAGAGGCAGAGTGAGAGAGAGAAAGAGAGCTGTGGAACTGTCATTCTCTTGTTTTTCAGAAGCACATTCAGGCCCTAGAGTGTGTTCAACCACAGACTGGAGTGCCTTTGTACAGCCAAACACCACAATGAAATCCATCTAACCAATGTGTGTCCCACATTTGACAAGCATGAATGCCTCTTACAATATGTATCAGAACATCTAAATCCGGAAACAATAATTCAGTCAAGCAGAAAGACAATCAAACAGGCCTTTTAGTTTTCATAAATTTCTGCAACATTTTGCATTTGCATGTTCTGCTTGCAAGAGCAACTGGTTGGCAAAGCAACAATACCATAAACCTGCATTAAAAATAATGAGGGATTTATATGCTGACTTATTCTGGTAAAGTGAAATACCTTCCTATGGAAGGGAGGTTGTGGGACAGTCAGAAAGACCATCTGCCACACAGAATGGCTCTGCTGGACCACATTTCTTGATGCATTGATTCACTGGTCTTGTGATTACAGAGACTGGCCCCCTGACTTTTGAAGACTGCAAATTTGCTCCTACCCAGTCATGCCGATGGTGTGAAAAGATCACCTATTATTTCAGGTCCTGGCTTGTGCTGTTAGCGACACAAATCGGGAGTAACATCGTAACAGTGGGAGTGGCCGGTGTTTACTCTAGGGGGCGTACGGGTACTTGCGCTGGACGCAAACCGCTATAAATGAACCCTGACCCTGCGAACCAGCAAAGCTCAGCTTCCATGGCCGTCTCTGGTAAGCATAGTTTGAATGAGAAAGTGCGGTCCCTGTGCCTTTATGCCTCCGATTTACAGAACAGCTAGCTTCAGTGTGGGCAGACTGTGGTGTACATGTATGTACAGGCGTCGAGCAAAATGTGTTAATCTGTCTGTTCTGCTGTTTAAGTCAGGAGCACTGAACAGCTCTTAATGTACAGCATTCCAAATGCCACGCATGTCACGGGTGATTTAGAGCTAAACCTGACAGACTCGTTTCTGCTAACAAGAGCAGAAAAAAAAAGCCTGATGCTACAGGATGGTAACCTAACGACCCTTTCCTGGTACACGGCAGGGCAGGGTGATTCGGCGCAAAGCGGCGCTCTCTGGGAAAGCCTACCGATGCCACGTGGTCATTGGTTCACGTCAGTTCACATCATCCTTCTTCGGACGGAAGCAGCAAAGATGCAGTGAACCTGGTGACAGGTCGCCAGCATGTGGGCGGAGACGCCGGTCCTTGCACCGCGCTGGGTGCTCGGCTGAACCCAGGCTGGTGTAGGTGGGTCCCCTCTCCTTGCCGCCGGTATCTATAGCCCACGCTATCTGCCCCAGCTCCTCTGACCTTCAGCTCCCTGCTAAAAACAGCTCAGCCTGTCAGCACCTCCGGACGCCTCCTCTAATGCCGGCAGCGCGGGGGGCTGGGCTGGAATGCCGGGGCCTGTAAGACCGGGGACTAACGGTAGTGACACATGCTATCTCGCTGGAGCCTTTTTATAGCACCACGCTGGGGCCGCTGGCTCACCTCAGGGAGGCCCAACAGCCCACACTGGTACCCTGGCAACAAGAGAGACTTTGGGTTCCGAGATCGGCGTTTACCTCTCCCACGTCTCGCCACACACTGCCGACAAAGTCCTGTTGTGGCGCACTTAACTGGACTGAAATTTCTGCAAGATTCTCTGTGCATTGCTATTGTTATGTAACAAACCGTATTGGAGATCTCTGATGAATCAACATGCCCTGCTGGTCTGTCAGAGGGGGGGTCACTGACCGTTGAATCTGAATATGATCAGCAATCAAAGATCAGTTTCACTGTATCTATAAAATACACAATCAGTCAAAATCAGTTGAAAGGTAAAATCCACACAGGCATTCCAAAACGTATATTTGTTTAGGCATACCCAAGAGTTGGGTTCTCGCCCCAAAAATTGACATGACTGTTTGACTTGAATCGTCAAAAAGGAGTTGAAAGGTAAAACCAACACAGGCATTCCAGAACGTATATTTGCTCAAGCACACGCTAGAGCCGGGTTCTCCCCCTAAAACTGATGTGACCTTTCGACTTGAATCATTAAAAACGAAGGTTTGGAAAAGGAATACTGGGACAGCTGTGCTTATCTGACTTTGGAGTTCACTGAAATAGAACAGTCACATTGAGGCTACGGCACACTTCATCAAGAAGACTGCAATGGCTAGAGGATATGGCAGAATCCAGAGCCGAACTGCTACGGTTCACAAAACCAAATCCCAAGAGTTTAAATTCAAAGCAGGCTCAAAAAAATCACCTCACGGGGGGCTCGAGAAACAACCACATCCCACATCCGATCCCAAAATGGGGATTTCGTTACTTGTCGAATGAAGCCTCCACAGTAACAAAATTTAGGAACTTCGCATCCACAGACACAGCCAACGCACCCAAGAAGAGATAGAGTACAAGCAGATCAAACAAAACAGCCCAAGAGGCTTGTGCGGGCAGCGCTGACGCGTGTCGGCTGCCTCACGTGTTCCACCAAAATCATTAAGACGCATCTGTCAAAGTCCCAGTGGCTCTCGCAATTCGGCCCTCTCTATCCCGCGCCGGGCAGCAGGGAGGCACACGCTGTGCCACTGGCAGGCCCCGCACGCGCCCCTCCAGTCCTGGCACGCGCGGCGCTAACACAATAATCTTAAAATAATCAAACAGTTTGTCTTCATCTGTCAATACCATCCTCCCGACGTGAGCCAAATGTTACGCGGAGTCGTCCCCCCCCGCCGAGCTGTGACGGAGAGGAGGGGTGTCACGCAGGCGCTCGGGTGCTGGAACGACGTCCCGAAAATGAACACATACGGGCGGAGGGGGCGCGCGATGAAAGAGCGCGTCGGTAAGGGGAGCCTCCGACTTGTCAAACAGCTGGGCCTCTTTCCAACGGAGAAACAGATTTAACGGCGTGGCACTGTCAGGAATGCAAACCAGCCTCATGTCACCAGAGCATCTTCTAAAGATTAAAAAGAGATCCAATTTAAACTAATAATAAAATCTGATACAGTCTTTAGAGCTCTTTTTGTTGGTCACAGAGACATGATAAATACGTGATCATCGGCTCATCAGATTAATTATTTCATTTCATTACATAGTTCAGTTAGGAGCTCCAAATTATGGTTCAAAAGTATCCACAACATGCACCTCCTTTACAAGACATGATTTATAAAAATCCATTTCACATAATTTCCCAGTGAATTTATATATTTTTCTCGCAATAATGTCACTAAGCGGTCTTTAATACCATGCGCAAAGGCAAAAGACAAAAATGCCCCGTAGGATTGCAATGGAGACTATACAAAATTGGGAAGATTATGTCATGATAGGAGCCTGTTGTGTCATGACAGGAGATTGTTATGTCATGACAGCAACGCATTCATCTAGCATACTTTGACCAGCGCAAGTTGACCTGTGGAAAATGCCAGCGCATCAGCCACATGCTGAGAGAACCAGAACCTCCCTGTGGTCCATAAACATCAGAAGATTTCCTAGATATAGCTTTACAGTTTCAGCTCACTGGTTTCTGTGCGATATTCGTGGCACTCTGTTTCTGATGTCCTTCCTAAAAGGGCAGCCAAGGCAAGAACCATCTACTTAACTGACTGCATTGAAACAGGGAAAGGATTTTTTAAAAACATTTACTTTCCAGTTCCTTTGGAAATTTGTGCCTGCAAGAAGAATACTGTTGTACAAAGCTTTCAAAATTTCCTTTCTTCAGAATAGTACAGCGCAGAGAAGACCTGGCCCCAGAGCTCTGAACACACACTTCTCTTTTAAATAGGCAAACAATGTAACAGGTGTGTTATGTAAGCTGTATTTCAGGCACAATTCATGTCAGAGGCAATCCCATAGCATATACATATATCCCTCTGAGGGATGCAAAAAGTCCAAACCAAAGAAACCTCTCAGTCTAACTAATCAGGACTTGGGTCTACACTAAATCCTGCAATTTTTTTCTTAAATGCGGTAAATGAAAATTATATTTATTTGAATGTAATTTTAATTTTATTCCACTGGTAGGTGTAATTTACTTAAACCTTATTTATTTTAATTTATTTACATACACTAAAGGAATACATACACAGACATATATGTAATGTTATATGTACTTTTTAATATTTTCATGCATTGCATGACAATTGATTACGTCAAACTCATATTTCGATAGGTCACATCGCTGGTGCTTTTAGGCACTTTTCTTGAATGTAGCCCCTTGGAGCAGATATCTGAGACAGATATTCAAGGGAGGCGCTATGTTCAAAATGCCTTTTTTCACCAACTTATGCCATGATAGTCATATTCTTTTTTTAGTTAAGGAAATTTGGCTTCCTCTGTTAGGGTTAAGTTCAGTGTTCTTACGGTGGGACATCAATGCATTGATACCAGTTGTACAAAAACACTTAATCAAGAGGGCGTTACTGACACAAGAGGGCATTATCCCCATCTGTGTGAATCATCCCAACCCCCTAAGACACAAATATCCAGTAATTTAACTGCCTTCATTTTTTGTGCACTGCTCAACTTCATGCAGAACAAAAAACTGAAAATTAAAACAGACAGTTACTGTACTATACAACATGAGTGCCTTGATATCCACCTGCCCACCCCCAAAGACTCACAGCACCATCACCCTAGCTGCCCTTTTAATCTCTGCCACACCATATGGAGAATCTCCTTCTGAAGATAACCCAAACAATGGCCATTTTGAAGGTATTTTTAGAAAAGGCCTGTTTATGGGTCGTTCACGAGGGCGGGGCCTGTCGCAGGAGATGCAAATACTTCACCTGTCAGAGCGGTGATTGACGACACCCCCTGCTCCTGGGTCTGAGCTGACCGAGGAGGGGGCCCCCAGAGCGTGGGCTTCATTCCTTGGCTACGCCTAACAGTAAATTCCCTGAACCCATCTAAGGCCCATATTCAGAGCGAGTCACACCAATATAGACCGTTCTCTGCACAAGGGGTAGGCAGTTCCATCCAGAATAGTTCAGGGTGTACAGATGTCACCCACAGGTGCTCTTTAAAAAAGTTCCTGCAGTTGACTGTTGTATGTACAGTATATCTAAGTGGATGCTGAGATTAATTTAAAGGGATCAGGGACATGTTCCTGCTTTAAAATGAGCCTTGGGGAAAATGTTTAGTCAATACAAAGTGAAAAGCATTTACAAGAGCAGTTCATGAATGCTTTATGTGGCCAAGCCAACACTTTCCCTAAGTTATATTAAGTGGTTTTAAGTAAACTGGTGGTATGTGATGGCCACTCCATAAATGACTACAATTATGGGATCCCTGCATGTGATAGAATTATAAGCAGTGACATGTCGACCTCCCACGTATCTTTTGTACGTTGTAATCCTGTCTCTGACACAATGCAGGAGCAGAAAACCTAACACACGGACACAAACGTGTGACGTGACAGGTCTTTGCGTCACCGCTATTTGCAGCGTGAAGAGCCCAATGCTTGTCCAGGACAAGGAGAGGGCTCACATTGTTCCCGCCCGCGAGGTATGTGCACTGGATCACTCGCACCGTGAAAAGGGTCCAACTGCCACCGTTGACACCTTGCGTCTTTTTTTTTTTTTTTACGCCTCAGGTTCCTGTCACGCCCGGCAGGGTGGCGGGGCTCTCGTCACCGAGGCCGTGAATATCCGCGGCTCTCTCCCTGAGGGACACCTGTCCGCTTCCGTCCGCCGAGCCACGCAGGCCCTCCCCAGCGTGTCGGGAGCCCACCGCTATCCGCTCCAGCTTCTAGGAAAGGGGGATGCCTCGCGTGTCTATAGACCTGCTACCAGCTTAAATAGTAACCCCCCCTAACCTACGAGCAATGCTGTCTCTCAAATCACTTTTCCACCGCAGTGACATTTCAAACTTTCCTTTTGGTTCACTCGTATCAGAAGAAACTGGACCCCCCCAGGCCTCATTAGCAAACAGAGCTGATCACGAGTTTTCAATGAATCAAAAACACTACACTGGGGTAACTGCAGACTGTTTGCGAAGAATGAATGAAGATGTTATGAAGGTATTTATGTTGAGATATGACTGTGTCTCTATTTTACAAAAAACTCTTCAACACTTTTTCAAGTAATGAAAAGTCAGCCCCCTCCTGCAGTCTTGAATCTCTTTAACCAATCAGAATGCCACAAAGGCATAAGCAAGTACTGCACAAATGAGATCTGTGTATTAAAAGAAGTAACATAAAACATTAAAAGGACCCTTTTTCATTGTATGTTTCATTGTAAGTGCAGGCTGCATCTGTGCATGCACAAACAGGTAGGCAACATCACAGGGGTTACAGATTGAAGCTTTTCAATGATATCACTGTAATCCACTCCGGATACAAAAACACATCATTAACCCAACCATGTCATAATCTGCATATTAGTCATTCTGAAATAATACATTATACAGCTCAATAAATACAACCTCGGCTGCAAAATTATAACGAAAAGCAACTAAAGATCAAATTGAACAATACGAAGTGTACCATTACCAACCAATTACTGTCCTTGCTTTGACTGAGCTGCTCACTGGAACAGTTGCAATGTCTCATACTAAATATAGACACAGATACTGTATGTAAATGGATCAATGGATGTAATTATTTTTTGAACACGGAAGGCAATCTCGTGACACAAGCGCTCAAGTCCAATGAACAGTGACAACACAAATCGCAGATGAAACCCTTGACATTTGCAGTGCGGAGTTCAACTAGACAAGCGCCGCACGGCATTCAGGAACGCTTTAGTTAATCGAGGCTAGATAACATTGGAAGCCAAGGAGCCGTGAAGCAGGAAGCAGCAACTCGATGCCCTGACGATGCTCCAGCACGCTCTCTGCACGGCGTGGCGGCAGGTACATTCCCACCAGGTGAGTGCTTACCCTGGAGATGGTGAGGGGCATGTTGAAGTCCTTGCCTCCCTGCAATCGGAAGCCCCATGGGGCCGGTCCGGTGAGGCTCACGTTGTAAGTGCTCATTTTCGAAAAGCCGCCCTTATTGCAGGTTCGTTTTCAACGCTTTTCCTTCCGACTGGGAAAAAAAAACGCCGGTGGGGGGGGGACAGGGGACAGGCGCCAAGCAGCCGCTGGAAAAAAAGGAAAAAAAAAAACACTTAAATTAAAAAATGTCAAAAGGGGAAGTAATGAACAGATTTCTCCAAACAAAACGCTAGGAAGAGGTCAATAAAAAAAGAACAAAGCAAAAAAAAAAATAAACAGTAAAGGAGAGGTTCACCCCCACCCCTTCCTAAACACACAAAATGGGAGAGAGGTGCAGAAATGCTGTAAAAGCCAGAGAAGAGAGAGATCTTGCCTGCTCAGATGGGCTGAAGTGACAGCCTAAGAATAGCAGCCCTCTACAGAAAGCGATAGCACTCCAGCACTGGGGGGTCCTTATAAGGCATGTAAGGGGACACCTAGAATGCCTGGCCTCCATGATTCACACAGCTGATATAGCCTCTTCTTAGACCAACAGAATTTTCTAGCCTCCCCAGGGCTCCTCCCACCTCCATCTCTGCACCCTGGCTAGCGTTTGGGAGTGGGGGGGTGCTCAAGGAAACAGCTAATTGACAGTAATTAAGAGGAAGACTTGGCTTCAACATGGACACGCTGCTAGATGATCCTGACCAATCTGAGCGCCACCTGAGAGTGACACGGTTCTGTGTTCGATTCAGGGCTGGCCAATGGGGATGCCCAGAGGCACGTGGGCTGACCGCACCGCTGTGTGACGGACTGAGACGCAGTAAAAGGGACGGGCATGGAAACACATGGCACGGGTCAAACAGTAACAACGGAGGAAATAACAGCTTGGCCTTTTCACACACACACATGCTGCTGCCTGTGGAACAGTACTCAAAAGCGAGAGCAAACATATGTGGTGGAACCCCCACCCCCCAACACACTCTGAGAGAAAGAGCCCCCATTACGGGGTCTGCCGTTACGCCTCCTTCTCCACTGTGACATCGACATTCACACAGGACGTTCTTGAACGGCGTCATTAAAACGCAGATTAACTTGGCACCTGGCGTGACGCATTACTACCGGGCCGAGAGCGTCACCCGATTCCACTGTCGTGCCCTGAGGCCACCTGTGACACCGACGGGCAACACAGCTGCACACAGTGAGCTCAAAGCGACCGATGGCACAGGCCCTACACAGATAATGCACTTTTGCTGAGATAACGCATACAAAGACAGCAACCGAACCAGCCATGGCCACGTAGCCTAGCTCCTGGTGTCACAGAGGCCGCAGCATTTAAAGGACGCGTTAAAGGCATCTCACAGGGGCCACAAAGTCACTTGGTCTCATCAGCAGGCCGGGGACATGAAGCTAACCAGAGCCCACCCGTGCTCCCACTCCCGGGCCATTCTGGGAATAGCCGGCTGTGATCATACACCCACCTGACAGACATAGCCCCCAGAGAGATAACAGAATGCTAGAGCCTTATCAGGAGCCTGTGATGGAAGCCAGGAGGCAATCATTGAGGAACAAGTGGACGGGTCCTAAATCGGTGAGGTGCTCAACCAGGCGTGACCAACCAGCCCCATTAGCCCAAGAAAGAACGCACTGGAAATAAGGCAGAATGCCTTGGGTAATGACGTCTGCAGAGGCATTGTGGGGAAAAAAAGAAACACAAACCCAAGACAGAGCGATGGAAAATCTTACCAGGAGAAGGTGTCTTACCAGGAGGCCTCTGGGTTACTGGCTTACAATGGACAGTGGTTTTGAGAATGCACTGTGTCTTGTTATAAACTAATCTGCTGTATCTTTTGGAGAAAATAGTAGTGTTATAGATTTTATTTTTTCAGTTATCTAAAACAGTATGTGTGATGAAAGCCTACTGAAAAGGAAAATACAAAGCAAAGGCAAGGAGACTCCTTTCACCACAAATCAACCACATGTAACTACATTACATTATTGGCATTTAACAGATGCTCTTATCCATGGCAACTTACATTGGTTCCAATATTTATTATTTATTTATTTATATTTACAATGTTATCCATTTATACAGCTGGATATTTACTGAGGTAATTGTGGGTTAAGTACCCTGACCAAGGGTAGAGCAGCAGTGTCCCAGTAGGGAACTGAACTGGCAACCTTGCCGTTACAAGTCCTTTTCCTTAACCTCTATGCTACACTGCTGCCCAGAACATCAACTCTGTAAAATCACAATGACAATTGTAGTCCACGTTACAGTGGACCGTATGGCATGGGTGGATAGCTCCTGTTTGTCCTCAGCAGAGGAATCAGGCCCAGTTTACATTTCACCGGTCTGACAATTGGCCTCCAAAATACCAATGACTTAATACCGGATCAAAGAGGTGGCCTGGCGGAGAGTTTCCACACATCAGCCTGCGAGCGACCCACACCGTCACTTTATCCCCCGGGCCACAGCCGGGGCCGCGCCTACCCCATATCCAGAGTAAACACAAAGGGGCCGTTTTAATCACAGAGGATACAGCGCAAGCCTCTGAACTTTCCACCCTACAGAGGGTGTGTGAGTGTGACTGTGTGTGTGCGAGGGGGGAGCAGGGGGGCCTGCTACAGTGGCTGCTCCCGTACTGGCTGGGTACCCCCCCTCCACCCTCCCAAATTAACCCTCCCAACACGCTGAGAGCCACAGCGTGCGGGTCGTCTCAGGCAACACCTTCCCCCGAAAGATGGGGAAGCGCAGCATGAGGCATTTCGTCCCCCCAGATAGCATAGTACACAGTGTGGACCTCCTCTAGCTCCTTTGCCATTGATCCACACCGCCCATCCACGTTGTCCCTCACTGATGACATGAATGAGTCTGCGGCACAGTTAAAGGTTCCCCGCAGGCATGGCTGAGTGCTTGTATTGGGCTTTCTAAGAACTGCCGGGCAGATATTCTCCTAGAGTAGGCAACCAGCTGGTGCTCCTTTGTCCCTTGTGGGCTCTTATGTCCATAGTTTGAATGACCCACAAAAGAGGCAATGCTTTGCTATACTTACAGTATCATTATCAAGGCAACAACACAGCAGCCCACAATACCTCTGTGTGTTCCATAGGTAGCAGGGCAATATGAGTATTTAAGATCACAAGCAGTTTGTAATCTGCTGTGATAATAAACATGAATTGTTGTCTTAATGATATTCTTATGGCACTTTAACTCTTGTTTACAGGCAGTTAAGAGTGCAATGTTTTGTAAAGTTCTTCCTTTAGCCACAGGACGAATGGGCAGAAAAATTCTTATAGCATGTTAAAAAATGTGTGTGTAACTGAACAAGCACACACACACATCATTTCTTTGAATCTCATACTGTCATGTACATGAGGGTCAGTGCACAGTCATTCCCAAATACCTATTCTTCATGTGAAGCCTTGATCAGCTCAAGCCCAGCTGCATTTGTATACATCTGGACTGCACTGGAATTCCTTACTGTATACACTCAGCCATTTCTGTTCTGTCCAACTCACTGTGGCAAAATCCGTGAGTGGCCTTTTTTAATGCAGAAAATGCAGGCACCTGAATAAACAAAGAAAGGCCAGACTCTTCTGCCATAGTAGTGCAGGGGAGTCACCAGGACAGAAATAAGTGATGCCATGGCCGGTGAGGTCACTGCCACCAGGGTGGAATTTCCACAGACTGGAAAACAAGCCTGTGTGGGTATGCGGTGTTCTGATCTCCCCGATCACAGCAGAGAGAGATTATCCTGGTTTAGACCTGGGTCAAAGATGGGTCACTCTTCCACTTTAGTCTTGCCCAGTCACACCCCCCCCCCCCACTCCCCCCAGCACAAAGCAAACAATTTCTGATACCCCCTGCCACAACTGAGTGACCAGCTAAGCCCACCATGCCTATTGGGCCATGTCACGCACCACTAATCTGCGTTGCATTGTTTGGAGGTTTTGTGTTTAGCTACTGTAGGGAACTGCATGACTGACATGCTGTATAGTGGTAAAACTAGCACAAAAATAGCAAAAGGAAGTGCCACAGGGAGATACCTATTTGCCAACACACACACCCCGATTCAGTGAGTTCATTTATATAAGCTGGACAATCATCATATCATCTTAAGCCTCATGGGTTGAACAGCAGAGCCACGCTCAGGGCAGAAGTCAAACCCGGAGCTCTCTGGGTACATGCAGTCACCCAGTCACTATACTACCCATATTCTCAGAGCGATTATCCATGACAGCACTGCACAAGATGGTAACAAACTTTTGCTTTTACAATGGCCGCTGCTGTCTTCAGTTCTGCTTAAAGCACAGAGACAGTCAGTCGCAGTGACCCCTAATACCTAACTATAAGTAATCATAAAGATTCGGCCTGTCTGTGGCTTTCAGCATTTGGCATAAGCACGCCGCTCTCCATCATTGGATCTCATATAGGTCTGTACATCACAAGCCACAGACTTCCCATCTATACCGCTGGGTATCCTACCTGACAACACCCCTTGATTTCCCAAAGGCACAGAACCAGCACGTCCAATAAGCTTTTATTTCGATTTAAGTAGTGCTCTACCAATGCCTGTCACAAATAATATCATACCTCAACATGTTTAGATTTACTGTCCTCAGCTCATCCATCCAAGAGTATGTGAATCGTCTGCCCTACATTTATCTGTTGCAGGGAGCAAGTCTCTGGTCCTAGCTAGTCAGACTTGACACTGACAAAAATAACTGCACAAATACGGCACACACTGTGTCAGTAATATCGCTGTGGACTCTAACACCACTAACGGCCACCCAGAGCCATATGTTAACAGTGAGTGGCTTTGCAATAATCTTCAGGTATAAAAGAATGAACAACAATACTATTAGATATTATAATATCATAAAAAATACAAGACAGGGCAAGATGTGATACATGCGGAGCATGCTAACCACAATGAAAAAGATACACATGAAAGGTTATGGTGCAAAGCAGACATGCACATTTGCTGCTGAAAATAGAGGCTTGCGTTGGTGAGTCTACTGCAGATAATGCTAGACAAACACCTGCTTTCCAGAGGGGCTTTGATTTCATTCTAGATAATTTACTAAAAAGAACCAACCAAAGAAGTGCACATTTTCACTTGCTGAAGTATATGTAGACATTTTCCAACTAAATACTGCCCTTGAAATCTTTTATAATATGCTTAGCTAAACGTTATTAAAACACTTGTAGTTACTTAAGTGCTTTGTTTTTGTGTATTCATTTGTTTTTCGAGATGCTGAATCCTGTCAAAATAACGGCGTCAGGCAAATATTATCTTTGGCGCAACTTTGGACAGGACGGAAATATCCGTGTTGCTCCCCTCTCTCACAGCGCAGCAAACGCACCAACTGCTGCGGCGACTGTCCTGTTGCCTCCTCGCTACTTTCAGCTGAAAGTTGATGATCCCAGCACTGTAAAGTACCGCACGAACAGCTGACCGCGTCTAAATAAGCTTGCACACTAACCGGCTCACCAAAGCGAAATACCAGCTGCTGCTTTATCAAGTAAAAACGGGAAGTAAAAGAAATGTCGGAGAGGATTAACCGTCACATGCAGGATAAAAACAGGTGCTGGTTATTTTGTTTTTATGGTTGCGTCGTGGGAACCATTCGTTATTTTTTTTGCCGAACATGAAGACCATGCAAAAGTCTGTTGTATCCATTGGCATACCACCGGCTAGTTGTACAGGACTACAGCAACTAAAGTGTAAAGGCGCTCTCAAAGGTTCCATTCAGTGTATTATTCATAGCGAGCGCCTGCCCGCGCTGACAGCTGTACTACCTGCTCTCGTTATTTGCAGATCTCCTCTCCGTCCCTTCTGTGTCGCACGATGTCACTCAGTCGGCCTTTATCCGATCCCTTGGACCCCGGGTTACGTCAGCTCACGGGAGAAGGGGGGGTTGGCGGGGGATTTTCATTAAAGTGGAATTATTAAAGCGGCAGTCGTTCTTTGTATTAAAATTGTCCAGTTTAATTATGTCCACATTAACAATGGAATGGATTCACTAAAAACGCTAAGGAGAGCAGTTGTAGGTTACTTTTTGTAAAATGTGCAAATAATTAGTTTTTAGTGATCAAATCGTTGTAGCTAGTAATTTTTTAATAACTCTGGGCAGTCTGGGCCTAGTTTTATTTCGTTATCCTATACATTTTATTAAACACATTATTTGGTGTGATTTCCCATGCCTAGCTTAACATGTATCATACTGTAGGAACAGCAAAAAACATATTAATGTTGTGTTGTGTGAAAGAATTGTTCTGTTTACATTCACTTCTGGTGTTGGAGAAAAGAAAGTGTATTTTTCTCAAAAGGTTTCATAAAGCAGCACATGGGCACTTATCAAAGTGCTGAAAAGCTTCCAGAGTTGCAAAAAACACTAGAATTACACTGTGAATTCCTGTCTATCCTTCAACTGTAATGAAATATGAGTCACAGTAAAACTATCTGTCACATTTTTTTCATGTTGTTTGATATCTTCACGCTGTCAGATGAAGGTTATGCACACTTTAGGACTTTAATTTTAGCGCTTTAAAAGGGTGTTCAATGCCACATAGTCACAGTGGGGAGAAAAATCAGGGCTGTCAGATTGATCTCATATATATTTCATATACTGACATCCAGGTGTCATGCTCACGCTTCAAAAATAGCAAGCAGGGCTGCAGGAAGTCTCAGAAAAGCTCACGTGAAACGTGGGTAAAATGCATGATGGGAACACCCCCAATCAGCCCTGGAATCTGTTAGTGTACTGGAAGAGGATAGGCTGGCTGTCATCTGGAGGATGGAAATGAGATGAAGAAAAGGGCGGTGGAGTCAGTTTCCTGACCGCATATTGGTGCCATTCTACATAACCAGGGGAATATGCTAAAAATACGCTTCCAAGGTACTGCTGCAGGACTCCTGTGGAGGTGAGGTTCCCTAGACAAATGTATGAAATGTATTGAAATGCACACAGACACCCATCCACACACCAGCCGCACCCACAAACCTCACACACCATGTGCCACCCACACCTATATATCACACACACCCAAATATCTGACACACCAATTTTCCACACACACACAAACCCAACACACTCGAATAGCGCACAGTCCTGCACGCTGCACATATCCATGTTCCACACACTTCCACATAACAGCACACAGCCACACAACACTCACAGTTAACACTGAACCCAGGATAGTTATGGATGACTATATAATGTGAAACTCATGACAGGTATGTAGATACAGCAGTAGGGTCATTATATTGACTGAAATTGGTCTATCTAAGCTCCACTCTCTGAAGTTTTAATATTATGCAGAGAGGGAAGGAGATATGACACAGGATTTCCATAAATTTCAACATGACCCAAACATGTTCTTACTATTTGTCTAATTGCCTCCCTTTGACCAAAAGCAAAATGCTTCATTGATTCTATTTTGCCCATGTTTTTCCTCAGCCTCTGATATGTCTAGCACAAACTCTCGTGTTTAGAGATGTCCCGCTATGCCCCCCGATGTGAGTGAATTTGTTCCTGTTATCTAACTGTGGTAGCAAACAAAGGGGTGTGTTTGCACTCAGAAAATAATCCTGTTACTGAATGAGCAGTCAACACAGTTGCCTCATCATTGTCAGCCAAAAAGCAATCATGCTCCTCAAGCATCTAGATAGGATTAGATTTTGAAAGGAAAATTAAATACTGCTGTGTTGTAAATCAAAAAACCGTGGCGAAAAAGAAAATTGGCACGGACCCTCCTTGTCATATGAGCTGTCAGATCTATTCTGTTCTTCCCCAGTTTCTTTGCTTTGCTATGTTTTGATTTTCATACTCTAGCACATGAGAGGTGGAAGGCTAAAGACACAGGCAGTTGATTAAAATAATATTTTCTGCTGAGGAGAACAGTGATCGCAAAGTTCACAGACCCCTATCTGTTGTAGTTTGTAAGTGAAATCAGCTTTAGATGATAGTAATTTTTTCTGATTGCCATAATGTGTATAATTTTATCTTCATCTACAGGAAATAGCAAGGACCCGAGGAGAGAAAATATGTCTGATTGAATGACCCATACGTAGTGCTGTTCTGTATCTCATTTTTTTACAGCAGTGATTTAGGGTGGCTGAATGGAGAGGGAACTACAGTTCCATCTGCAAAGTCACTGGTTTGAATCTGTGGGAACAGTACTCAACCTCAATTTTTCAGTATCTCTTTGTACAAATGGATAATGTGCGAAGGGTAAGCTATACTGTTTGATAGTACTTTATCCACCACCCCCAAAGCTAAAAAAACAACCCCACAATTTGACACTTGAGATATGCAATTACAGATGTTCATCGATTTCTGATCTTGCTACAATTTAGAGATAAAAATGATCTGGACCATTTTACACTGCCGCTCTGATTCTTATCCAATTCAGCAGATTTCTCAGACCAGGTGTCCTGATGAGACCCCTTGTCTGCATCTCTTGTTGGAGGCATACCACAAGGCTCAGTCCTTGGTAAAATACGCTTTTAACTTCCAGACAAGATCGCTGCCACCCCTGATAGCCTCTTATGGTTTCTCATACCACTGCTATGCTGATGACAATCAAATCCTTCTTTGTATTTATCCTGCTGGCACACAGCTTTCTATAAGAATGGCAGTGTACCTAGCACCTCTTTTTGAAGGAACCGCCCATCAATTCAACCTAAACCTACCTACGCCAAACTTGCAATACCTCATGAGTGAGTCACAGACATCACTATCTCCTTGGAGAACACTGCCTCGACCCTCTCCTAGATTTCCAAGAACCTTGGAGTTAGAACTGACAAATCAACTAGTCCTCTCCCAGAGCACCACAGGGCTGACCTGCTCCTGCAGCCTGTCCATGGTAAACATCAGGGAAATATGTCTATTTCTCACCATCTGCTCTGTATACGCCCTTGCTCTTGTTCTGTCCTATGTGGATTTTTGTGTTTCCCTCTGAGCTGGCCCTTTTACCAGCCCCACCTGATCTCCCCACATCATCAAGAGCCGTGCTGTGTGATTAGTCAACACTGTCCCCACCTACTCACAAGCCGCAACTCTCTTTTTGTCCTGTCACTGGTCACCATTCACTGTTTGTATCTGCCTTGAAACACTGGCACCTGGACCCTCAACTCCCTCAGGCACCACAAAAATGACCTTCTCAATCTCAGCCTTGGCCCTCTAGTGGTGGAGTGAGCTACCCATCTCAAGTTGAACAGCAGGGTCAGTAACCTCCTGTTGCCCTGTAAAGACTCACCCGTTCAAGATTGCACCTGGGTTCATCTGGATGTGTCCTAATATGATGGCTGGGCAAAGACCAGAAACACACCTGAGAAGTTAGAACTGACAGAGAACAGCTGCTAACTGTGAAGTTATTACAAAGTTCTTCCTTTTGTCGCTGGCTTCCCTGCTTATTTTCCATTTGACTTATGCATTATACGTTCTAATGCTCTGTATCTCACCCCGAATGATTGCATATTCAGGATTGATAGTTTGATGTGACTCATTCAGGTTTACAGCTAGTGAAGCTAGAGAGCTAATTTGGAGCATTTTGCACACAAGAAGTAAGGTGAAGGGAACAAACAAAGCTTCATTAATAGGAAGGCTAGAGGCGCCATACAGTGGTGTTGCGTTAAGAAGTGTCCAAATCCCACGTTCCACATGTTCCCTGTGCATTGTTGGGAAAACAGAGTTTTCTATAAGGCAGTGTTCACTTTATGTTATGGAGAATATGCACAAAACAATCATTATGCATTCCCAGCTCATACATTTTTTGTTATTTCTACGCAAATGTTTCATTTCGTTAGCCTCTTTTGAATGCTGTGTGCCTCATTTCAGGGGAGTAAATAGTTTGGATGATTGTCTGTTTTCTTTTGTTTTTTTTTTTTTGCTGCTCGGGGGCCCCCAAAAGTGGTGGTCCAGTCCCCAGGGACTCCATAAAAGAGACGGTTTTTCACAGCAGCGATTATTGCCGGGTAAGAGGGGTCACACTTGGGCAGGTGGCAGGTGGAAACAGGTGCTGAAATCTAGAGAGGAGAGCGCCACGCAGGCAGAGGTGTGTAATGAGTGTGGGCGGATCAGAGCACTCTGTCTAAATACAGATGTGAGAGGCGCTCAGGCAAAGGCAGACAGGAGACCCCGACGGGATTCTTAATTGTGTTCCAGGGTCAGCAAAATAAATCAGAAGCTTTTTTTGTCCGGTTTATTAAAGCGTTAGTCTTAAAATGACTGGTGAGATGGCATTAGCCTGAATCATGAATTAGATTTCACTGGCATTTATACATGCAAGCACTTATAGGCTGGAATTGCATTCAGAATGGTCTCCAACACACATTTGCGTGACCTGAAAAACAAATCATGTTCTTGATCTTTCCAGACACAACTTGTTTTGTCTTCATGGCAGCTGATGGCAGGTGAATCTTACAGTGATGCAATTTAACAATCTGACATGTGATGCACAGAATTGGGAGATAAAAAAAAAAAACTTTTGCTGTCTATTGGGCATATTGACTGTTTCACAGTGATTTACATTTTATCAATGGCTGGCTATGAATGTTTTACCTTGAGTTCATTGACGACAGAGGAAAATCGTACAGCTGATATCACCCGTATTGTATGTGTTATGATCACTGTGAATGCACTTCTCAGGCATTCATATATACCATTTACTGACATTGACTCACACTGACTCTCAGAATAATACTAATTCAACCTCTGTCCCTGATGAACCTAAAGTAAATGTTTTATTCAACTTGAATACAGGTGTAATGAATGCCCTGTTTTTGTACAAAAGAAAAAAAAGAGAATATTGGTATTCATACAATGTCTCCATAGTCATATGTTCTTTCCATGTGCACATTTAAAATGACTCCCTTATCAGACTGCCAGTTGATACAGAAGGAATGGGCAGGCTCTTATTCTCATCTCTGGGAATTCATGTGGCAAATATGTACTGTGTATTGATGGAATGCTAGGGTGGAGACTGTTACATAATTCTTCTTTGCACTGTCTAAGACCTTCTCCATGGATGTTACGTCTGTCTGTGTGTGTGTTTGTGTGTATAGTTTTTCAGATTATTTTGGTGTTTTTACTTGACAGACCTTCATTCTTACCTGTCCTTGCTGTAATATTTGTTTCATATATGTACAGTCTGTCAACAAAAGGAGCAACCTGTTAAAGACTGTCAATTTAGCATCCAAGGTCACTGATATACAAGCCTGCAGATGTTTCTTTTTCAAGACAAGCTTCATACCGACTGCAGTAAACCAACTGATAAGCTATTGCGCTAATGTGCATAATCTCGATGCATGTAAGTGTCACCTGAAGTGAAGTGTCATGTTCAGAACATCTGGTTGCTTTCCTCCATGTACACAGTATTGACTGTGTTCCGTGAAAACGAGTTTACTGGTGTTCGGGTAATAAATGAAACCTGAATCTGAATACTCTGAATACTCTACTGAAAAGTGTAGCTCTCTTTGGCTTTGCTGCCACAAGTTTGAAGCTGGTTCTTCTCTGCGAAAACAGAAGTACTGATAGGCAGTTCCTCACTAATTAAATTGTACAGTAGTCCTGTTGTGAAGTTTACAGATAGGTGTATAAAGTTAGCTAGTCGGCCAATCTATATCCATAAAACATATGCATCCCCTGTACAATTCCCTGTCGCTTGGAGGCTGAATGCTGGAAGTATGAATAGTGGATTTAGCTGAAATATGAAAGCAAGACATGAATGCGTGATAGGAGCTTTCTGCCTGCGGTGGATTTCTGGCCTGTCACACACCTGCTGCTTCCCAGACACTGAACGCAGTGGGGAGTCCCATCGGAGCCTGCAGCTCACACGGTTTCTTTATTGGATTCTGCGACACCTGGCCACAGGCCAGCCAATCAAAAGCAGCTCTACATTATCTCTATTAACCTATATTTGATAAGAGGGGAGAAGTGTGTATTTTGCCTGTTGCACTACAAGAACTTTACGTTCTTCCTCATTTTTGCTCATACTCCACTTGAATACCATAGGTCAATTATGAAATAGGAGGGAGGATAACAAGGAGAGAGTACCTCAGTGGGAGACAATAGGTACTGTACAGGCAATGTGTCGTATGCACTACTAGCATTAGCATTGTTATGTCTAATATCCATGTCCAGGCATTGCATTCAGAATTAAAGATAATTACTCTCAAAACCGTTAAATGCCTCCATGAGTTAGAGTGGAGGAGACTGTCTGTGGTCGTCCCGTTGTAACGAATATCTGGACTAGATAGAGCTATCTGATGAGACTGACCTATTGTTTGACCATTAAAAAAAGAAGTGGAGAGATTGGGACCCTGCCACAAACCTATGCAAAGTTGTGCAAACAGCGTTCAACTCAAGCGATAGAGTTCTCCTTCGCGTACGACACTGCTACCATACGGAAACGATCGCGAATACCAACGTGAATGCCACCGTCGTTCTTGGTCTACCTTCATCTCACCGCCTGAGCTGCTATCTTAAATCTCCGTTGCTATGGCCCAGAGGGCTGAATGTTTGAACAATCTATGCTGGGAGTCGCTCAGGTCGCTCAGTCCTTTCGCGAGTGCATCGATACCTGGCGTTGTCCGGCGAACAGTAGTGCAGGACCGTTAGTGGTCAGTCCGAGTTAAATTACGTAACAATCGGTAAAGACACTTAAAAGGTCTCTGAATGCACTGTCAGACAAACAGCCACAGAATGGGACTGGTCCTAATGGTAATAACGTGTGCGGTTGCGGCTGAAGACTGGCGCCTCACACAAAGTAATATGATTTCTGCATATTTCTGAGTGCGGATTTTGTCACCTTTATCTTATTACCTCGACACCCGGAAAAACAGCGGTTGCCCATTTATCTATTCACTGTCTCAAAATAGTAAAAGAGATATTTACAGATGTTATGTAAACCCTTATGCAAAAAAAAAAAAAAAAAAAAAAAATCCAGCCCCTAAGCTGCCACGCGGTAAAATATATTTGTTTCCCCAACTGAATTAGTCTTTTGTTTTTCACGGTAAGCCGCGCATCTCTATTATTTTTTTCATATCTCCGCAATTATAATCATTATTGTTAGCCACTTGCGAAAAAAACAGACTTTTAAGCGCAAGTCAATGTACAAATTGTTGGTAATTAATTTTTCATTTTTATTGCAATCAAAATTGAGTGGTTTCTTTAGAGTAATGAACCACTGCCCCATCCCCTTGAATGTAATGATTAAGCTTCAGTAACTACAGCCATTCAAATGTTGCTTTTGTTTGGCTGTTTTGTGTACCTTGTGAGTCATCCTCGGAGTGTATCCGTTGTTGCAGTTTACTGTGAACGGCAAGAGATAACCTTGAGATGACCGTGCAACAGAATCAAATGTGTGGCAATGATCAAAAGAACATAACTCAGAAATATGAAATAAATACTTTAGCATATTGCAATAAAGAAGCAATGACATTTTTTCCTCAGAAACTTTTGTAAGGTCTTTACAATGACCTCTATACACAGCTTGACAAAGTTAACACACTGCACAAGCTAACAAATTTTACAAAAAAATTTAAAAATACCTGTATTAAATAAACTTGAGGGATGAATTTCGACGTCCCTCTAATTGGGCATTCAAACAGCACATCTCGTCGCTATTAGGCAGACCCTGTGTTTAGTCTACATTACCACAATCAACCAGCAGATGGCACCCTCATCTGCTTGAGATTGAAGGAGCAATGGAGCCCTGTGGACATAAACCAAATAACTCAATAATACAAAAGCAGACTTTTCTGAAAGATAAGCTCTTGTAGCAGCACCAGATTTTTTCCCTCTAAGTTTTCAAGGTTTTTGTCTTTTTGTTTGAGCAACCATGAGTAACAACATTTTGGCATTTCACAGATGAGTCAACATGTAGACAGATTCAAAGGTCTTCTATCAAATACCAGTGGCAGCCAAAGATTAAATGGCCACAAGATCTTTTCATAATGCACCTTGACCTGAAACTTCTGATGTAATGTATGTTTTCAGCAAGGGAAGCCTCTCTTCAAGGGAACCACTGATTAATAAAAAAGTGGTGAAAAATATTGCCAATGAACTGCGCTGTGATGTAGCAAATGACACTGGTCCAATCACGTTAATTACCAAAGAGCTTGGGCAGTTACTATATATCCAGGCAGAGTGATATGATTGGAAATCTTTAGGCTGCACCGCACAGTCCTCTGTGATGGATCAGTGCTTCAGAGGCCATTTCAGGAAGGCTTCTAAGAGGCTCTGCGTAAGCCATTTGTTAATGACCCTTTCCGTTACTTTTTTCTTTTTCAATAAAACAAAGCCTAGAGAAGCCAGCACAACCCTAAAGGGCTGAGGAGAGACACAATCAATGTGTTAATTACTGCTTATGAAGAGGAGAGAAGGGAGGGGAGGCCGAGAGAGAGGCAGACCTGCAACCCCCCCAACCCCCCACCCCACACCCACCTCCTTCTAATCCCAACAGCAGCCAGTCATGTCCAAAGGATTTCAAAGGATCCCTATGGTTTTTTTTTACTGGCAGTTAATTTGAAAACACACCCTAGAAGAACCGTTTAGTGAAGCAAACACCACATCAGTGTGTCCCTTACAAGGCTATTTTAGCGTATAAAGACTCAGCACATCCAACCAAAGGCTTTCCCAGAGGTTTTTATTCAAACCGAGCTGTGCTGGGTGCCTTTTAAGCAAGTGACCTTGTGAGGGTGCAGACAAACCTAACTGCGTGCAACTACAGAAAGCAGTGGCAGCCATAGCAACAACTTCTCTGCCATGCAACTCCTTTTGTGTCATGTCACTACCAGAGCCCAGAGTAAAAATACCCATGATCCCCTTCTGCCACAAACACTTTGTAGAGGATATAAGAAACGACACTTCAAAAGCAGAAATGTTGGGTAGCTTTATTTAGAAAAATAAATAAAAACAAACACAAATAATTAGACAGGTAACAAATCTACAATAAACCTTTTTTTTTTCATAATCAGTACACTTATGTTAATTTATACGCTAGCTGCCCCCTCCCAAGAAATTCTTCAGATATCTTTAAAATTATGCATTAACAAATTAACAAATTGTTTAAATATTAGATTTAAAATTCAGAAATATACATTACAATTACATGAAAAAGAGCACAATTAGACATCGAGTAGGGTATGGCAAAGGAGCTACACAAACATGTAATTCATTCTATTTCAAAACACATTTAACAAAACATTAACATACAATACAAAAAGCAGCAGAAGTTCATGGAATGTTAAAGGAATGTTAAAGAAGTCTTAAAGGAATGTTAAAGGTGTGTTAACGGGATGGAATCTTACATGTTTATAGTGAAACCTTTTCAAATAATTGTCATCTAACAAGGTGCTGGATTTTTGGATTCTTGTGACAGACCAGAAAAACAGGGGTACATACAAAGTTATAAAAGGAAAGCAAAGACACTGGGGGTGTATAGGCTGAGAGTAACGGAAACACAATCATTGTTTACTTTCTATTTCAAACCCAACCTATTAAGTGATAATAAAAAATAATGCCGATAGTAGACTGTCCCATAACGTGCTGTTACAGAAATCAGTCCATAGGTGGCACTGTGCTTTTAAGTAAAACTGAGACACCTAACCATGCAAATCTATGGACAACAGTCTTTCGGGAGAAGTTCTGGTCATTGTGTGCAACCTATTCACACATGGAATTTCGAGTCGTGCTTCTGTTTGTCAAAATAGCGGACATTCAATGCCAATGAGCAGGAGGAATGCTCTGGGATGTTTAGGCAGCCATAGGGAAACATTGCAGCTAACACAACACAATTAAAGTAATGCCGCATCCTTGAAGGGGAACAACAAACAAATCTACATTGGTGGTGGGATGTTTTTTCCCCTATTAGTTGGTGGGGGTGGTGGTGGGTGTTAACCCTTGACCTCATCAATTCTGTTCCCTGTGCCTGGGCAAAGCCACTGTGTGGCCACTAGGGCAGATTATGGACCACACATGGATCCCTTCTGACACCTATCAACATTACATTGCTGTTACAGCAGGGGGGTTGAATTACAGACCAGAACATTTTTTCATTCAAGCTATATTTCCTTGACAGGGTATCACCACACTGGGGACAAGTGTGTGGTTGTGTCACTGGACAAAAAAAGCAAAACGAAGAACAAGGGGAAGGACAATCAGGCAACCTAGATAGGTGGCCTGGCACTATACCAGTTTGTGCATTTCATCACCTGGGTCCTCATGCTTTTACAGTGGGACTTGTGAGCCAAGAGGACTTGTGTGCAAGCGTGAAGGGAACTCTGGGAGATTCCGTACACACCGCAGCCTCACCCTGCCTCTGAAACTGGCATATGCCATGGACACCAGCACATGTCAGGGGTCCACATTTCTTAACCAAAGCATTGTTATGTAATGGTGGAATTTCACCTCTGACTGTGACTTTAGCTTTCCATGAAGCAATCATTAATAGTAAAAACAGAAATCAGTTTGTGCCCAGCACTGAAACACAGCAATGGGATTACTGGCATGTATGACCATAAACCTTCACTTGAGAGTATTACCCCGCACAAACCTTCCTAAGGGATAGTTTACACGAAAGTGATTCATTACAGTGAGTGTGGCTCCCTTAATGACTGCATAACCCCACTGTAAAGTGTAGTGCATCTGAACCCTCTCTCCTCACACCAAACGCCGAATGTATTTTTGGGGCAGCAGGGTAGAGCTGTGGGTTGGAAAAACCAGTGTAGCTTAGTGACTGTCACAAAATCCCTCTGACCTGGCTGCAGGACGTGTAGCCTTTCTGCGGTCCCGTGGGGGAAAGGCTCTGCCGGGACGACGGATGAGAGAGTGAGGACGAGCGTGAACGTTCACGCCATGGCTAGAGTTTGTTCGGCTTTTGCGTGAGGTTGAATTATCCTGACCAGCTCTCTGCTTTAAAACAGCTAAAACAGGAGCCATGCGACCACCCACGGGGGAAAGCTGTGGAGCGCGACGTTAAAAAAAAAAAACACCACACACATCAGTAAAGTCGCTAATCAACCCTGTCTCATTACATAACAGGGTTCTTGGGGGCAATAATGACCCAGTTCAAATGACAAATGTCCTCTTGTCAAGAAACTATGAAAAAATCACTGGCACTGGCAGCCATGCCCTGTTGGTATTGCAGATACTATTCTCTTTTTACTGTAAGGTGCAGTCAAGAGTTTTGCTGACTATAACTGCTATAATACTGTAGGGTTAGAAATGCTTAATATTTCAAAATTAATTTCCTGAAAGCTGTTTTTATATAAGGTGAAAAAAACTTTGGCTCCAAATAGTGTCTTTGGTATATAAAAGACTCTATCATCCAAAATAATGCAGGTGGAGTAGAACAGTGTAGGAGGAGAGCTGTCAATCACAGATACCCATTCATTTCACAATCACCTCCGGCACGAGGCCATGGCTGTTGCCTCGTCAATCTAAGAAGACTGACTTTGGTGACTGCACACACACACACACACACACACACACACACACACACACACACACACACACAAACACACACACACACACAATCCTGAGGCAGTGAGAGAAAATGAGAATGTCAGCTAACGCACACAGCTACCGAGATATTAACCCCTTCCTTTCTTGAAAGAAGACCTTAACTAGCTCAGCTGTGTGTGGCAGGGTAACCTGTTCAGAGGCCTTGCTACTTGAAGTCTGAGGAAGGATTGGATGATAGTTTCACACACCTTGTGGTATACACCAAATGTGGTGCAAAAAACTGGAATTCAGCAACAAGGCTATGGAGCAGGAAAATAGCCTGGTGATGGCACTGGTTTCTTCTTTATTGGCATACTTCTAAGGACAACTTCACGCCAAAGACAGGCATGTTCGCCATCCCTGTGAGTGGGGATGCCTTGAATTGGCACTGCTGGGTCTGTGTGGACATGGCAACTACAGACGGTGGTGTGTCAGTCAGAATGCACTGAGAAAGCAATGTGGCAGTGCTTCATATTCCCTGTCATAATCCCTTTCTCTTAATCCCTCTGGGAAACCAGATGCTGCTCTTATTCCCCATTAGACATCCGATTACGATAAAGTTGAGTAAACACCTCGATAGCACATAAATGCTTGATCTTGGATGAGCATCGGCTGTGTCTTTCAGCACAGTAGAGTTCTTTTGCACTGTTTGAAAATAAAGGGTAAGTCTCCAGAAAAAAAAATCAAAGGTACAGTATCTGTAATCTAACACTGGACTCAAATGGCCCTAAAACAACTGCACCAAGGAAACAAGCCCATCATTCGTGCTGCAGCGTTCTGGCTGCTTCCTAATTCGACTGACAACTTGGCTCAACATTTTAAAACAAATCACAATTCTATTCAGAAGTATTCAAAAATGTAGTAAAGATCTTTTCAGACCTGTTAAAAAGACATGTTACACCCAACCTTGAGTTTATATCCTCTTGAGGTGGATGAATATTGGTTATCAGACAACACATACATTTTTTTTTAACCTGGACTAGCACAGAGAACGCTTTGTAATCACGGTCTACATTCTACATCAAACACAAAAGTATGTGTCACTTCCAAAGCCTTTGGAGAAATCATACAGTACAGAGAACAAAAATCATAAAACAAAAAGTAGGAAAAATTGTATTTTAAAAAATACTGAACATATAATCAGGATAGGGAAAGATGTGTTGCTCATCTCTAAGGAGCAGTGTTAAGGGAGAAGAATGAACAGAGTGCTCCTGGTCTTGCCTACTTGAATCTTAAATGCAATTGTAATAACATTCCTTTCAATATCTTACTCAAAACACTCCCCTCAATCCATTATCTCCGCAATTCAGATGGAACACCACACTCTTTCTTCAACAATATGACTTATGCATTTATTCAGTTAAATGATAGTGGGGAAAAATACCACTACAGAAATGTCACACACATTCAATCTCAATATGCAAAAAAAATGTGACAGGAAATTGTAAAAGCTCAAGCTTAAACTAGAGAAATAAACCATTTCAAACAGCAAGTCAACGACTAAAACACTGGCCTTTGTATTGAAGCATGTTCATATTTAATCTCCCAAAATGCTTATATAGGCAGGGATATAAGGCAGGGAACTCTGTAGGTTTGTGTGAGGGGAAAAGGCTTTAATATGGTAATACCAGCATTGCTGACAAGTGCTGTGTTACCATAGCTTACCATTGTAGAATGTTCTTTATCAACCCAGCTCAAATAACATCTGACTCTTAACACATCCTTCTCTCTGTTTTTGAGACAGCAGTGCTCTTTAGTACATAACTGTCACAGCATAGTTGTGATTCAGTACGGGAGATTACAACCCAAGTGGCTATCACTGCAGGTCACCTAAGTGTGATATTGAGGGGAGGAGGGTGTTTCTGAGGCTCTGCCTGTGTCTGATTGGCTGGTGTTATAGCTGACATCAGGAGGTGTTCACTGGAAGAGGTAACACCAGGCCACACTGGGCTCCCTGTCCCATGGCTCTCTCTGCAGAGGGGAGTGATGCTGAGCTGGACTGAACAGCATTAGTATCATGTAGCGCAAGGCCTACTGTACACATTCTATTAGTCTGTGACACTTCAGGCCATCTCAGTGCCGTCGGTGGCTTTTGTGACCTTGGAAATTAAATTCTGAGGACGAACATTTTCGTTGTCAGCAGCAGAGGCGGAGGTACGGCGTGGCATAGCGATTAAGGAGCGTGGCTTCTCGCCCCGAAAGATTCAGGTTCGGGTCCCAGGAGAGCACCACTGTTGTAGCCTTGAGCAAGGTGCTAAACCCAAATGGCTCCACTGAAAATCCAGCTGTATAAATGATTAACACTTAAAAATATGTATGCTGCACAAGTAGCACAGGACAAGGGCACCCGCAAAGCAAATAAATAACATTAACGGGGCTGTTCTACCCTAGCCGTCCTACCGAGATAGCTTCCTCTGATTCTAACCTCCCAGCACGGTTTTAAACCACTGCGGCATTCAAAAGAGCAATGTTTCATCAAGTTCAGCCTCAGCCAGTTGTGAGAGCAGGGGGGCTGGTGTCAGCGCTGTGCTGAAGGAGATTAGAGCACTAAGGGCAGAAGATGGTGCAGCAGAGTCTACTTTAGACCTGTTCAATATGTCCCTCTCAAAAGGCCCTTAGAGCAGGGCAGGCCATCCACTGTATGCAGCAGTGGTGGATGTCTGAAGTCTGTCAGTGCTCTAAGGGGTTTAGGTGACCCACTGTTTCTACATCTGTGCAGAAACAGATGTTTCCTGAATGAAATATACAACAGTGGTACTACACAGGTGGAGACCAGAGTCTTTGAAATGGTGCAAGCCGCTGGCAGTTTTCGGTAATGCTTTAAATAATAATATTACACAGAGAATAGCTGGTCTGTGAGGAGTGAGTGGCAGGGTGAAGGGTCAGATATTGTCGTGTGATGGTGAGGTGCTGTTGGCAGCAGAAGGGAGCACTGACCCCTGCTGGACAGCCCCTTTGCTCTCCACGGTGACAGACCCAATCCCCAAGCTGCCATTGGCTGTTCTGGAGCGGGAGCCACGGCTGCTTGACCTGAGGAAGGGCAAGAAGGCGGGGCTTGACTCTGAGGTGATGACGATGCTAGGGATCCGCACGACGACACCCCTCAGGGCAGCCCCCTCCACGCCATCACCGGCCTGTCAAAATTGAAAGCACAGGGGGAAGCAACACCAGAGAGGCGTTACATTTTTGGACCTTCACCCGAAGTTTCAATGTCAGTTGTGAGAACATCAGTCAGTTCTACTATGGAGTGGAGAGTGGCACAGCACAACAGCGATGTTTATGAATTATAGGATGAAATGAGAAGAATGTGAAGAATCACTTAAGTTTTTGTGACTAAGGGAACAAAATTACCTTTAATTGTCAGTAATTACAACTGTCAGTCTGTTTCACTCTGAATTATCTTGTCTGTAATTAGTCACAGATTTCACTAATTAACTTTTCCTGCTTTGAAGCACCACCGGCCAGGATACCATTGGATTGAGCTATACGCAAGGGTAGGTCATTCTAGCAGCGTCAAGATCACTGTTTATGACACATAAGTAAAGGTATACTGAAGGCTATTAAAAGACAAAAGACTTTGCTCTCCATGGTCAAACACCATTGTACGATTGGTTCAGATCAGTGAATAATTGACACAATAACTCAATCTTTTTTATAGTTCACAATGCCTCAGTTTGCCTGCAACAGTTGAGGTTAAGCGTGGGGCACCAGTGCGCTTTAATTCAATGATACAAGAAAATTATGATGAAGGTGAACTACTAAGCAAATAAATCAAAATTATTAATCAAATTCTAAAAAATGCAAGAACACAAGATTAGTAGGAGAGTGCTGAGGTGGAGAAATACTGATTAAGGTGTATGGAGACATAAAGTTGGCACACACAGGGCAAAAACATAACAGTTTTCACAGAGAAAGTCCAAATTTTCTGCAGCAAATTTTCCTGTCCATGGAGGCTTGTCTCAGGCCATTTGATACAATGCCAGACTCAAGCCATGAACCACAGAAATGATTTTCTACTTCAGTGGGTCTGAATTTTTCTGTGACAGTGAAGAAGCTCGCAGTAATGGGAGGAACCTGTTTTGTGCCATGTCATTTATCACTACCATTAATTTGCTAATGTTGATAAAAATAGCTTTACATTAAAAGCAATTTGGCAATGTTCTTCTACAGGGCAGTGATGATATACTGCCACATATCCGGACCTTTCCATTGTGCTTGTGCCACTTCCTATTCAAGCATTTACTTTAATCATCATTTGTGTTATTGGACAGTTATTAACGTTAATCGGCTAAACCATCATTAAATTGCTTCTCCCCTGTGATCATCATATTATATTTCCCATCTGTTAATGCTCGACAAAATCACACAGTTATTCAAATCATGTCAAAAGCATTCACGGTCTAAATCTCAAAGATTAAAAAGACAGAGAATAATCCAAAGCAATCCTGTATTTAACTGACCCTGAAAATTGAGATGCACGTGTACTCTGTTCACACACACAGCGTCAGGCCCCTGTCCCTGTTTTGGCAGTAGTTTGACATGTCGCTGCAAACACAGCCAGACTAAATCAATCTGAAACAGTCCTGCTACATTTTAAATTGATCACACTGTGAGACCAGACCAAATGATGCTCGTGATGGAGACGGTCTGATTGGCACAGACAGCATGACACAGTTGCCGATAGACAGACTGACACAGTTGCCGATAGACAGACTGACACAGTTTCCGATAGACAGACTGACACAGTTGCCAATACTTACGGCTGCAGGGGAGCTGCGGTCCGATTGGCCGACCTCAGCCATGGAGATATCATCCACATCAACAGAGGTCTGAAAAGAGCACAGGAAGGGCAAAGGTCATTCAGCTAACCAATCACATTGTAATACTGTATATCACACGGAACTGTGTAATACATGTCATATAAGATCATCACTTTTTGCACTTAATTCTGTATAATCATAATAATAAGGATACAATTTTATCACAGAGGTCATGGGTTATGTGAAATTGAGATATGCTTGTGAAACGCTGAACATTCTGTGAACATTTATAATTGCAAGTAAACACATTATTATACTATGTAACCAGTGATAAAATTAAAAACCTCTGTATTAATGCCATTAGAAATGTATAAAGGCATGTAAAGTGTATAAAATGAGCACCTCTGTGACTTGAAGCAAATTGCTCACGTTGTGTCTGTGATGTTAACTCGAATTCCTGTGCTAAAATCACGGCACGTGAATTATTCTGACTGAGCAAACACCCCATCATGCAGCACATACAAAGCACCTCAGCCCACAGAAAACAAGAACAAGAGTTCACTGGAGTTTGCGTTTCAGTTTGTTTCATTTTAGTAGTGGAAAAACTTCACTCAAAATCCAGCTATTGCATTCTTTTGTCTGTGAGGTTTTTCTGTCCCTAGCGAGATGCCGTACATGCCGATGCAGATGGGTTTTAACAATGACTGCACGGCCTCGAGAAGTGAGTCCATTGCTGACTGTGGGATGAGTTGGCTCTGCCAGTCAGAGTGGATGGGGAGCAAGGAGGGTGGGGGAGGGGGTGGCAACAGGACCAGTGTAAACTGCCAGGGCTCGTTCCAGCCACCGAGAGCAATCATTCCCCCGGGGTTCAACCCCATCTCAAGGCTTAGGGCAAAGAACTACGACTTCAACAACAATCACACAATAAGGAAATCTTGTTCAGCCTCCAACCTCAAGCTGACTGTTTAGTTCACGTTTTTGCATTGGTTAACTGTGTTTCAGAGCACCCCATGTTTCAGAGCACCCCATTTGTGCCATCCTCCTCCCATGTCTCAATCTGTGATTGAAAACTATAAATTGTTTTTGTATTGCATTTGAATGAGAGATTGAACCTCATCTCACCCAATTCTAAAAAATGTTAAAATGCAGTTATTAAAGGGATGCACAGTAGCCCGGGACTGTAGTATCGCATGAAAGAGTTATCGTTTTGATCTGATAATATCCTGTGTTTAGCTTTTGTGTTACTGAAGTGCATTTCTTTACAGAAGGTTCAGAACAAGGCACTTGGAAGCATGCTATGTGTATGATGACCAAACAGTTTAACCTACGAGCCCCTGATATGCAGCTATGCCCTTCTGCATCATGAGCAAGGTGACTTCAGCACTGCTCTCAGCGCCGTCCCTGCCTAACTCCCTCCAAAGCCGATGTGACAACATCATCACCCTGGTGAAAAACATCCCAGATCTATTTTGGATAAATTTGCTTCGGAGAGTCCTGCATCGGTCGACGCCGGGAGGGTAATTGAAAAATGGATCTCATTTAACATGCGGGAATGGCGGCTTTGGTGCTGATGGCGACGGCACGTTAGAGCTCGCGCTAATGACGGAGCCGTTCGTGTTGACAAAGGGAGACAACGACCGGGGCTTAAATCTTTCAGCACTTTAATTACAGTCGGAGGGCGAGGCGAGGGGTTCCGTGCACAAAACTGCAGCGGTTGTGTGAGGCTTAGCAGTTTAATGGCATGGAAGCTGAAGGACAAAATACTTGATTACATGTTTCAACCAGGGCAGGCTGCCAAAAAGATGAAGCATGTGATTTAAGTAGGGATTAAGACTATTAACTGATAAATGGATTAAGAATATTTCAAATATGTTCATTGCACCCAGCAGGTACAATTTACCTTAAAATGTGGTAAGTTTTGAATTCATGTCAAATATCAGGAAAAGTACAAGTATTTAAAAGTAGCTGAATGAATTAAAAGGTAGTTCATTGAAGAATTAATGCCATACTGATCACTGTTACAAATACACCACTTCATCTTTGTGGTTTCCAGATCACAGTAAGCACTGTGATCATTAGTGGTGGCCAGATTATCAAGAGGGGAACACGATTCATTTAAACAGTTTGGAGGCAAATAAATTATATTTTTTGACGTTAATGTCAAAGTCTGACTGGAATCAGTAATGCTGCCAGGCATCTTCTACTAAAGTAGACTGCCACATGCGGGCAGTGCCAGAATAAGGTGCAAATATTATTATGATTGTACAACTTGGGGTAGTAATAATCATTGTTGGTAATTATGTTCTTACACTGCAATGCCACGCCCATTGCCCTAACCCCACATCTATCCCTGAACTTCATTTCTCTGTATCTGCATGCCCAACAGCCCCAGGAATTTATAGCAGTAGGAGAGTGAGACCTTGTGAGCCCTAAAATGAGAAGAGCTATTATGTGTTCCCAGAGACACATGGAATTGAAAGAATCACAGTGTTTTGCTATAGAAAGCAGTCTTTGATTGGTTTGTATGACTGAAGGCAAATGAAAGCTCCACCTGGTATGGGGTTCCCTAAGCCACGCTCTGAGAGTGCCTTCTCTTTTCCCACGCACACTCACGCGGCTCGGCTTGGCTCAGCTGGGGAGGTTACCTTCTCGAAGATGCCCGAGTCGTGACTCTTCAGCTTGGACTTGAAAGAGTTTGTGGGCTTGAAGTCTGGCACCTCCGCCGTGTCCTTGCTGATCTCGCAGGACACCTGTCTGCTGGCAGGACGGGACCCCAGGCTGGAGAGGTCCGCCTCCGTGTCAGTCCAGCCCTGTGGAGGGGCGGGGCCACAGAGGGCAGGGGTCAAACACTGCAAGCAATATACATGATGCTGAAGAGAAGGTCACACTTTATACTTTGCAACTTCACAAGGCATTCATAATCCATATGTCATCTCATCACCAGCATGGTGTTACCACTTTATAAAACAGTTATAAACACATATTGCCCTTGGCTGACATAAAGTAATATGCATACACGTTTAAATGCGGTTTCATTGTTTTACATAACAAGTACTCACTCTAAGTGAGCTCCCATTAAGCAGTGCATTTGTTTATGTATGTTTTATAAAGTAGTAACACCATGCTTATTAAGGTATTATGAATTCTTTATGAATACCTTATGAAGTTACACTTCATATATAGTATGACCCCAGTGAGACAGGCAGATCATAACAGTCACAGTAGACATAAAGTAGCAACAAGCCAGAGCTTTTGTAAAACAACATAAAACTGTGAGATGGAGAGAGGTCTGACAAGGCTGTCTGGCAAATTTGAATACACATACTCTGTGTTACGTCTACTTCCTATATTTCCTGACAGCTAGTGAAATTACTGTACATTACTGATTTAGCTCTCGAGATCAGACTGAAGCGTAGCCAGGGTCACAGAGGCAGACAGGTGGTGAGTGGGGCAGCAAGAAGGGGGCGGAGCTTGGCACACATACAGATTCGCTCTCGGAGGTGGAGGAGACGCGGGACAGAGACAGAGACAGACGGGGCGATGAACGGCGGCGGTCGCAGCGGCGCACACGTACGGACTCGCTGTCGGAGGCGGAGGAGAGGCGGGACTTGCCGCCGCGGTGGAAGTGGTTGCTGATGTCGGAGGTCTGGCTGGTGACGGTGGAGCGGCGGGTGGACATGAAGCTGCTGGTGGAGCGGAAGTCCTTGGGCTGCACACACAGCAGGGCCCCCAGGCACGGGATGTACTTTGCAATGGCTGACCTGGGAGAGCAAAGCACGGAGTGAGACAGAGGGGTGAGAGGCTGCCCCCTCTGAACCTCTGAATGAGGCACCACTGTGGTGTGTTGACCACGGCCGCCCCAAGTTAGGGGGCTACCCCTGTATTATTGTTTGGGTTTCTGTCAGCTCCTTCAAGAGCACTCAGACAACCCCCAGGGAAAAGGATTTGATTGGACACAAGAAGCACTAATCAGCTATGCAAAATCCATCCAGTTAAATTCCCAGACCTCTTTATCAGTGCTTCTGCTTATTGTTTTGTCAAAACATTCAACCAAAAATCGGGTTCATTTGTCTAATGCGTTAATTTACCTCAAACCTGCTAAATGTAGTATTAATTTAGCTCAAAATTATTTGATGTTTATAAATATGGTGTTTCAAATTTTGACATTGCAATTTATTTCTCTAATTACCCCCTGAAATCTGTTTTCACATTTCCCCTCATGACTTCGTCTTAATGACATGCTGTCCCTTGTGTTTTGCAATGTACAGGATGACAAGGTGCCACTTTAAAACATGTAATTGCCTGCTTTACGTAACTACTCTTAGTCAATCGGTCTTTAAATTCATCCTGACTGTGACCACTTTGAACCTGCGCCCATTACCTTGGTGAATCTAAGTGTGATCGTTCAGAAAAATCCAAAGAACTGGCCACAAGCCAGGGCCTGAGGTACTGTGCTGTTCTACAAAGCCAGCAATCAAACTGCAGCTGTAGAGCACAGTCAAAATCTTTAGCGTCTTTAATTTCCTACACATTCTCTGCAAAGGAATTGAGGTGAGATCATTAGGTTAAGCAAATCATTAAGAGAAGGTATTTGGGGCTGTAGTCATGAATAAATTTTTACACTCCTGCTTTTGAGTCTTGGTTGATTGATTATTGGTATTGTGTGGGTGGATGGGCCGGCGGGTCTTAAACACATTAACGATATGTTAAGAAAGAATGGCACCCGCCTTAGGAATTTTCCCAATACTAAAACAGACAGATTACACAGCAAGACATTTAACCTTCAGACCAGTCATTTTCTGGAGGGAAACCTTTTAGTCAGGGGTCAGCGAATAGGAGCAAAGGCCAACAGCAAAAGCGCTCGATGGGAAAAGTCGATGGTCACCATTCGATTTCCGTTTACCACTACAGCACCACGTACTTTCAATTGGGTAACAAACTCAGGCAATTGTTCATTTTCTTGTTTTGTTCTTATAGATCAGCACAGGTCTGGTAGTCACTGGTGTTACAAAAGTATTGTGTAGGCCTTTAAGAAATGCAGCACCACCATGAGTGTTCTAGCAGAAGAGGCTCTGCACATGGAAGTAATCATAACGTACCTGTATTTTGGGTGGGTGATGGCATAGATGATGGGGTTGTGAATTGCGGAAGCCTTGGCGATTACCGCTGGCACTGAGTTCATGTAGGGGGTGAGGATATCGGCATATCTGCGGGAGAGAGAGAGTAAGGGGTAGTGTGTGTGTGTGTGTGTCTGCGTGATGTTCAGCTTACTCCAAGCTGAACATCACGCAGTGTTAGTGCCCGAGCATGATAGGCAAGCATACTGTGACAAGAGACAAAGACTGTCTTCAGTAAAAGAGCTTCTCAGGTTCAAGGCTGAAAATTTGCCTTGTGTTGCATGTAACAGGGTTTGACTCTAGGTGTTGGGTATTTATGTTGCCTAACACAAAGGCTGAGGAATATGCAAAGTATGCAAGATGCACTCTCATATTTACTATTATCAGCTGCCATTAATCACATACCTAAAAATGACTGAGGATTATGGTATGCCAGGCTTCTCATTGTTAAACTCTGCTATTTTTTTGATGAGCTATTTTGATTAAATATTATCCTGTGAAGGTAGAAACCTTCATGCTTTGGTGGGTCTAACTCATGTATGCTTCTTTTTCTTCATGTCTTCAAGGTAAATACTGTTGATTTACAGCAAGCCTAAATGATCATGAACAGACTTCATACCAGGCCAGACCCCAATAAAGCTTTTACATATCATCTTTTAGGTATAAAACTGTGAGCGTGTGTGACCTGGTGTGTCCCTGTAATGAATCTGTTAGTTTGTGTCCCTCTGTGTGTAACCATACAGTGTGACCAAGGCACCATAAGAGACACACAGTGTGATTTTAGGACAGATGGTGTGACTATTTGAGACAGATAGTGTGCATTTTGTGTCTGTTGGTTCTCACCCTGCAAAGGCAGTCAGAGCCACTGTGGAATAAGGGGACCAGGAAATGACGTAGAGGAGGATAACGATGAGGGCAATCTTGGCCATCTTCCACTCATTCTTTAAGCGGTGGAACCTCTTCATGGAGTCTCTGGTGTTGTTTCCATTCATCTTGCTCACTGCCCTGAAAGACACACATATACACACACACACACACACACACACACACACACACACACACACAAAGACACAAACGTACACACTGTGAGCAAATTTAGCTTTGTAACCAGTCAGCTTTAATGTGCAAGTATGATAAATGAACAGAACAATCTAGAACAGCTGTACTTGGTTTTCCAAGGCCAATCATGACCCGTTTAATGGTCCTTTCCTTAAGTGTTGGACTGTGCCCTTGTGTGTCATTTGTTTGCAGGGTATAATCACTACCTTTTAGAGAAGCCATCCTGTTGATAAACATCGGTTGGAAATGTAAGTAGCGAAGCTGAACAAAGCCTGCGTGACAGAACTGCGGTCCACCTCTTTCTTCTTGAGGGGAGATAAACGCTTCTCAGGTTCCATTTTTGAGGCAATTTCTGAATTGATCCTGTCCTTAACGGCGTGTCTGTGTCCTTCAGACCGCGCTGTCCACGAAGCGGCTGCACTTATCCCCACAACGGTGGCGTCCCAAATGACAGCCAGACGCGGGGCTGCGTTTGTAATGTCTGCCGGGGTGGTGCTATTGATCCAGTGAGCCATCGTCCCGTCAGCACAACCCCTCTGCGGCTCATTCACCCATTGAGTCAGAGGCAGGAGGGCGTGATACAGTGTGGACACTAATGGGCGTGAGTCACACGTGTATGAAGACTGGCCACCGAGCCTGGCTCAGACCTCAGCGGCTCCCCGGTAGGTCCCCGCGCTAAACCATCACAGCTCCGCTGGGAGGAATTATGTCACCTCCTGTGAGCATGTGACATCCATGTAAAGCTAAGCACTCGGCTGCATGGTTATTGCGTCTGTAAAATATTAGGGCTATACAGACACACACACAGAGATGCACATTTTTGCGTATGGTTCCTGATGCCTCGGACTCACTTGTTGGTGTTGCGGATGGCGCGGAAGATGAAGAAGTAGCAGTACATGATGACGATGAGGGGGATGAAGAAGACGAAGGTGAAGAGCATCATGGTGTAGGCGCGCACCGACGGGCTGAACGTCACGTAGTCCCAGGTGCAGGAAGTCAACAGACCCTCTGGAACATATGCACCTGGGGAGAGAAAAGGAAGGACACACTCAGAGGAAGGAACACAAAGAGCTTAACTTCCTGTCCTGATTGTAGCATTTTCACTTCCTGTCCCGGCTGCAGGGTTTACACTTCCTATTGGATACAACATTTCCACTTCCTGTCCCAGCTGCAGGGTTTACACTTCCTATTGGATACAACGTTTCCACTTCCTGTCCCGGCTGCAGGGTTTACACTTCCTATTGGATACAACGTTTCCACTTCCTGTCCCGGCTGCAGGGTTTACACTTCCTATTGGATACAACATTTCCACTTCCTGTCCCAGCTGCAGGGTTTACACTTCCTATTGGATACAACATTTCCACTTCCTGTCCCAGCTGCAGGGTTTACACTTCCTATTGGATACAACATTTCCACTTCCTGTCCTGGCTGCAGGGTTTACACTTCCTATCCTGGTTGCAGTATTTTCACATCCTGTCCTGGCGACAGGCTTTCCGCTTTCTGACCTGGATACAGTGTTTCTACTTCCTGTCCTGCTTGACCAAGCCGGAACTTGCTGTCTTGTCCCTCTCAACATTTGTAGGCAATACTGTCCACGCTCTTAGCACAGTGCCACTCAGATAATCAGGAGCTTAACATTTTCAAAAACTTGCATGAAGTTGCCTGAATGTTGGTATCATGATGACACTCCTTTGCAGGCCTGGTAAACAGAACTGCAGATATATCGCTGTAACATCAAACACGCTTCGGATCAGCAAGGGGTTTCGATTAGCTGCAAGAGCTTGAGGCATAGCATCACAGGGTTTTTCTTGATTTCCCAACAGATCTGACCAGCGTGACTACCACTATTAGTGCAGGCAGAGCAAACAAGATGACAAATGTGTTTAAGGAGAGCAGGGGCCAGGCGCCCTCTGTGCAATCCACTGAGGATTCTCGAGGTTGTTAAACCTATCCGGACACGAGCGGCTGCATGAAAGACAGGTGGAGATGGTCAAAGCCCCTCCATCCTCTCTAAAGCCTCTCCACTCTCTCAGATTCCCCGGACTCCTTTTAAGCTCCTGCATTCTCTCAGAACGCACCCTCTCTAAACCTCCCACACTCTTGTCCAGGCTGTAGTTTCGACGAGGCGCGCCTTACCTGACCGATCCTTTATCCGAGCGAGTTAGACCTCTGGACTCGGCAGAGCCGTGGCAGCAGCACCGCTGGCAGCGGGTGCAGTTTTGGACCCGTGCCCGACCCATCACATCTGCGCCCCCAGCAATGATAGAATGAGCAGCACCAGCACTGAGACAGCGCTGGCATCCTCCGCCTCGCCAGGGCAGCCCCCAGTGTTTTCACAGCACACGCTAATTAGCGTCTGCGAGACGCCCCGGCTACAAGGTCAAACGCGCGCTGCGTATTTCTCAGAAACCCTTTTTGTGCACCACGTGAAAAAGCAGTAACGGTAAGAAGCAACGAAAGGGCTCTTTGATGCACACAGCGGCTGTCAGCCGACATTATGCACTTTCAGCCATCAAAGCGGAGGGGTAAAAGCAGCACATTCATGTCTGTCATATGTTAAGCTGTCAATTTTCCCTCTGCCGGCTGCCAGGGTTTCCGAGTGCGACGGTTCTGCGATGCTGAACGTGCTGTCGGCAGCGCGTCACCGTGCCCACCGGGCACCCAAAACAGCAGCCTCGTCACCCCCGGCCCCTCTGTCCTCTGCTCTCAGCTCATCTGTCTCCTCCCATTACCATGACACTGCCCAACTCTCACATGTCTCCCAAGCAAGGACACAGGCTTCTGACAGACATGCAGAAGACTAATGCTGCATTTACCACATGTGGATGTGGGTTTGTCTGTGTGTGTGTGTGTGTGTGTGTGTGTGTGTGTGTGTGCGTGTGTGTATACAGTACAAGACAAAAGTCTGGACACACCTGTTTAAGATAATGGGAAACATGCATTCAAAAACAATTTCATCAAAAGAGCTTAAATGCTCGAAATTTGTTTCTTAGACAAATATAAAAAGTGAAGTTGATGCCTATGCATGGATTTCTTCCCCATTTGTGTCTTTACTGTCATTCTAAAATGTGGAAAATAGACAAAATAAAGAATAAAGTTTTGTCCAAACTTTTGACTGGTACTGTATGTGCGCTTGTGTTTGTGAGTGCATGAATATGTGTGCCTGTGTGTATATGTGTGCATTTTTGACTGTGCATTTGAATATGTGTGTATATTTGCATGTGTGTGGTATATATGTGTGTTTGTGTGTATGTATATATGTGTCTGTATATGTACATGTGTATGTATCCTGTATTTGTGTCTGAGTTTGTATATGCATGTTTGTGTGTGTATGTACATATGTGTCTGTATATATCTGTGTGTATATCCTGTGTTTGTGTCTGAGTTTGTGTGTGGTCCTGTTAGCATGTCCCATTTAGTCTGATCACGCCTGGCTCGTTCAAGCTTTCATGCTTCAGTGGCTCTCATAAATTGGGCAGCTCCAGGCTCTCAGCTCTTCTGTAGAGGTGCATCCCAACACGCTCCGTTCTGCTCCCACACAGTGGAAACACTCTCCTGTCCTTCCCCAAAGTGCTACTGCCAATGTCCAAACAGTGAATGTGAATGCTATGTGAGTAGGACTGGAACTGAAAATGTGTCAGTAAGGAGTAGGAGGTCCCCTCACGGTGAACTGGAGACTGTAGCTATAAACACAACAGTGGACCCAGACTGCTTTAGCCGCCCCCCCCCCCCCCCACCCCCCCCCCCCAGCACTCACTCCAGCCGAAAAAGGGCGGCAGGCTCCAGCACAGGGAGTAGGCCCAGGCGCCCAGCAGGATGAGCAGGGCCCGCTTGCGGGACAGCACGCCGATGGAGGCCAGCGGCCGCGTGATGACGAAGTAGCGGTCCACGGCGATCACCATGAGCGTGATCATGGAGCAGATCCCGAAGAGGGCGCCGCAGAAGGCGTACAGCTCGCAGCCTGTGAGACAGACGGACAGCAGGACGGACAGGTCAGATTAACAACCACACTTACAGCTGAGAGTGCAGTCAAGGGTTTGCGATACTGTACACTGCGGTTTGCAGGTAACTGTTGCCATGTATCATATTAGATGGGAAAGTTTATTTCTGTTTTAACAACTCCTCACAAAAACAAAAAAAAAGACTCAAGAGCTCCACAGAGCTAAAGACCAACAGCCAAATACAAATGCAGCCCTGGCGATCCATCCCAAAAATTGAACAAACAGCTAAAAAAATCATTTAGACCAGTTAGGCGGAAAAGTAAATACACTTAGCGCTATTTCTGTCTTCACAGACACAATCATTTCAATAATTCATGTACATGTAGCCTGCAGATGAACTAATCAATAAAGGAATTTTCCGAGCCCGGGCTTATGAAAACAGATGTGGAATATTGACCTTTCAGACCCCCTCCCCTACCATCACACGCATTGCCGAAATGAAATTATTGAACACATTGGGAGTGAAATCAAAAATAGCACGGTTCATGAGGCCTCCTTTGTGGTACTGCCCAGAGCCTCTGGGTATATGTGAACAACGCATTACCACAAATAAAACCACTCAGAGAGAGTAGGTGAGGGTATGACCGAAATTTGGCGCTCTTGCAGGCAGGCTCGACCTCACTTGGGTGTCCCGTTTCACTCTCTGCATGCACTCCGCCCAGCTAATGTCACACCGAATCCTGACAGAGGCCCTGTTCTTTGTCTGCACTCGGGCCAGACACTGTTTGCTTTTGCAGTCTGCCATAGCATCAATTACAGACAGTCCCTCTGGTCAAGCAGCTCCTACCGATTACCACCCAGCTAGCGTGTGCTGACATGTATTAACCCTGGCGGGTTTTTTCCATGCCGGTCTGCCTCAAAGGCATTGGGTAACTCCACTGCCCCACTGTTAAAACTGGGGCAATTACCCCCCCCCCCCCCTAAAAACAGTTCAGGTTGCTATCTGCTTATTCCACCTCAATAGATAATCCGCAATCATTTTATATGTTTGACATTGACAGGAACTGAGGTGCTGCACGAGGGCAAAGTATTTGGAAACTGGAAAAGCCCCTAAAGCGCTTATTTACCTCGCCGGGTCAATGAATCTGGGCCGTGTGATTTTATGCTCGCTTGGATCGGGGTCGCACGAACGGCCACCGGGCCGCGGTTACAGCCCGGCCATTATGAACAGGCGAGGTGTCGGAGGAGAACAAACCTAAAGCCCAGTGATCCAGAATCATCACCCGGCTGCCGGCGCCCAGCCCAGACTGGCTTCCAGGAAGGCCAGCGCGGCGCGGGGTGGGGAGTAATGAGGTTAGTGTGGCCGTGGAATCAAAGGCTTCTCCGTCACTCAAGCCAATGTGGCAAGGCCAGCGGTAGGAAGCTGGGCCTGGCCTTCATCTCCGGAGCAGCGCGTTGTCTGAGGAAATGCGTTTTTATATGATTCGCCTTTCAAACACCATCAAACAAGGGGACCTACATGCACTTCAGACCCATTAACCGACCCGATTCAGATTAAGCACCCCCATGCAACAGCAGTCCAACAGGAGTCCAAGATTTGAACCCGCAACCACTTTAGTTACCAGTTCCTTCCACTATTCCACATTAGCAGCCAGCTGACGAGAAGACCTTTCATTCTAATTCAATTCCCACTGGCTTTCCTGCCCCCCACAGCGCCGCAGGTCACTTCTACCGCCCACGGTTTGTCACCGGCGTCCAACGATCTCCTTTCATCCCTAAGTGGCAGCTGAAGAAGAATGGCGGATCCCCAGAGAGGGACGCCTGTCGTGCGTTTGCTGCGGCAAATTCCCTGTTTTAATATCCTGCCACTCTCTCTTTCTAAGGTGACCCTTGAGACCCCCTTCTCTGGCAGTCTCAGACACAGCAGACCCTCACGCCCCCTCGCTCCCCTCACGACCCGCTGCTGAAATGATGTGCGCCCTGAGGATGAGGGAACAAGGCTATTATCTAGTTTGACCACGTCCGAAAGGAGGATGTCAATGAAGGTGCAAAGCTTTTTTCCATTTTAGCCATGCTGAGGGCAGCGGGAGAGGGCTCCACCGGTGCTCCGCTGCCTCTACAGCTCAGAGGGCAACCAAAGGCAAAGAGTACAACAAAGAAGCCCTTAGTAATGAGCTCCTTTGTGTTGCTCTGTTCCTTTTTGAGCATGTGAGATCTCCCCAGCCTTTGACACAGAGGCAAAAAGAGGTTCAGAGAGTGAGCTCGAAGGCGACTGTGAGCCAGAGGTGTGCTCTCGCTTCCATGTTCTCCCTCTGACGCTGACCCAGGCAGCTGAGGGGCTTGGTCAAAATGCTTTGCCAGGTTATTGACTGTAACATGAAAAGCCAAGTTTCAGAACTCAACCGAGTCAACAGGAAGCCTGTAATTTTAACAGTAAAAAGGAAAATGGACAGAGCGTTTCAAAGATTCTATTTTTTTTTACTTTGTTCAACAAACACAGTACTAAGTGGGCACTTACAGAACTGACGGCACAACAGCAGCCCTCCAGCCAGAGTTACAGCTCCTCTGGGAATGCTGCAACGATGAGCTACCCATTTGCTCCAAAAGGTTCTGGGAGAGGGATCTGAAGCCAGGCTTCACTAGACAGGCCCCTTCATCAAAGGGAGAGGCCATTGACAATCACCTAAAAACTCTTGCTTTTATCAACGGCAGATCTTTGGAAAGCAGACATGGAAGAGTTGAGAAACTGAAATAGATTTTTTTTCCTGGCCGGTTTAACTTTTAATTAACATTTACATTTATTCAACAAGTGTATAACATAATAAACTGTCATACCTTGTGTGAGCAAGTAGGATATAATGAGCAGTTATGCTTACATAATATAATAGTATATACATACATGATGACCGCATTTACAAAGCTTCATTATTGAGATGTAGGTGTGAAAAGTCTTTTAATAAGTCTCCATATCAGGATAGTTGTATATCTCCCTCTGACCCATCTGACCACACACAGTACCAGAGCGATTATGTGGGTAAGTGTTATATACAACACATAATATGCACTGCTTCATTTGTGGCCTGGATAGACCTTCATGTGAAACAGAATGGGAGTACTCTCTGATGCAGTCCTGAGTGCAGTCAAGGCTGTATCTATAGGCAACCAGTCTCTCTACTAGCTTCATTCACTATCTTTTGTCAGACAGATACCGTGCTCAAGTAAAATGAAGCAAAACTCATCTTCTGCGGCTACAGTGATAATTACTTGAGTGCTGCTCAACTAGATGTGTGTGTGAGGTGCAGAGACACAACATAGCTTTTATGTGTTTTCTTTAACTTTGTATAGTTGTGCTTAGGTTAATCACATTATTGTTTACATCATTGCTTTGGCAAGACTGCCTTTGTTCGTCCTGCCAATAAAGGACCATTGAGAGAGAGAGAGACAGAGCGAGAGAGGAAGAGAAAGAGAGAGAGAGAGAGACAAACAGATGCAGCTGGGGTCACATCACCTTTCTCCCCAAAGATCCATCTCTTGTGCATGCTGGTGGTGAAGAAGATGGGAGACTGGGTGGCACACATGAGGAAGTCGGTGATGGCCAGGTTGATGATGAACATGTTGGCAGGTGTCCTCAAACTCCTGCTCCTGTACTCACACACACACACACACACACACACACACACACACACACACACACACACACACAAGGTCATAGACAGTTCAAACCAGCTGGCATAGCAGAAACACATATCCACAATGGCACCACACCCCTACAGGCAGCTGTCATTTCTTTGAGTCCTGCTCAACACCAGTACCCCTCGCTTACAAAGGGCATTTTGACAGTGAAAGTCCTGTACGCAGACAGATATTTTGGAATGACCAGCTATGCCCTTCATTTGGATGAATTTGTGAAAACACACAAATCTGACTTGAAAAAACACACAGCAGATGCCAGGAAGTGGTTCTGTGGCCTGCTGACTCAATGACAGCAGACAACCTGTCAAAACAGTTCTTACTCCACCAAACAACACCAGACTCAACTCACATTCATGCTCACCATTACACATTATCACTAAAAACACTCTGACTCGTCTTCATGTATTGACTAATGAAACCACACATGCAGATTTCCTGCTAGGGCAGAAACCCCTTTTCTCTCCCAACACTCAGATGCTACAAATCTGGTGGACTAGACTGCAGCCAACCATCCATACATTGGACATATATCGGCCATTTATTGGACTGAGAACAGCAAGATGCAAATGGAATTGGAGTTTCATGCTTCTTTCAGTATTAATTTTAAACAGAGACCTCCATTAAATCTGGAGTTGCAACACAAGGAGCAGAATGAATCAAGTGTGGCACTCGCTAATAACTAATTCCACACTAAAAAAAATTGCTTCTAAGGAAGGAAACGGCACAGTGGCATTAAAAAAGCCGCTACCAATGGCCAGTTTAAACATCTACGAAGTGGAAGCTGCTGGTTTTTGTGAGGCAGCTGTGTTTGTGTGAACTAAGCAGGATGGGGTGAGCTCACAAGTGAGAATAAGGGTTTGTTGTATTCTTATCTTTGATGCATGAATTGATTGCGGATCACTGTTTACTACAATAAATGCACATACTTTACACATTAAAGCACTTTCTGTGATATCACAATTATGAAAATCATACTAGCGTTATCTTCACAAAGCCAAGGTTAATGGTAAATTTGGAGTTAGATAACAGGTAGTTACATGGGCTGTGAGCTCCTTGTTGCATGTTAATTTCTGGGCATTTATTATGTAGTCTTAATCTGTTATTAATATTGACTCATATATATTACTCAGAGTGTTACTCATCCTCTATTAAATGGGCAGCACTGCCTTTTAGGTTCAGATTAGAGCATGTGTTGTTCTTTAATATAGATGTCACATTGGTTCATTTTCTCTTGTTGGTTTCTGAACCCATCCTGGTTAACTGCCTGACATTGCTGTTGTGTGCTGAGAACACAGAGATGCTTCATTCACACTTTCACTCATTGTGCTGGGCACATCTGCTCCATTTGCGTGTGCACACGTACGTGGGTGTGGTTGCGTGTGTGTGAGCAGGGGTGGGAGTGAGTCATTGACTGTGGGAGAGCAATGACCACCGCAAAGACACCTCCATGCACTTTGGGACAGAAATGAGACTTGGTGAATAGGTTAACCGCATGGGCTGTTGAATAAAAAGAATATGCAGAAATTTTGCAGGGTGAACAATTACTGCGGCTTAAAGAACATGAATTTCCATCCTCTTGCTGCTCCCCAGTACTTTCATTCAAAATGATGACCACATTCATCCAACCTAGTTAATGGAGAAGTTAAATTTCAACATGTAACCCTGGTTAAGTATTGACTATCCACTCTGGTTAACAGACAGTAAATGGCACTGGGTCACCAATGAAGCATCTGGAGACATACCTGCTGAAGGCATAGATGACCAGGAAGTTGCCCACCATGCCTGTGATGCCAATCACCAGGATGACTGCCCCGATAGTATAGTGGGCGTGGTCTGGTACATCCACAGTGGGGAAGGGGTGTGGGTCCTCCTCCACCATCGCCACCTGCGGGCAAACGCGGGCAGTGCGTTAGATCAAGATAAAAAAGCCCCATCAGATCCTGCAACTGGTCAGCGTAAAATTAGTAAAAGGTCGCTATGGTAAATTTGGATGCTTCTTGACATATGCTTGCTAATGACAGCCATGTATTCACGTGGGTCCTGAACAATGGGGATTAAGCTGACCTGCGACACACTTCCCAACTCAGAGGACCTGTTCCGCTGCCGGGGTAAAAAGAAGAGTCTGGGACGCTTATTGTTTGAAGAGGCCAATTAAAGCTGCAAATGTACCTGATTAAAACTGGGCTGAAAGGATTCCATGACAAGGAAATCGCTTTTGAGGACAGAAATTCTGAGAATGAGGAGAAAGCCATGGAACATTTTTAATGAAGTGGTGTTCTGAGAATGCCCCGTGGATACAGCGGTGCTGGTGATTACAGCAGGCCGGTCGTTTCAGGAAGCGACCACCCACCTGGGGAGCACAGTCACTACACTTATCTGGTATTACTGCCTCATGGCTTCTGACTCAAAACACAGAATTACTCTGACTTTCTTTTGTTCGGAACTCTGCAGTTTTTGCTTTTTCCTATCTACACATTATTGCAGTGCAGCATTGCAGTACACCAATGGAAAAAGTAAAGAGGCGCCTCACAGCATGACCAGCATTGGCCTTGTGGGCTCGGTGCTTCTTCAGTAAGCCTGGTGTTTGAAAAGGGGTTGTCAGTAAGCATTGCTGGATTTGCATGTCTCCATAGTCATGTTATATTTTGGCAAGCAGTTGAAGCCGGAGCACCGCTTAGTGACATTACCCCATTTCCTCAGGCGAAAAACAAGATACTAAGCTCTTAGCATTTGCTTTTCTTACTGGCAAACTGGGAGACAAGCGTCTCTGGTGAGCTTGAAGTATGATGTTTTAGCTATATATATTGGTAGCTACCCACATCACAGTGGGAAACGTGCAGTGGCTAGTAAAGGATTTGAGGTCCCTAGCGAGATAACTAGTACCCTACAGCAGTTGATTAATCCTGTAGCCCTTCACCTTAGGGTCTTGCTAAGCTCTGATATATAATTCCAAATGGTGACTATATTCTCTGCAAGAAAAAAAATCAATGACATGTGCTTTTGCTAGAGAAAGGGTTTTCAGCTAACATAGCTGAATGCCCACTCAACGCTGCTTGAAGGCCAGCGAGTCAATAAATTAGGTGAATATCATTAGTAGACAGTTTGCAGCAAATGCATTTAATACTTTCAGCAATAAGGTGGCGAGAATGAATTATTTTTTAGCATAGCTAGCAGCTGCATATAAGACAGGGCCACGCATACATATTGGCTCTATTGCAATAGTCCCATGCATTGCACGCCTGTCCGCACATGGTTTGGCATCAACAGTCACCAAAGAGGCCTTTCTATGTGTTGAGATGGTCAAGGGGAAGATGTTATGTGCGGGGGCTTTAAACCCTTCCATGTCTTGTGTTACTGCATTGCTTCTGCCTGCTGTGAAGTTTGTAGAGGGCCTACAGACTCTCTCAGAGGCTGGTGACAGGACCTCCCTCCCTCCCAGATCTCTGATACTGCCCCAATTGTCAGGGCTCCGCCCCCTTAGTCGCGGTGTTCTCGTTTGTTTCCCCTGTGTTTCAGCCCCGCCCCGCTGCCTGTCTGCTCACCTGCACCCCATCGCCTCGTTACCCCTGCCCTATATCTCCCCTGCGTGTCCCTGTCTGTTTGCTTGTTCGTTTCAGTGAGTTTTTCCTGTCTCGTCCCCGCTCTAGTTAACCTGAGGTCTGATCGCTGTTCTTGGAATCCTGCCTGTCTTTCGACTTCGTCCTTCGCCTGCCGTTTTGGGTCCCGTCTGCCTCTTCTTGCCCACCTGGTTACCGACTCTGCCTGCCCCGACTCCCGATCCTGGATCTGCCCCCGGACTGCCTCCCCGTGTTTTTGAACCCTGCCTGCCCCTGTACTACGAACTGCCCGACGATTATCATTAAACGCTTGGTTCCGTTTACCCGGTGGTCCGCGTTTGTGTCCCGATCCCCGTTCCTGACACCAATACTGATAAACACTCAATTAGCTCTATTAGTTCTGGTAGTTCTGCCAGGTTTCACTGTCACACAGACCTTTTATTAGCACCTCCGAGGACTGGGTGAATTCAATAGGCTGTGCTTGCCTCTATTTCACAGGCACCCAACTACGGCACATGACAGTGAGGAGCTGTGGATTCTGCAAAGGAATTAGAGATTCCTGCCACTTCTGGCCTCGCAGAAACTCACTGAGTTTTTTATATGTTCCCTCCTTCTTTTATTTACAACGTGGCTGGCTCACTTCTTTCCATGTCAGGTTTCTCCTACCCACCCATTGATTTGGGAAACGAGGGTCACCATTGCAGCCAATGGTGTGGTGTCACCCCCCTCCTCCTTTGCCTTAGTCATCTAACGACACAGGATTTCCTGATTCCCTTGAGTGACCTTACTTTATTAAGACAAGCGGCTGAGACAACACATGGGGCTGCAGGCTTCAAGATCTACAAGAAGAGCACTTCTGGTGTTGAGAATCAGACTGGCCTGCAGGTCCTTGTGCGCCAATAATGATCCAATGCCATTTATAAGATATTCTACATTCTGGCATACTGCTATTCCCTTCTGTCCTGATTACATACACCCAGTAGCGTACATGCAGTTATGTCCACCAAAACTGAGATTGGAGCTTTTCACCTTCACCTCACTTGGACACCCATCATGCCTGCACAAACACCGAAGCACAGAGAATGTAGTCCTCTGATACAGTTGTATGCAGCTAGTGGCGATTTTTCACACTACACGTCCCACAATCCCACTGGGGAGAGAATGTGATTGGAGGGTAGATGCATTTCTCACTCTTGTCATCTGAGCTCCTCACAGGCATCTTGCAAGTGGCTAGAGGGTGCTGATGGGCAGTGCAACCAGGGCACCCCGGCCTACATAACCCACCATGCCCTGGCAAAATGGAGCCAATTACATTACACTGCTGTGGACTGACTCATTGTAACCTATTGACACTGCCCAGACTCGAAATTGCAATGTCTTTGGCTTCAGGGTTAAGCCTACATAACTGACTGGCTTTGATAAAGTTTATAGTCATTTCATGAACAAGATTAAGAGTCGGGGTGTGCAGAATCAAATAGTCAGTTATTTGCACATATCTGAGGTGCGCTCAGCCACACAGCTTGCAGTGACCTCAGTCACCAAGTGTTTCTGCTTGTCTGCACATGAGACGGTTTGATGGCTTAGAAACTGGCTGACATGAAGAGACAGTGTGTGGTTCTTTCATTACAGCCGAACTGTCTGATTCCACTGGAATTACGAGCATGGCGCCTTGCAGACAGAACAGGATATCACCCTCCTTTTAAGCCATTAATTTATTTATATACGTTCATCTAAATAGATTTATATAACTTTTGTGTAACTCATTTATATAACTTTGTTTTTCAAGACTTCAGAATTTGGGTCTATTTGATTGTTGAGAAAGGCAGTTGAGAATATAACCCCCTATAACCCCCCCCTCCCCCTGCCCCCCCTGCTACACACACACTCACACACACACACACACACACACACACACACACACACAAGACCATTTCAGGGACTGCAGAACCACTGGTTCTCATGTGAAAGCAGGGCATTTGTAGAGCCAGAAAAAGCTGCCCGCTTCTTCCTGTTACCTTTCATGTTACCCTTCCCTGCCCCCACCTGCTAGCAGTAGTGTACTTGACAAAATAAAGTTTCTTTATGTTTTAATACTTGCTCATGCTATCTGCGGAAATTGCCACGGAAAGCATCTTAATGAGAATATCCTGAAGTCAGAGAACCATGCCAAACACTGAGTTTTATTTGGAGGTCAGAGTGACCTCACACTACACGCACCCTCAATGCCAACAGGAGACCAGAAACAAAATGGAAAATGTGACTAGGAAGTAGGCAGCATAAACTTGGCCCTCATCTCACATCATTTCAGCTGATTTCATATTGACAGCCCGATTGAAGGCAGCTTTGTGACTCGTTCCGAGATTTTACATTTGATAAAAAATTACAATGCTTTTGCCATAATTTTTTAATGACTTGATGTCGCAGATTAATACAAACCAGTTCCTTGCAAGTGCAGGAATGGACATTACCAGATTGACACAGCATTGCATACTGTGTTCACAATTACAAGCACAGCAGTTGGTCGAGAGCAGCCCTTTTTAAAATGTCATATTAGAACACTTGACCTTAAGTGAAATACCGCTTCAAATTTCTCCATCCTTGTTATCAAGCACTGAGAAAAGAACTTTCCTGCCTAAATCCAAACAAGGGGATTTGCTTAAAGATGGTCTGAGCTGCCGCGGCTCACGAGTGCCAAGATCATCTGCTTTCATGTATTCCTGAGGCCTGGGAGTGACTCAAAGTAAATAGCCCGGCAGCCTCCAAGTATGAGTGAATTACTACTGCCCTGGCAGGCAGCGTACATGCAGTGTTCCAACTTCGGCTCTGCTCTCCAGTGTAGTCAAGTGCTTATCAAAGATGTCTGAGAGAGATTTCTGCCTGCTGTATGGTCTCCTTGCCCCTCTGGCAGATGGTTCTCTGGATCTCCTTCAAACTCTCTTGTGGATTAAGCCCAGCTGTGCTCCGGGTCCAGTGCGCCCCAGATCATGTCTGTCATCACATTATTAGCTGGGAACTCTCATCAAAGTTCTCTTGGCTCCCCAAGCGGACGCACCATGACCCCACAACCCCACTGAGCGCTCGAGCCTCCCGAAGGCACATTGAAAGCAAGGAGGCCCCGTGCAGTCTGTGATGAGAGGGTAAAGGTAACCGCGGACTGAGGCGGTATGCACAACCACAGTCAAATGGGCCGCAGCACTGGCGCTGAGGCGGTGCTGAAGTTGGAGTCAGAACCTTGTCTGTTTCCACCACGCACCAGCTTATCATGACCAGCTTGCGCTGCATTCCCCCAGCAACCCCCGTGTAACTCACACACCGTGTGTAGTTACGCTTCGCATTTCTGTGCCTTACTCCTCAAGTAGGGCAATAAAACCCACAACCCTCTGGTGTCCGTTTCCCTCAGCTCAGACCCCTGCTCCATACTGTCTGCCTCAAGTAGGGCAATAAAACCCACAACCCTCTGGTGTCCGTTTCCCTCAGCTCAGACCCCTGCTCCACACTATCTGCCTCAAGTAGGGCAATAAAACCCACAACCCTCTGGTGTCCGTTTCCCTCAGCTCAGACCCCTGCTCCACACTGTCTGCCACAGTTAGGGCAATAAAACCCACAACCCCCTGGTGTCCTTTTTTCCTGAGCTCAGACCCATGCTCCACACTGCCCGCCAGTGCCCTCTGGTTAAGAACAGATTTACTCATCTGAGTCAGACGCACGCCCGTCGGAGCAGTGATTTAATCACAGGCCCGGAGTGGCCGGAGGCTTGCGAAAACACGTCGGCCCGCTTGTCCAGCCTGGCGTGAGACAAGGCTTAGCCCTCCTGTTTGTCTTGCCTTCCTCTCAATCATATCAGGATTAGAAGAGGGCTGAGAACCGTATGCAGAGAGTGGACTGAAAATAACAGAGGAGATCGAATTACAAAAGTGAACAGATGCATTTCAATTACCCGTGATAGCTAGGACAGGCCGATAACGCGACTTTAGGTGCTCTAGGTCGGTGGCCCGACTGGCAGGTGTTGACTTATTGTAGGTTTGTTCTGGCATATAGCATCACCTAAGGAAGCAGGAACACGTCTTAAATGGTTTCAGAGGCCAATGTAGCTCTATTAATACAACACTTTCCGGACACTTCACTCTGCTTCAGGTTGTGCTCCTTAGTTCTGTTTCAGGACATATTGCTTTAATTGGGAATTCAGTTCTTTCTCGCTGATCAAGCTCTCCTTCTAACCAACGCTTTCACACCTCATCTCCGCTTGGAGTCTGTTCTTCCCCTTGCAGCTACCTTCTTATGGTTTTGTTTTCCGCTGCTGTGAGGCCTCTGGCACTGCAACGTTGTTTAAACGTTATTGTGTTTCCAAAGTGAAACAAGAACACTTTCTGAACTATTTCCTCTCTTTTTCATTAAACCGAGGAACCCCCATCCCATCTGAACCCATTTCCCTCTCCCTCCAGATCCGCTGTCTCCTCCAGCTCTTTCTCTCCCTTCCTACCCCTCGGATGCCCCCTCTCTCTCTCAATCTCTCTTCTTCGCTGCCCCGTTTTGAGGGCGGATTTGCGTTCTTATTTTAGCTCCTGAAACCTGGCCTCCTGTCTCCCTACCACAGAAAGCAATTAAAAACGCACCCTTGTTCATATTTACCCAGCTGACTGTCATTAGGGCTTAGACTGGAAGTGAAATGAAATCTGCCATGAGGAACAGCTGGGGGGTGTTTGACATATTTAACAGCAGATCCCTCCTTTCCACGGGGGCTGCAGGACGCAGTCCGAGAAAAGTTTACCCTAAAACTGGTTTGCCCCACCACTCCTGACCCACTTCCCTCAGAAGCCCAAGGAAAAATTCGCTTTGGCTTCCATCTTGTCACATTCAATCAATTGATTTTAACATCAATTGATTCTAAAAATTAAGTTGATTGATTTTAAAAACAAATTAGTGTTACAGCTACAATAATTCAGCTTTAGACCCTCCAAAAAAGTTAATTTTGTGTCAAACGTCATTTTTTATCTGGGGCCCTTTCTCATCTTGACACAGACACAAATCGTTTTGCTTGACTATGGCCTGTGACTTGTCAGAAGGTGTTTGTATAGACTTGAATCATATGACTGTATGCTTTGCATTGAAAGAGTCAGTGTTCACAGTAAAACTGAACAAAACCTTGCTTACAGGCATATTCCTCAGATGGTACAGGAATTAAATGTGGTTGCTACCTACAGAGTCTTTTCACCCATAACAACATCATCAGTGACCACTAACCTTGCTAGTCCATTCATTAACAGTATGGCACAATCAAGGGATGCCACCTGTGCAGCAATTTGGCCTGGGGACAGCTGTCTGGCAAAATGCCTTGTAAATGAAACAGTATTTCCTGTTGAAGCAGAGCTCTTATATGTTTGTGCCTGATTAACACAGAGGACACAGCAAAACTACATGCATGTAGACTCATGTCCTGCAAAGAGGTAAAAAGGACCCAGCTGTTGTGAGATCCAGTAAGGTTTGAAAGGTGGAAAATGACACAAACTCCTGTGAGCAGTTTCCACACGTGTTTTCTCAGAAAGCTGGAACAAGATGCGTACACAAGCACCGATTTCTGATCAGGAATGTGCAGCTGTACCTGTTTAAGAACGCTCCAGTATGCACACCCTGAATGGACTGCATTGGAAAGTTCTGGGGCCTCATTTACGCTCTACGCTCTTACGCGCAGATTTGATCTTAGAATGTGCGTACGCTCAAATCCACGCCAAAGTTCAGATTTATAAAAACGGTCTTTGACGTGGAAAAGTACTTAGCTCCACGTCAGGTTTTAACTTGGTGTACGCACGTTTCCTTGTGGCAATGTTGGAGTAATGCAGGCATTCGCCAACCAGGGTTTCTGCTAGGATTTTTTTCTTGCTGGTCCAGTGTCCAGAAAGAATTTATTTTGCCAGACAAATTTGAAACTTACCGGTCACATTTCAATAACAGACTATGTTACAAATGCAAATATAATGTAAACCTAGGTTGACGAAAGAATGACAACGACCTCAAATCAGTTTGGCTGTTTAATGAACAGTAACGATTAAGCAAAACGAACAGTAACAATTAAGCAAAACCCTAACATTAACCGCTAAAGTGTAGGCTATGTTTTATATGAGCATCATTACCAGACATTTTGACCAGCAAGTTTTTAATTTATCGTTTTTTTTTTAAATAAATTTTACCAGGCAAAAACCGGTAATTACCAGCTAACCCTGGCACCAACATGTCGTCTGCTGCCTAATTGTTTCCTCATTATTATTATTATTATTAGTAGTAGTAGTAGTGGTAGTAATAGTAGTAGTAGATGCTGTTGTAGTTGTATTGCCAGATTGAACAAATTGCTTAGGCTATACGCAATGGTTTGCACAATAAAGTTATCAATAAATTAAAACAACATAAGCTAGGCTACTTGTGGAACACATCCTTGAAGGAAATTTATTCAACATACATATTATGGTTCCACACGTGTAAAATACTTCGGTCAATCTATATGCTATAAAATGTCCAATAATGCAGTGGTTTACAGGGGGAAGAATGGCAGCATTGGCACTCCTTGAAGATATCGCCAACTGCGCAATAAGAAGGGAACGTGTTTTCACAGATCGGGCAGACGTCTTTGCGCATGATGAGGAGTGGCTGATAAGCAGGTACCGTTTGCCAAGAGCTATGCTATTAGAGCTTTGTGCCCAGATGGCACGTACTTGGTATTAGTGGTGACGCCACTGGAAAGGCTCCCAAACAGCGTCCCTGCACACATCTGCACCTCCTCTAACAGGACCTTGATTTCGGCCAGGCTAAAAAAATTTTTTCTTGCAGCTCGCCATTATCAAGTAGAGGATCTGGGTTTTGATTTGAGTTCCTTTATACGCTAATGAAATTAATTAGGGGGCGTTTACAAGGCAGAGATCTAAAACCATTCAGCTACGCATTTCAAGATCATTTGCGATTTATAGATTTCACATCTGGGAAAGTGGTGTACACACGTTTTTTTGTGCATACGCATCACACGTACGCACATTTCAGAAATGATCTTAGATCAAATGTAGGATCGTTTCTATGCAACTTTTTTTTATAAATGAGGCCCCTGGTGGCCTTGCTGTTTCTGCTGGATCAGGGTGCTCTGAGGAACATGGCTTTCCATTGGCTTACTGAGACAGCCAGTGCAAGCTGTCAGAGTCACAAGACAATGCTCATTTTCTTGCCCCCAAGGCTTCAGTGGTGAGGCAGGAGAATCGGTGTTAGACTGAAGCACAGATTATAACTGTTTCGTATCCGTGGCGCCGGGGCCATGTTTTCGGACAGAAGGGGCACTGAATACCAAAGTGAATATGACAACAGGCAGGCCGTGATTCAGGTGGAGATTTCCCTGACCCCGCCGGCTGCTTCAGACAGGAAGCTGTGGAATGTGTTTTATTGCACAACTGCACTGCCGCAGTATGAGATGGACAACTGTTAACGGCAAGCTGACAGTGCCCAGGGGAGGATGAGAAATAGCTGCGTTTGCATATGATGTGCATATATTTTGACCACCCCCCCCCCCCCCCCTTATGTAATAAGGACACCCCGTTGAAGGACGACTGTCAAAGAGATGAGTGACTTCATTGCAACATTGGGAGCGCAAACAGCTGTGCGACTGTACTTTCCCCTGCAATCTGCTGACCTATTTGCACATCTGGGCAGATTTATGGCCTGCCTTTGTGTCTCATTAGCACACGGCTCCGGATCAAAAGAGAACACATGATGGTCATGCATTACCCAATTATAAAACCTTTGGACCACAGGAGAAGTGAAAAAGAGGGCAGTCCGAACATAAAGGATGCCCTCAAAGGGTGTTCTGGGGCGAGGAGGAGCAGTGGGATGTGAGGTGAGTCCCCCCAGCAGTGGGGGCGGAGATCCTGCCCAGCCCCGCTGCCCTGCAACGTGGCTGTGGGGGGGGCCAGGAAACAAAGGCCCGCTGCGAATTCACAGAAGAGCCACCGTCCACGACACCGTCGCACAGCAATCCTTACACGTCGGAGGTAACCATAGAAACAGAACCGGTGGAGTGGCCCAACCCCCGAACCTTCCAGCCAAGATGAATGAACAGGCATGAGGGACTGAGCGGGATCGATCAGGGTTTTTGTTCAGACTCTTTATTTATGAAAGACATTCCTTGAGCACTCGACTATTCCGCTTTCTCGGCCCTACGGGGGGCAGAATTGCACAGCAGGGACGAACGCTGTGATATTCGACCTGTAGAGATGAATAAAATACCCCTCATCCAAAGACTGGGGTTGGGGCTCTTGGACATCTCTCAGGAAAGGCCACTGGCAGATCCTCTTTGTGCTGCTTTCACCAGCTGAACTCGTTCCGCTTTCATGACATCGTGCTGCGCTGTTGCCTGACGCGTTGCCTTATGATGCGATAGTCGCTGTGGGATATAATGTTCTCCCACTCTTGCACGTTGACCTTGAAGCCGGTTTGAGTCTCCCTTTTCATCTCCGTTTTGCAGAGCAGGTATGATGTTTTCTTTTTTCTAACGCATCTAACGAGAGGAGGGAAAATCCAATTTTCTGTGCCTTCCCATCGGACCCTGCATCTTGACCCGCAGGGCGATCGGGGTGAGACAAACAGACCCTGTTGCTGCCGTTTTAACTCCCGTTCTTCAAGGCGTGCTTTCTTTCTCTTCTTCCCCGTGGGCTTTCGTCGACTCTTCAGGGTGGGTTATGGTTTGCTTTCCCTCTGCAAACTCTATTTTTTTAAAAATCAGTCTCACCCGCAAACACTGTATGGGTATTGCCCACTTTTTCCAAATTCTGCAGGCGGCGCCATTTCTCTGCTGGTGGCTGAGGGAAAACTGTCCAGCAGATTGTGCGACAATGAATACACAGAAAATCGTTGGAGCTGGTGAGTTCCCCTCAGATGCCCCAACTAATCATTGCCGCTGGTGATAGCCCTCTTGATGAAGCACTAGCCTGAGAATTGCACCTCAAAGGTACTGATGTACTTTGATCATACAGTACAACCTGATTAGAGGCCTGTGCTGTGAAGGCGTTCAGACAGTGAGGGCTATCACTTTTCTGCAGAGTGGAACCTCTGAACCTCCGTCTTTGCCTCTTCATGCAGCGGAGAACTGAGAAAACCAGTCAAATGGGCTTGGCATCAAGCTTAGCACGCCACCAGAGGGCGCTACACTGGCACCAACAGAGCAGCCTCCTTCTCAGTTTGCTCCCAGTGGCACAGCTTCAGCCATACCAGATAAAGTTCCCTTCATCATAACCGGCAGAACTGACCACCATTGCAATGCACAAGCAACCAAGCTTTTGAGAGTCCGCTTCAAACGCTGACCTCTTCAACTTCAAACAATAGTTTGAAGACTTGCAACTTTGCAAGGTGTGCTACAGACACCCGTACTGTGACAGGGTCTCATGGCCCCGACCACTGCTACCATCCACTTCAGAGAACTGTGGGCGCCTGATGCCTGAAATGACTAAACAGTTCAAAGAGGAAGGCTGAGTTCAAGGCCTGCTCTGTGATGCAGTGTAACACGTAATAGTAAAGCCTTCAGCCTGCAGCCATTCCCCACAGGTCTACTCAAAAGCTCTTAATTAAGATGCACCAGGGCACTAATTTATTCAAGTCCTTCGGTACTAATAACTAATAAATACACACATCAGGATACAAATACATAATGTGTACAGGCACACACACACACACACACACACACACACACACACACACACTTAGTGCACATACCTTTTCAAGACCAATGCCCCCTTAGAGAGCAGAATCACAGCTAACCCTTTCCTAGAAGACCTCCCCAGTGATGCTCCCTACAATGGATGCTGATGTCAGGAGACAGGCCTGTTGGGGAAATATCTCTAAATTAAACAGGCCTGCCTGCAGGACACTGAAACACAGGGCAGCAAGTCCAGTCCGCTTCTCGCAGTGACCACTGAGAGGCCAACAGTTTGCCAGTTGTGTCCTCCTTCCTCGATCAACAACCCCAGCATCACGGTCTCTCTCCTTGGCCTCTATCCATCTTCAGTGCTTTGTGATCCACTCTTTCCCATAAAAAGCGTTTCCTGATCTGTTGATTAGGTCAATGCAGACGCAGCTGATTGGCTGCAGTGACGGAGGGGCTTTTGTCACTTACAGCAAATGGCGAGCGCTTGTTCATTACCTGCGTTCCTAATGGGCTCTCCCATAACAAAACACCTCTCCTGTCTCTTCAGCCATCAGTCTGTCAGCTTTCAGGGAGGGTGACGAATCACTCCTTCTCCTCCTCAGGAAAGAGCGCTGCCTCACATTGTGAATCAGGTATAATGTAGCCCTCTGCATTCATCTGGAAAAGGTTTTTTTCTTTTCTGTACGAGACCGTACAGCTGTTGTGGTTTGTTTGATTCAATCCCACATAATGCAGAATGGTGCACACATAATACAGCTTCAGTTCTCTTGCCGGACCGTTCGCTTTCATCAGTATCAAAGGGATTTCAGGTGTGTCGGCCGTTCTCCGTTCTCAAGAACGATGCCTCATCCCGCTCTGACAGTACCTAAGCCCAAGCCCCACCACGACACAGGAGTCAGTGTTTCTCCTTTGTTCTCTGCTCAGGAGAGAGAGAGGAGTTTAAATTTCCGTGATCCCTCCTCTAACCTTTGCCCAAAAAAGGAGAGTTGGGAAAGTCTACGGAAGCCGTTTCACTGCAGTGCTTCTTCCCAGAGCGGATCCGAAGCAGTCAGGCGTTACGTTGTGCATTGTTAGTGCTACTGGTGAGAGACCAGAGAAAGAGAGAGAGAGAAAGATTCCTGCCCACCCCCACAAAAAAAGCTCTCAGGAGTCATAGAGAGTGGCTCCACATCATAAGTACTGCAATAGCACCAGAGGCAGGTGAAGGGGGGGGGGGGGGGGGGGGGGGGGGCAGAAAAAGGAAAGAGAAAAACCTAGAACTAGAACATTATAAAACAAAATATCCAAAGGGAAAGTTTTAAATGACTTCTCTTTGATGGTATGGACTGAAAACACAGCAGTGATGGAACAATAACCCCGAGAGCTAAATGAAGTTAATGAAAGCGTAAAATGCCTTTGTTTGGCACGCCGCAAAACCTAAAGTATTATTTTTACAGCATTTTCCCTAAACTGTGAATTATCTGCTCAGCTGAGTAGCGAATTCAAATGTGACTCGAATCAACGAACTCAATTTCTGCGTAAAAGCTAAAAGGGCGTTTTTCATTATCTGTGTAATTTAAATTTAGTGTGTAATCCCACATTTGTTTTTAAAATCTTCTCCTCAGTCATGCTTTCCCCGCTGTGTCCTGAATCTTCCTAATAAAGGAGCCCTTTCTGATTCGCTGTGGGCGCGGCAGACCGCCTCCCATCCCAGACTCCCATGGCTGCCGCGGGTCTGCATACATTAACTTCAATAAGCGTCCTCGCTGGCAGACGCCGTGATGAGAAATGGACGTGGCGAATCTCGCCGTCGGTTCTGATTTGAGTCAGGCTGCACAGAATGGACATGGTGTCTGTTCCAGCTGGCTTATGGCTGCACAGCGGGGGTGGGGGTGGGGGTGGGGGGTTCCTTGGTGGGGTGCTAGTCCGGATCTGTGCATTTGAAGACCTTAGGCAGTAGACTGTGTTCTGGAACACGACAGCCCAGCCTTGAGACATTCAAGTGTGGTCTGGTAGCATTTGTGAAGAGATATCTATGAGTGGGACCAGGAGTTAGAGCATTAAGGCTTAGGTGTATGAAATGGAAAGTGAGCATAAGAACATTTTCACAGTGTATCTGTGATGTCTTAACAACGTCCAATCGCTCAACTTTCATGTCTTATGTGTTATCTGGAATATTCTGAAAATGATGACACAGGCAATAGAACTGGCAATAAATGCCAAAACGGTTAATGGAACATCATTAAGTGGAGCGAAAACATAGCTGATTCACACAACAGAGGCGCTCTTACTGTGAAACCGATTGCATGTGTGAACAATCTAGCAGCAAAGTTGTATTTCAGCGTAATTGGCTATATTAGCTTCTCAAACAGTTGTCCTCCGTTGTGCTGCTGGCTGCCCTTCATTGCTGTAACAAGGTGGGCGTTTTCCAGTAGGATTAGGATTTGCTATCCCCTCTTTGGCATTATTTCAGCGGAACCACAGGAAACAGCTGTTGTGTCTGGTGCACAACAACCAGGGGCAAATGCCTGTGCAGTAACGGGAACACTGTTCTGAAGGAGGTGCCATCTGTACGATCCACTGCAGTCGTTCAAGGTCCCAGTACACTTATTTCAGAGCAGGAGTTAACATAGAGCCACGACCTGATTGAAACAAAGTAAAAGGGATTATGATGTACGGGTCAATATATTGACGCAAATGTACAGAGGACCCAAAGTGACCGACTTACATTACATCACAAATGATTTCCCTATTGACACCAAAAGTCAGCACATTAGCATTGCTTTAATCTCCGTTTTTAAAGTGGGTGGATGATGTTCCACCTTTTAAAGACCTTTTAATCTTTATTTTATGAGATTTGGGCGTGTGGGGAAGGCAATGCTGTGGTTTTTTGTTTTTTCTGCTAAATGCCATATGATCATCCTGAATATGTGTAGGGGTGTTGGAGTGCTATTGAACTGAATAAGAGCCCCACTAGAGAGTGCTGCAAGACATCAAAATAATACCAGATATTCTACTGAATAATGCAAAACCACAGCTGGATTAACATTTCAATGAACAGAGGAAAAGCAATGTGCGAAAAGCCTAAAGGTTCCCTTCAAATCAAGCTAACATTAATTTAGTTTACTGTGTTCTGCCCTAACAGAGCAAACACAATTCCACTGGTGGAGAAAATAAACGTTCTCTCATCCTGAGGTTTCAGAAATGGGACAGCATTGCTGTGACATTACATAGGTACGTACTACACTTTGCATAGTACAGACACTACATATAGCTCTTTTAACCAATTCAGTTGCTTAAATTATAAAACAAGTGCAAACCCCTGACAGAGATAGCAGCTTCGCAGAATTATTGCGTGCAGAAAGTTAAACATATTTCCAATTTCTTCCACAAGAGAAGACTTTGAAGCCTTGATTACAGCAAGCCACACACAGCCTCCCTGGGCGGAGGTGTAATTTCTTCTCTCACGACCTGTCGGCCCGTTGCTTGCTCTCTCTGTTTGCCTGGGAAATGCCTCTGGGTTCCATTGGTCTGATAGACGTCAAAGCTGTGCTTACTTAATCGCTGTCTGAGCCGCCTAGGGGCACCACAACACACAGCGTTTGTGTCCGATAGCAGCGAGCGCGCTCACCTTGGGACCAAACAAACAGACCGGTGATTGGGGTATCTTCTCTCCCCTGCACATTTCAAGGGGAGAAGCACTTTCAGAGATAGGACGGAGAAAGCTATTTTTCTTAATTAGAACAGCCTGGCGTTTCTCCAGCTGCCCTGTCCAACATTTGAGCTGTTGATTGGAGATATGAGGATATTGCGTAACATGCATCCACCTGGGGGCGGTGCTCATTTGCCAGCTCTTGCAGCTCTCAGTGTTCCAAGAAGCAATAAGCATGGAGGACGCAGGACATGGAGAGGCTGCCACGGCTGTGACTCAACCTTATATCTCTTTGCATACAATCCTCCCAGCAAATACTACATGGTGACTCTGCAACATGCAATTGCAAATACTGTCTATTCGCTACACTGGGTCGGTGGACAGGGGGGTTCTGCATCTTGTCTCACCACTTGGTGCTTGGAGTCAAGGGTGATATACAAACGCTACCATGGCATTGTGCAGCATCCATTAGCATTAATAAAACCGCAGTCTCAATACTGAATCCTTCCTCCACAAGTTTTGAGTTCACTCATGAGTGCATTTAACCAAACAGTGGTGGTTTGTTTTGTGGGGTGGGCACCAAAACATCATAAACCTGTTTCACTGCAGAGTGACAGTGAGTGACATCTGACAAAGCTGTGACACAGGTCCGTTATTATTAGAGTGGATTAACCAATCTGGAGGAGGACAGGTGCGCTACTCTCACTGATCGACATGAGAAAGCATTGGGATGCATGGGTGTCCGGTAGAGAGGATGTGCGTGCGTGCCCAGGTGGTAGTAAGAGGTAGTGGTTAATTAAGGAGCTGGGGTTTTTAACCAGTGTGTTGAGGGTTCCAGTCCCGGACAGGACACTGCAGTTGAGCCCTTGAACTAGATATTTACCCTGAATTGGAGCAGTAAGTATGAGGTTCAAGAGTGGATGATTTGGTTAAGGTGTTTGTTTGGAGTGTAAGCTAAGCACTATGGCCCAAGATGTCTTTAATTGCTTGATGTTCAGAGAAATATGTGTGAATAATTTCAAACAACACACACGTAACAGGCAGATGTATGCATCCTCTTCACCCGCAGGGGTCACGTACAGTATCTCCCAGAAGTCTTTTTAATCATGAAACACTGGTTTAATTGCTTCCTGCGGAGGTGATTACCGCTGACCGGTTTCCAGGGAATTGTTGGGCGGTACGCAGACGGACTTGCTGATGGAGTGTTGGTCAGCGACGGGGCGAGACGAGCAGAGTCGAAGCGTGAAAATAAATGTTTTATAAATGATTATGCAGCCCTATTACAGCAACTGTGATGCAGAGTATTTGCTGGGACAAGCAGGTATGCAGTCGCCTGTACATTTAACGTGATTACACTTCCCCGCCTGCCAGTCATTGTTACTGTAGCTTTCAAAAGGAAGTATTTTTTAAATACATGCTCTCTCTGTTTCATAACGTTACTGTTACACGATAATCCTTCTTCGTAACAATCCTTGTTTATGACATTTACGAAGATGATGCCATGAATTCTTTTAGCTCACGCGATCATGATTAACAGTGATGTACTCTTGAATGGTTAACTTAATCCCATGTTCATCCCCCATTTTCTTTTCGGGATTAAATTCCCGACGAGAGGGTTTGCTGAGGGGGTTCCAGGAGTGCATTGTGGCATGAAAGTGGCCGCACGCTCTGAGGGGCAATCGCAAGCGGCGATGCTCAGCGGCAGAGTGCTTAGTGCACGCTGTCCCGGGAAAAGGCGCGGCGACGCTAACCCCGCAAGCTCGTCGACAGTCCTGGAAGCGCACGCTTCCCCCGCTTGTGCTCAGTTTATTTAAAGGACTGTGATTAGAGCCTCTGCTCTTTCATTCTCGGGAAATTATTACATGTCTGTATCAGACGCGGCGATCGGCGCCGTCAACGTAGCAGCGCGTTACATGCAGTAATAACGTCGACCGTGAGAGCACGCGAGCTGAGATATCAAGGGCTCTGTGCCTGTTTTTAATATCTCTGCTGGCCGCCTCTGCCATAACCATTCGATTACAGTGTCTTTGAACATGCTGTCAAAGAGGAGAAATCTTTTTTTTTCGCTCGTAGACGGACAGTTGAGCCATAAAGAAATGAAATGAAAATAAACCGCGGCGGAGACTGACGTCAGTATCAAAGTGAATAGGGGTCCAGGGGGTAAATTAAATATTGATTTTTCTTAGAGTGCATGAAATTAACAAACGGCAAAAGTAATGCCGCATATTTCAATCTTCAGAGACAAAGAGGGAGGTGACAGAGAACATGCATAATGATTTGTGCAGGATGCTGTTTGGGTTTGCTTTTCTGCCTGGAGGAGGACAGATATCGTTGAGAATTCAAAAAAAAAGTAGTAGCCTTAATAATCCCATGACAGCGCAATGATGGCCATTCCTCGGATGCTAACACACGCAGATCTAGAGCTGTCCAACTACGGAAATTTCACCTAACCAAACAAATCATTTCAGTGAATTATTTCTGGTTCATGTGTATGCATGGTACTCTGGGATATAACGGGCATATCTATGTGAGCACAGAGTTTGGCAACAGGGCAGTGTCATACTATCTTCCCGCCATCCTCGTTTGATGAGATTATTAGGCACCACAGTTGCCACCAATGACAACGAGTCCCCCCCAAGCTCACAGGAGTGCCTGTGACTAGACAGCTTTGCGTTTGTATCTGTACTGTTTCTCAGACAGGTGCGAGGCTGATAAACTCGGAACTGTGCCCACCTGGCGATAAGGTACATGCTTATCGCACTCGCTTACCATGGCAAAACTCTGACACCTGACACACAGGGTAATCTCTATCCGGCTGCGATTTAAACGGTGGTCCATGGCCCACCGCCAGCAGGGGCTGGCTTTACCGTGCACTCCTGTGAGGAAACAGATGGTGGCAAAGCGCTTGGCATCAACCGAGCCTCTAACGTGCCGGTGACACGTCGGTTGGCGTCTCGAGTGGAGCTCCCAGCAGCTCCGCATCGTCTCTTGGAGCACACAGCCTGTGTTCCTTAGCAGGTGACTCTCACAGTGTCTTTTTATTCAGCTGTGTAACTTTCACCCCCCCACCCCCCCCCCACCCGGTCGATTCAATTCCACATGCTGCAACGCACTGTTGTAACTCGAGAGGAAATCGGGATTGATCTGAACGCTCTCCTCCAGAGGAACTGTTTGCGCAGCTTATCATGACAGGGATGCCACAAAGTCATCTGCGAAGTGGGCCGAAGCAGCCAGAGTGACGCAGCACAGCCAGCAAATCCAAATCTTGTTGCGCCTCGACGCTGCATTTCACTAACTGACAGGGGACATACAGTTTAACTTTAGTTTAACCTCCATGCTGGGACCGGATGTGCAGCGGCTTGTCTTTTTACTACCCGCACTGGCGCAATGCTGACGCTGCATTTAACGATCTATGCAAAGGGCACGTTCACATGCATAAACCGTGGCCGAGAGGCGCGGAGAGCACGGGGCAGCTTCCTGTCCACCTCACACGCGAAGCATTTCAATTGCGACTGCGGTGATGGGATAACACACAGGATATGTCCTCTTGCCGCGCTGGCATTTCATTTACACGGCAACGCGTATTTGTCTTCTCCTCCGACCTTCTGCCTGTGGCGCCTCATCCCGTTTCCAAACTGACTTGTCGGAGGGTAAAATTGCAATTAAAGTGCTCCGCGAGGTGGTCAGGTGTGTTTAGCTGGCCTGAGCTCTGTCTCTCTCTGCTTCCAAATCCTTTATCTGAAACAGTCCTCTATCCTGCAGAACCTTTCTTTTTTATTTTCAGCTGCCGTGGGCTCTTCTTTGGCAGGATTTATATTTGTTCTTCTCAAATTTGTTCTACTAACTTGTGTAATCTCCCGCTTTATCGCATACAAAGGCATCTCACTCTCAGGCACACACAGAGAGGTACATTCAGTACAATAAGACTACAGACCTGACAGGGACTGAAATACACATATACAAGGGCATGCACATGCATATATACATATTGTAGACGCACACACATACAGCACACACAGACACACAGACACACACACACACAGACACACACACACATTCCTGGCTTGCGATCCAAAGCTACAGTGCAGTGACTGTTACATAATTCAATTATTTTTGCTTAGCAGTTACTCTCTCAGCATCCCTCGCATCTGTTCTCATTAACAGGAAAGAGCGTGGCTGCTGTTGTTGAATGCATAACATGGAAGGGGCCCTCTCATTGGTTCGCTTGAGCTGAGCCCACTGCCAGGTAACCGTAGATGCCACAGGGGTGCCTATGGGGGGGCAAGACTAACATGTAACACAGATCTTCTTTTATGACCTGCAGGCCTACTGTAGACAAAGTCATACAGAATCACAGAGGGTTTAGCTCTCCCAGGTATGGCATGTTGGGTAGCTGGGATCGTCAAAGCCAAACAAGTTCCTAATAAATGGACTTTTCGCAAGCTGGTCAAGCAGGTCAGAGCCAGTGACATTGTTAGGACACCTGTGCACAACCAAGCCAACTGAGAGAGCGCAATTTCCCCCTCGCTCTTCATGGGCTTTTGCTGTCATCACATGAATATGCTCAGTTTTCTGCCTGATGCGTCTTTGTAATAACAGAAGACTGTGGCAGGGTGGTGTGTTGGTAAGGGGCAGGTCTTGTAACTGAAAGGTTCCTGGTTCACTTCACTGCTGCTCTACCCGTGGGCACTTAAGGTGCTTAACCCACGATTGCCTCAGTAAATATCCAGCTGCATAAAGGGATAAAATTCTTAAGTCACTCCGGATAAGATATTGTTGCTAAACAATAATAATGTAACATGTAAGAGAAATGCAGACCTAATTATTAATCATACCTTAATTAGCCTTGTTCCAAACGAGTATGGCTTTGTCTCACCCTTCATCGCTCTAGATTAGCCGGACGACTTTCTGTCAGGCATACTAACTGATGTCCGCAGCGGCGCAGAGTGAAATCAATGTGGGAAACAGACCTGTCCTTCATTATCCACACATAAACAAAGCTCCTTGCGGTGTTAAACCAGTGTCATTGTGGGCCTTCAGCAAGAGCGCCTGTTGGTAATAGGATTTCGAGCCTTTGTGTTGTGCAATTTTTTCAGAGTCGCCATCAATCGCCGAATGGATAATACTGACATTTAACTATTCCTGATGGCTGTTTTAAACAAAGGTTAGACAAATGCTATTCAATCAATGGCTGCTTTCTGGGTCACCCTTGCATTAATCATGCCTGGGAAGGGATCCATCACACCCACAGGTCTGATGTGTTCTATACACAAACAATGTATCTATTTCCGCATAATTCATACAGTATGCAGACACTATAACATATTGCCAGAAAATGACATAAGTGTCTTGACAAACAGAGAAACACATATAAAATGTAGCAACTCACAGCTGTGTATCTCTGTGGTGTAGTGGTTAGGAAATCCAGCCAAAAAGTTTCAACCACTGTACCTTCAATACCAGGTGTAACTGGACAACTTCAATAAATATCCTACAGTCATCCTAAGTGGATAGCTTGCTAGCTAAGTAGCTTGCCTTCCATAAAGGTAGTTTGCTGGGCAAATAATAGCTAATGTGCTGTATAGGTCACCAGGAGGTGGAACCCTGAAAATGCTTGGGGACACAGCAAGACTTTCATATATCTGTTAATGAAACAGAAGCAGTTAGCAGGGGTTCTGGACACCGAAAGCAGGAAGCAACCGCTCGGACTCACTACAGGGACCTAAATTGCTAACAGCCTTCACCTCACATGAAGCAGAGGGCACCCCCTGCTGTCTAAACAGTGCCACAACCCCCCACCCACCCACCCCCAGGACCCTGCTCGATCTCTCTTGCCATTAAGAGGATTGAGTTAGCTCCCCTTCTTGGAACAGGCTCTCTTTGAAATGAAGGAATTACGCCGGATTAATTCTTTTTTTAATCTCGACGAAGATTGATTTATGAATCCCATATCAGAACTTGCAGGGAGACAAAACAAGACTTCTCTGTTTTTTTCCCGCCTCTTATAATGAATGACACGCTTCAGTAGTTGTTGTGCTCTGCCCTTTGGGGGACTTTCCTTTTGACCCACTTCCAAAGCAGCTGGGATATTATTATTGGTTACCAATGGCAGTTCAGTGATTAAGAATCACTGCATGCATTCATTCATCACATTATCTTAGCAGATGCTCTTATCCAGAGCACCGTGCATAACATACAATTACAGTAATATGCTATCCATTTATACAGCTGGATTTTCATTGAGGCAATTCAGGCTAATTACCTCACCCAAGGGTAGAACAGCAGTCTCCCACCTGGGAGTCAACCTGGCAACCTTTCTATTAGGATCTCATCTCCTTACAGCTATGCTACTCTGCTGCCTGTAGTTAAGCTGAAGCCTCCCATATGAATAATTACTGATTAAAGAGTGCATGGGAAATCTCAGCATTTTCACTTTGTTCCCACTGTACTAATGAAATTTCTTTCATGAATACAAAAATGTTGCATTCGTAAACCTCTGAAAAACCCTCACACTAGCAGGATGTACAGCAAGATTTCAAGAATTCTGCCATCAAACAGTGAAGCAGCTGTATGGCTTACATTACTGCCATCAAGAGGACATTACATTAAATGGAGCTCAGACGCCTCAGCCATCACCCATTTGTTAATCAAAATCAAGGAAGCACAGATTTATTCAACGGAACTTAAATCGACAGAAAAAAGAGCCAGTGGGACTATCTCTGAACGAGCATCACGGTTTGCGTGCATGGCCAATTAAAACCACAAACACAGAGGGACCAGATTCTATGAAATTCTCGAGGAGCAAAAGACTTATTGGAATAGTGTTTTCTATATCTTAAGGCTTAAGTCTTAGCAGCGGCGGCCAATCTAAAGAAGTTTCATGCAACTGTGCCATGGCAAGATAACGATAAAACAAATGTGGGGTTAGTGGGGAAGGGAGGGGGAAAGCATATCTATCACGTGAAGTGTCCTTTTATTTTTTTCTTGTCATGGCTGTTACTCATTTCTTGTTCAAAGCAATAAATAATCTATATGTTAATGACGAGGAGCTGGCCGACATTATCGCTTTGGGAGATGACAGATCGCTAATGCTCACGTCAATCCTCCGCCGATCCACCTGTCAACCGCAGGTGCTATGCTGGGACCGGGTATCTTGACGCTGGTATCTTGACGCTGCATTCAGAGAGTTGTCTTGTACGGAGACTATCAGCAAAGACTGAGAGGCAGGTAAAGCAAGGGACACGCTGCACCCTATTCCGCAAGTAAAAAAGTCATCTTGATATCTCTTTGACGCGGCGGATTGTATTTGTTCAGCGCAAGGTCTCTGCATCCCACTTTCATGCCATGCAAAGTTCACCTGTACTACATGGGAGACACTCTCAGATAATATCTGACAGCCTCGTCACTGAAAAGGTAAACCCGCTTTGTAGTGTGGTATAAGAGCCGCTTCAATTCAAACTTTCTGCTCTTTGGATTGCCTCCATGGCATGCCTGACCTGATGTTGTGTGGCCTGGCCTGCGCTGCAGATTTGGACTTTCACAGGTTAAAAAATCAACAGCCTAAAGGACGAAGATTCCTCTTTCATGTTGCTGGACTTCTTTAAGGACCCATTGCTGTGATTCACTGGTCCCATCAACCCTCCCTCCCCACAGTGACAGTGTGCTCAGATTGACCACTATCTGAAAACTCAATCAAGGGGCCGTTCTGAGACCCATGAGACATGAGCCATTCCAGCGAGTGGTTCTGGACCTCAGGAAAAGAACTTTGCTGTTGTGCATCAGCATCTCAGGGGAACCAAATGGAGGCATGTAACTGACACCTGTGTCTTCAATCACAAACAACAGCCTTAAACATCTTCTCTACTGTCTATGTAAATCTAGAGAACTTTGTATCTTTTTTATTGAAAGAACTGACAATCCTGCCCATTTCAGCATTGCCTATAATGCAGATTGGTGTGGTAATGAATAATATGCTACAAGGTTTTTTTTACTGACAGACACACTTTATAGAAGCAACCCCAAAACCCAAAAAATCTTGAAAAATAACATGAAAGAAAAAATATATGCATTTTCAAGGGAATTAAGGAAATATAAAATTACCTATTATAAAAACAAGGGTAGTTTCTCCCTGGAGCCTCAATAAAGAAGATCAAAAATAGTCAATACAGCATAGAATCTTGCAATGTGAAATTACCTTTTTTCTCCCCATTCAATTTTCACAATAGGCTTAAATGATCCAGCAGCCCTGACACAGTCAGTCACAAAACACAGAGAAGAATCCACAGCTGCCTTTGAAACAGAGCGCTGCGCCTACGGAACGCCGCTCAAAAGAGCAGTAATTCCTTGACCTCCCTCTCTGGCTGACGGCACCCTGGACTCAAACTCACCGGCTGAGTTGGTCTCCCCCACAGCGTGTCACCTGGGGCTACCCTAAGCAGATGGGCGCAGTCCACCTCCAAGGAATGACATTAAGAAAAGTGTCCGCCCCCCCAACCAGCACACACACACACACACACACACACCCACCTCACCTCCCCAGGGTACTCACCGAGGTAGCGACCGGGGGGAGGTTGACCAGCTTGTAGGCGCTGACTGCCGTGTTGTTCCAGGCGGCGAGGGTCTCCACGATGCGGGTGCAGTTGGGGTCCTGATCGGGGCAGGAGATGCCCTTCCTGACAGACTGCACGGCGTTCATTCTCATTCACAGCCTCCTCTGCGCGCACATCAACCGGACCAGCCGCGCACAGCAAAGAGCAGAAGAAACAACGGCTGGGGGGGGGGGAGGAAAAAAAAAGAGGGAAAAGCCCTGACCGGTTCTGGGTACGAGACCACAGGTGTTGCTCTGCTTTTTTTTTTTTTTTCCCGCTGTAGAGAGAGAGGGAGAGGGAAAACAGCGAGGTGGAGATAAGCTTCTCTGCTCCTCGCTGAGGGAAAGTTGCCTGCCCCCAGCGTGCGCGAGAGTGAGTGAGTGAGTGAGTGAGTGAGCGAGCGAGTGAAAGAGAGAGAGAGAGACTCAGCCCTGTGATGCCACAGCTCAGCAGCCACACCACACACAGCCTTCCTGCAGAAGATACATCTATATATACATGTGCTCCCTAAAGGGGTCTGCACATGCTCAGTCCTCCCTCTCCTCTCTCTCCCAATGCTCTCTACCTGTTCCAAGGACCATGGGTCCACTAATAGGCTATGGTGTTGTTGGTGTTGTGTTAATCTCCACACAGGGGCATCTGCCCTTTGCTGTCATCTCTTGCTGTCAGACTCTTATGAGCCTAGAGTGATGGTGGAGGGTAGGGTCAACACAATGTGCAGTATGTACACATGTACATACAATATAAACCATAAGCAGTAATATACAGTATAAGTATAATATACAGTATATGTGTTTATAAACATACACACACATGTACACATACACACACACATACATACTGTACGTATATATACAGCAATGACATGCAGACCAAATGCATGCATGCCCCCCAGGGTTGTCAGTTGTATGCTATTCAGAAGTAACATTCCTGTTTGAAATTCACAGGGTGTGATGTTAACAGAGGCTCTGATGTGAAAAATGTAACACATTTGCCCAAGACAGCAACAGATTTACAGATTTACAGCTGTTCTGAAACCACAGAATATGCAGATCTGCATTTTTGTTTTTACCTATTTTTTTTACATCCTTCCACATATTTTTTTGATTCTGCCTTGTCACGGTTTATCATTTTTCTGTTTTATGATAGTTGGGAAGATGACTGAAGCCGCGACCATGAAAAGTAAGCCAGTACAAGCACGAGCTTACAATGGAAAACCCATATATAAATATTTGAAAGGAGTGTGCATTTACAGGATCCCTGCACCTGATTTTCCCTGTTGTTTAAATGAACCGCCAGCTCAGGTGTAAACTGACTGTGGCTTCCAATGCCAGATGACCCCAGCATCTTTCGGGGAACAATCGATGCCAAAGCGGGCCAGCCGGGTCATCCTGGGATCAGGCTGGCGCCTACCGGAGCATCGGTGACATTGCCGAGGAGGAAGGCCGCTCGTTGCGTAACGTGACATTGTGATGGAGGGCAGGCGGCGTCTGACCCACATCTACTAATCCATGACACCATTTGATCCGGAGGTACTGGGGTAGATACGTGACGAGGACAACACTGACTGCTCAAAGTGGCTGAGAATCTGAGTGATAATTAATATACAACCCAAACAGACAGAGAGGGCGCTTCCTGTACCTGCATTTTACTGATCAATGAAGTCGTGGGTGGGTGGCGGAGGAGGAGGAGGATCAATGACCTTATTTTACAAGCCCTGAGGCAACACTATGTATTCAAAGACAAGCAGTGTTTTTAAAACCCACGTCCCATGCATATCACAAAACCCAGCCTCAGTAAAATATGTTTCACTCGATATGTGTTTTTTAATGAGGGGCCCTCATTATAATGTCCATACTTATTTTGTTTGTTCAAACAACCACAATGGTAAGGCAGCTATTTCATGCGGGCTTGCAACAGACAATGTTGTATGTTTCCAAAGCTCCCAAATAATCCAATCCAGGACCCCGACAATAACCAGTGAAAAGAGCACAAGAAATTGACTTTTTTTTTGGAAAAAGTGAAATACTATTGTTGTGATCGGAACAGGTGACATGTGAGGTTCCACAAGCCCCGATGCACCTGTCCGTTGAGCCAAACAAACTGAAAGATCCTCACTTTACAAAATAGGCACCCTTGCCTGCGCCTCCTTGGCTACAGCAGGCACGACCTTGGCGAGCTGCAGTCCCCCTTGACACCTGCTGTCTGAGGGCAATACCCGCCAGCCGAATCCGTCAGATAAGCACCCCTTCCGCATTTTAAAATCCACCTCGTCTGGTTCTGTTCCACAGCATTAAAGGAGTCCCTCTTTCCGCAGGTCTATATGTAAAGACCCATATTGGATCAGACGCCTAGGTCTATGCAGCACCGGCGGGCTGTTTTTTCTTGAATCAATCACCAATTCACTCATGTGCATGACATAACGCATATCAGATATCAGCGTTTTGGTTTTCATTCATCACTGAAAGACCATTGCACAGAGTGCACAGGGATAGCATTAAGTTGTAAAATAACACCTTCTTTGGAGGCCCTGGTGAGGCGCAGTGTGGACCAACAGGCGAGTGAGAACGATCCCTACCTCTGGTTGGGTAATTACATTGCGCTAGGAGTGCCGATGTAAAGCCTGCACACCTGCAACCCCTCAGCCCTGTCATATTTCCCATCGTACAGTGAAGAGATCTCACCTCAGACTCAGAGAATGAGCTATGGTAAGCTTTGAAAAACAGTTAAGAAGTTGGGCAAAGTGATGGAGAAACAAATTGAACCGTGTGTCATCACGGCTTTGAAGCTGAAGGATTAGCGCTGAGAGGTGCATTAGTTAAATGCCTGTCGTTTCCATTTCCGCGTAAAGGCTGCCCTGATTTGCAGGTTTACACCAGAAGTCCCTCCACAAAGCATTGAGGAGGCTCTGTTACTGTTGGTCTAAAATCAAGTCACTGCGTTTGAATCTTTTCATGTTACATTTTTTACATGTTTTTGTTCTTGCCAGTGCATCTCTCTCTCTTGCTCCCTCTCGCTCTCTCTCTCTCTCTCTCTCTCTCTCCCTCTCTCACACACACATATTCACACACATGCATGCATGCACTTACGCACACACATACACATACACAAACACACACAAATACATGCATGCATGCATGTATTATGCATGTGTGCATGCTGGCCCTTGTGTGTGTGCGTTTATGTGTGTGTGTGTGTGTGTGTGTGTGTGTGTGTGTGTGTGTGTGTGTGTATGTGGTGTGCACATATGCACATACGCGCACACCACATACACACACACACACACACACACACACACACACACAAGGGCCAGCATACACACATGCATGCATACACATGCATACAAAGACATGCATGCATGTGCGCACACACACACATATTCACACACACATATACTGTGTCACTTCTACCCAGTCACACTACACCACTGCTTCATTGACAGTCATTGTTTTTCCTCACAATTTCTTCTGCATATTTCGGGGGGAATCTTTCAGACATAAATCAAAATACGTGCTTTTCATGTAAAATTCATGGAAAAATTATTCAGCAACTACAAATATTTTCTTTCATCTTCCCAGTTCTATTTTGCCAAGCAACAAGGATAATTGGCTGCAACACCTGTAAGCAGCAGTAATCAATAGTATGATTTGTATGAAACAGCATATTAGACATACTTAGCAAATGTTCTAGTTCAACACATGTGGCTACCAAACATTTTTGTGTCTGTGATATCATAAACATTTTGCCATGTTGACTATCAGTAACAACACCATCATCGACCTATTCATCTCTTCCTCATTATTTTCCTGTATGAATAGTTAAAGCCCATTTCCTTACAATAACATATAGCTATGAGCCCAAAGATCAATACAATGTAATTGCTTTGAATTCCACTCTAAGGCAAATATATGAAAGCATGTAGTATGTTAGCAGTAAGCTTCAATAACATGTTCATCATATACAGGTGGAGAGATCCGGCGCATTACAGCTTTTTCAGTGGAGTATTTTCCATTTGGGTTTGGCCTTTGCCTGACCGTGCTGACTCATGCGTATCACATGGCATTTTCCCTCCCTCGCCACGCTCCGCAGGGGGTTAAAAAACCACCCGCTGCGGACAAAGCCGCTCCTTACGGGCCTCTGCAAAAAATTATTATTATTTGCTTAGCGGGTGCCCTGATCCATGGAGACTTAGGCAGGTTCCATTTTTACATGGTGTCCATTTATACAGCTGCGTATTAAGCGAAGCGGGGTGAGCACCTAGCCCCTCTGCACACTGTACTGCTGCCTCATACCCCACACCCACAACACCCCCCTCCTCCATCCTCCACCCCCGTGGCCTTACAAACTGGCCCTGCGCCCACAAACCTCGTGGCCGCCTAAAGAGGACAGAGGCAAAGAGGAGTGCAAAGGGGTGGGGGGGTGTGTGGGGGGGAGGGGGTTTCATCGTTGGCACCTGCATGCGCTGTCAAACCGCTGCACCGGGTGAGTCATCCGAGACCGGAGCTCTCGATGACAGCCCTTCACCGCTCAGCTACGCTGCGGCCTCGGCCGCGGTTACGCTTCTCCAGCTCCCCCCGGCCCCCTGCCGTTAGCAGGCACTGCGAATAAACCCTACACACTGTAATGCAGACGAGGGGTGAGCCCATCGCTCGGTAACAAACGCAACTTCTTTCCCTTCTTCCCTCTGGGGGCGTGTTACACGCAGTGGCCTTCGAAGACAATGCAGCGACAACGTTGCACTCACTGACAGTTGCGCATTGCAAGTGGCCACAATTGTTTTGGTGCTCTGCCATCAAAGCATACATAATTTCCCATAACCATTGACAGAAAGAAAACAATTAATTATGCTCCAACAAGACAGCAACCCCTCAGGTGTTCTCTTCTGTTTAGATGCATATAATTATCGATATAGCTACCCTGTGAATATATGACGGGGGTTTGGGGGGGGGGGGGGGGTATTGGTCACACGTGTTCTTTGTCTTTGGTGAAGAAAACAAAAGCTGAAAAGCAGAGGAAAAGATAATGACAGTGACAGTGATTGCAAATAATGATGGGTGATTCTTTACATGCAAATTAAGGCATATGTGTTGGAGGAGCACATTGAAAAAAGGCCTGTGTCATTATACTGCATTGAAAATTTATGTAAAATGATCATGAATTTAACACAGTTTGTAAAGCTAATACAGGCAATATCAGGTGTAAATTAGTACATGTTTGTCAGTAATAATTCTGAATTTAACACTGATTGGACCTTATTCAAATCTCTGCTTTTTCTTACAAGAGGAATTAGCATCAAAACTCGATGGTCTACAAACAGATGATGGCTTTGTAACATTTATATATCCCTTGCTCTCTCTCCTGTGCAGCATGTAAAAGAACTGTGTTCTGATCTATCAAATAAAAAAGAAACAAATTCCCTTTTTCGTTTTATGTCATCATACAAAATAAATGAATAAAAAATTAAAAAATAACAAACATAAAAAATAAAAATAATACATAAATAAATAAACTGCCACAAAGGTTTTCTTTTCCTTTAACAGCATTCTTTATGTATTTGTGAGTCCATATATTCTTATATTTCCATGTAGATTTGTTTCCTTTCAAGGTTTGTTTTTATTACCCATTAACAATGGGTTTACTCATGGGTGCGCTTGGAGCCTTGGTGAGCTCTCTCTGATCCGTGCCCACAGACAGGATGTACAGGCAGTTGACCAGGGTAAAGTACCATGTGGGGCCCTCCCTGTAGAGAAGGAGATGACAGGCAGGCTGGCATGTGTAAACAGCAGGTCATGTGGAAAGAGAGTTTAAGACATCATGCTAACATAGGGTTGGCTCCAGCTCCCCTAATTAGCAGTTCCGTGGGGGTGGAGAGGGTTTGGGCAGAGGAGAAGTAGGCCCAAATTACCAATTTGAGACATAATCCCGAAATCAATCAATGCTTATCCTTAAGTTTGACAAACAGGTGCAATCGTTACTTTTTTCCCAACACAAACAGACTCCCTTTCATTCATTGCTGACTACTGATGAACTCGCCAAACTCTTCGGGGAAAAGGGGCGACACTTAATCTTTCACCATGAGTCAAAATCCCAGGATGTTGGAAAGTAATGTATTGCTATTGACATCATAGCTTACCACATTTTACCACAGCTTACCTCATTAAACCCTAACTTATGCTGTGTCGTGTGAATGCCTGTGAAGTTGCTGACGGTACATATTTAAAGTTAAATTTATGATATCATGTGGTTCATGAATCAATGCATGGTGTTATATTTTCATGACACTTATCCAGTTTCACATTGACTAGCCTGTTGTATGAGCGCTAGCTGGCATATGATATGTACTTATAGTGCTTCTATGTAAATAGGGCATAATTGAATGTTATATGTTTATTTTGTACTGATATTTGTATGTATTGTGTGTACTGTTGGCTTATTTCATGATTGCATATGATCATTTAACCTACAGAAATGCAACGTGAACATATGCATACATGTGAACATATTCCTTTGTATTAGCCAGCTGATATGGCATAGATTGTATATTGTTCACTTATGAAGTCCAGATCACAATTCCCTTTAATTACATTTGGTTTCTGGATGCTACCTTCATCTTAAACATTGCTTACACTCCCCTGGCCAGCTCTCTAACTGGAGTTATTTTGAAAGGCTACTCAATCCATTTTCCATAGAGGTTCCCATTCTCTCATTTACAGGGTACAGTCAATCAGAAATGGCTGTCATGGATACAAGACCTTGGAAGGACTAGGTGAAGTTTTAGGTGGGACCTGCCCACTAAAGCAGATGTGGACCTGAGTCATAAGTGGAGGAACCAAGAAGGCGGAAGGAGGAAGCCTTTCTCACCACTGGAGCTGGAAGGGGCCACACTGTACCAGTGCATGCAGCATCACATGTTGCAGTCTGTGTTGCACTGAACCTTGAGAGGCAGTCAGCTGGTGGAGGCTGGAGGTGGGGTAACAGTCAGGGGTGGGTTGGACCGGTACAGCAGAAGCAGCGGGGTGGAGATGACCCGGGGAGAAGACTCGACGGGACTCGAGCTCAGGACTTCAGCTTGACTGGCACTCAACAAACAGCCTCCCCCATGGGGCCGTTGGCCTTCTCCCCCAACAGGCATCAGCTTGGCTCCGCTCCACATCACATGACCCATTATTTTTTTCTCTTTTTTCAAATTTTTCAGTTTTCCCATACACGTGGGTGACCTTCAGGCAAAGTCACCTGAAGAGAGGCTTTACACAAGGAAGTGGTTAGGAGGTCAAAACAAGGCCAACAGACATTGTTCAGTTGTGAGTGTGCATAGCAAAGAAAACTAAAAGGCACCTTATTTCTTTGTGAGAACATGAAACCTAGGGAAGGTTTCTAGTTGGATGGATGAAGCATCACCCAGGGAAACTTTCCCCCTGGATCACTGGATCATTTCCAGGGAAGAGGTCTAGGCAACTTTCTGGGAACATTACTTTAAAAGACAGAGCTGTGGACAACCAGATATTATTTTATGGGAATTCATTGTGAATTTAATTCTTTAAGCAGCGAAAGACCTTTGTCAGTTTATACCATGACTGTCTAGCGTGGCTCAATTTTCTAATGTGGTAAACATTCCCAACACCCATGACTGCTAGATGGAGTTCACCCATATACTGTTGCCTGGTTATTTAGTTTGCATTATAACTCATACCGTATAGTAACCGTGACGCACAACAAGCTTGGACAGATTGTCTACAAGTGATCCCGACGTCCTTTCATGCACGCAGATAGGGTGCAGATGTAGGTCGCAGTGGCTGGCTTTCAGTGCAGCCTCGGGTAACTTACTGTTACTTTATCTCTGTCCCAGTGCGGCTTTAAAAGTGGAAGATCACAATCGGTATCCAAGACAAAACAGCGATCGCCTTACAGCTGAGCAGTCAGCCCCACCGACAGAAATACTGGCGGGGGGGTGATGCTAAATTAAGAACATGGTGCGTGTGTTTTCTTTAATTAAATCTGTATATTGAGGAGATTAAAGATCACAGGCCTCCTTCAACAGTTTGTGAAATGGTTGGGGTTATTTTTTTAAATCTTTGATTTGTTTTGATGTAGAGGTTTGTAGAGTTTGCTGGTGGTGGAGGTGGGGGTGGGGGCAGGGGTGGCTGTGTAGCTCTTTTTAAGAGGGCAGGGTTCGTCTTGCAGCTAAAAAGTTCACAAATTCAAGTATCTTAAATCACACTCAGTTTAATGGTAAACCATGTGTCTTAAAGAAAATCAAAGAATGACACAAATGGATTCTGTATTCCGCTGCCCTTGTTTAAAAGTATATATTGGACAAACTGAATGTACCCCAGAAAAGAACATTATCACAGGGCACAGATGTTCAATAAAATGAGAGGATGTGAAAAACCCTGTAGCCAGAGATTTTAAAAAGGCCAAACACTAGGCATTTGCATTTTAAAGCAATCGAGAAAGTTGCTTTGAGTCCAAGAAGGGGTGACATCAATTATTTTAGAAAACAATGCACATTGGTGGAACTGTGAGGTAGCCCCAATACCCCTTTTGATGACAAATGATCAGCAAGAGGACTATTTTAACTGTCCTCTTCTTGTTTTTTGATCCCTGATACATCTTTAACCTTGTCTTGTTTCCAGCAGCCTAGCCATACTGGAACTTTGATAAAGGTATTGTAAAGTTGTTTCAGAAATTGAGCCAGACCAGCAGAAGAAATGGGCTATTCGTAGAAGAGTAATTTCTTGCATTTGAAAAAGGGAACATGTACAGGAAACGCGGATGAACAAGGTAATACAAAACAAACAGGGTTTGTCTGAGTGCTTTGTTTTGTTGGCATGGGGAGACAAAGAGAATTGCAGTGCGGCACAGAGAGCAATCACAGCAATACCAAAAGCAAACAGCTTAAGCCTTTATAGTCTGTTGACCTTATACCCATGTAACAACCCAGCAATTACTGTGGGAACTCGTATGTAATAACACATTGTTGCTAGAGAGTACATTTTCATAAGTGGGGAACAGAGTTGTGCCGTTTAGGTAAGTACATAGGTCATCTGAGTGACCCTTGAACTCCTACATCCTGACCCCCAACCTCAATGCTACCACTCACTCTAAACGAAACCCTTAACCTTACCCCAACCACAAATCAACCCCATCCTTTTATCTAACCCTAATTATCTAATTTTATCTAATTAGAGCGGTGGCAGTATAGCATAGTGGTTAAGGAGCAGGACTTGTAACCAAAAGGTTGCCAGTTCAGTCGCCGCTGGGACACCTTGGGCTGTACCCTTGCGCAAGGTACTTAACCCACAGTTGCCTCAGTAAAAATATCTAGCTGTATAAATGGATAACATTGTTAAAAACAACAACAGAAAAAAACAACTGTAAACTATGTAAGTCGCTTTGGATAAAAGAATGAATAAATGTAATTATACATATTATCTAACAGCAAAAATCTGCATAGCAGTTACTTAGGACTCACTTGAAATTAATGGCATTTACAGACACTACACAACTACAATGTAAGACATTAATATAAAAAATGACTGTAAAGAATTGTAATAAAAGTTTCATAAACAACTCTACCAACAAAAATGAAGCAGGGCCTGGATGTTTTTAATTATGTTTCATTTACTGCCCAGGAGAGCTGGCCTGAAAGAATATAGGCTATATAAACGCTTATTAAATCTCAAAAGATACAAGACATGGCAAGATGGACAAGACCGGCCTTCCACAAATAGTTATTAATCCCACAGTTCTCAGAAGACCAGGTGTCTTACATTATGGGCCTCTGATTTGAGCTCCTCGGGAAAACCTCCCGGTATTTCGCCATTTCAGGTTCCAGCTCGGGATTGCTTATTAGCGACGGTTTATGTGCATGGCTTTAAAGCGTTTTCGAATTGTTATCTTTGTTTTAAAGATCCAGTTACAAGCAAAATACTTCTTGGGTTTTTGAATTAAGAAGAGCGGGTTTTTGCCTAGCCCTGGCTAATCCCAGCTCTGTAGCCTCAGATTTTCCAGTGTCAATCCCGCCAATAGCAAACATCTGCATGTCTCTGAGTGTCATCCCACCTCATTGACACTGTTGGCTTTTCTCCAGCACAGATATGCTTGTGCTGAACAGTATATATGGTGGATACTGTATCTTGGTCGTGGCTATTCTCTAATTTATTGCCTCTGCTGTAGAGTAAGTGGCCAATTCAGATTTAAGGATTCCAAGTGTTTTGTTTATTTCTTCACTTCATTTTTGCACACCTTACCACACCACACCCAATTTTTGGGTTTCATATTTAACTTATGCACCCATATATCTCTCAAAATGGGTGGTACAAAGTTGTGCGCTGTGAATGAATGTAAATTGTCCTAGAAAACCACACTTCCCCAGCCAAAGCCTGGTCCCCAATAGATATTCTGAATGAGATATTAGTCCTCATTGCAGAATACAGTACCAAGACACTCATTTTAATTATGGAAGGTAAGCATATAAGTCAGAGAAAATAAAGCTGTTGTGGAACCAAGATGAGCCTTTTCAATGCTTCAGTATAAAATGATACAAGAATGTCAGCATCAAGTGTGTCGTTGTTGTTTTTTCCTCACTTTATTCAGCAGGTAAGATTAGATCAACAATACATCAAAAGAAAACCAGCTGTAAGGATTACAATATTCAAACATATTGTTGAATTCTTTATATCAGTCAATTTAAAATTAAGTGTGGAGGAATCTTATGAATACATCTGTGTGCCCTAGCATCCCACAGGGAACTGGTTGAAAAAAAAATAGACACTGATGGATAGTGATGGATAATGATCAATTATTGAGCTATTATTAATGTTCAGATTACTAGCTAGCTAGCACGCTAGGACAATTGTGTCAGCTCTCTCAAGGCACTGTGTGCTTTTTCTGTTTGTGGCTGTATTTATATAATGGTCCTGTTATGATCTTCAGTACACATGGATCTAAATTAAGTGTAGACTTGCTAACTACCATTTGAATTGTAGCGAACATTACTGTGATGTTGCTCGCCCCTTTCAAATACGACAACATTAAAATTAATGTATTATAATAAAATGAATATAATTTGTATTTGCTTGAGAGCTAGCTCGTTATTTTCAGATAAAACTAGCTGGCTGCATTCAAGGAAGTGTACTGTAAATCCTCCCTTCCCAGCTGTGGTCCTCTGACCATCGTGAACATTAGAAAAAGGAACAAACAGTAAAATGCTTGCGGCACATGGCATAGGCCACCTTGCACAGCATAACAAGACACCTGATACAGTAATATGTTGTTGAACCATTTCACAATTTACTTGCTAGCCACACAAAATATTGCCACCTCTTTTGGGGATATGTCAGGACTTACTCAAACACAATCTGGAACTGTGTGGCCAGGACCAAGAGCGCTGTTTTTTGAGCATAACCAAGACTACAGTGCAGATGTTGGAGAAGAGCCACCATAAATCGCCACTTTATCCAACTGAAAGTGCTAAAACACTGTCTGTCAACACTATAAGATCTAAACAAGGTGAGGGGTTCCTTCTTGTGTCACTCTCACGCTCTGTGAGAGCTGTATCTCAATCATTTCCCCTGCCTTTGCCATTGCCAGAGATGTAATATTATGCCCTCCATGACATCTATGACATCTAGCTAGGTAGGTAACTAACTGGTTACTGGTAAGTGGTCAAAGACTTTCTGTCTGCTCTCACTCAGTCAGCTGTTTCGCTATTCTGTGGACTCTAGCTAGCTACCATTTAAGGTAGCCAAATTAATTTGTTACACCAACTGAGTTGAATGTTCATTTATGCAGTCTTTCAGTCCAAGCTTCAAAATTTCAGACAATGGACACACTATTATGCCACGTTTACATGCAGCAAACATTCAGCATTTCATTGGTAAATTAGGGCTATGCAAGGTTATCAAATGGGATGATTTGACTCAAATGTAAAATTCAATACATGCCTAACCGAAAGCTTGGTTTTTTATATGCAGTTTCACTGCAGTTTTCCTGCAAAGTTGCCAATAATGTTGTAGATAGTCACTGCAGCAGATGATTTACTCAACCTTTTCCTGTGCTGAAGGGCTCCAGAGGGAAAAGAGACTCAAGTGTCAAGCAAGGTATGTACATCTTGTAAAATAATAAGACACACCTTATTTTGAGCAACTTGCCTCCGTTTTGGGCAAACACCGCCCCAAATGCGCATTTCCTAAGCAGCCTCTCCGCGGAAGCACTTCAGGTACACCTGTGTAACTCAAGTCTGAAACAGCCCCTAAATCTTTAAGCCCGATCTACATATAGTAAGAGGATGGCATTCTGGTGAGTAAGAGGGGGAAGGGAGAGAACAAGAGAGCAACATTGGACTGACATTAGTCAAACCACTGAGAGAAGCAGACTGTCATGAGATGCCTCATTAACGCTACCAGAAATCGAGATACTGCATCCGTTAGCGAGACGTTGATTTGTTTGCACTACTTTACAGCATTGCGTTTGTCCCTGCATTGCTGATCATCCGGATTATAGCTGCTCGAGAAGCAAAGTCAGTACTCTCACTTTTTTGTTTGTTTAGTGGACTTCCCAGCAGGCTCAGAACCTGATTTGGAATTCTAATGATTGAAGTATACAGGGCGGCTTGAGTCCTTTGTTGCCGGCTGTCCTTCTTGCTAATTTGAACTAATTATGCAAATGAGAGATATAACTTGAGTTCTGAGCCAACACTGCTGAACACAGATAATCCACGGCAGTATGGAGAAAACACAAACTGCCACAGATTTGTCTCAGTAGCCTGTGCTGGTAAAGAGCCTCAGCTCCTTAAGGGACTCCAAAAGTTATCCCAGACTCAAAGAGGCACATTCCAACATTTAACAGAACAAGAGGTGGGGGGGACACTAACAATAAAAACTCCATTAAGGGAGTTAGTGTATTCTGTTATGCACTTCCTCTGAATGAGAAACGACTGTGTAAGCGAGAGAGGGCAGCATGCTTGCTGACTCTCTAATGTGTTTCTACCCGCTGCTGTGCTCGAGCTGGTCGACTGGTCGCGTTCGAGGGGCAAGGTGCCGCGCGTCCGCAGTCAAATGGAATTCTGATTAGCTGGATGTGCTGCATTGTTTGACACATGGGCAGCATGAAAAATCACATTGTGTCTGAATGGAGGAACGTGTAAGCTACAAACTTTCGGCAGATTGGAGGGCTTTGGGTATTCCTCCGACACCTTAATACCTGCCTGATGCGCCGTGGTGCTACTGTCACACCTAAATGTCACATTTAGGTGTGACATTCACAGGATAAGAGAGCCAGGAACTACATCGGAATCAGTACTGCAAATCAGCAATGTGGTTAACTATTACTAGTTAGCTAGTAAACAACTATTGTCGTTTACTAACAGCATACCATGCTGGCATCACTATAATCTGTTTGAGAGCATGCAATGGTTGCACAGTGTAGAGAACTGTCATTTTTAGATTACATGATATTCTTTGCATGAGGATATTCTCTCCATAGAACAATAAAAGTTAGTGCAACCAGAAGGTGATAATCCAGAAGGTATGTGTGACCTAATAGTACATTCTGGAGGATGTCAAAAGCAAAAGAAAAACACTCACATTGAAAAGCAGAGCCTGTTCATTTTTCATTTTTTTTGGAATTTTAACAGAAACTGTGATAAATCTCATCCTTAAGCACATTTTCTTGCAGCACGAGCATGTGGATTTGCAGCAACCGTTTCACTGGACCTTCTGGGGTTAACCCTCACATTCCAAAACCTTATTTATGAAAAAAAAAACAGTCTGTTATAAAATAGAATCAGTGTGTTACAAAACCTCTGAGTTCAACAATATGTAAGAGATGCAGATCTGTCCTCTTCGCTCTGAAAATCCAGTAATATTGTTGCCTGTAGCATATTGAAGCAGTATAATCTGAGGGAAAAAACAACAACTTTTATTTCCAGTAATTCTCCTTTTGTCTGATAGAGCAAGAAGTATAGGTGACTCATAGTTGTGTCTAACTTTATAATGAGTCTAAATTCATAATGCCTTCATGAGACAATCATAACACATTCATGTGCATGATTTTACCCATTTATAAGGCAATTATAAGCAAATTATATACACCAATTTTATAATCCACATTCTTCATGAAGGCTGAGAGAGGGGTATACCATGTTTTGGTTTTTTTTTTTTTTTTTTTTTTTTACAAAATATGCATTATATTGCTCTCCATCAGCTATCATAAAGCACTGTTGTTAATTAATGCTTTATAAAATATTAATGGCATACTTAATAAAGTACTCTGTGGGCTTATTATACTTTGTGGAGGTCAAATGTACAGTGTGAAACAAACTCTGTGGGCTCAAACTGTGGAAAACACACAGTACACTATTATTACCAGAACATTAATTGAAATTGTCACCTGCAGTTCACACCAAGGAAGACAAACCCTCCAAATGTGCCTTTTATTTTGTACTTTCATATCTGTAACATGTGCAAAATTTCCAGAAATGTCAGACACATTTAAGTTCTCTCTTAACTGTACATCCTGATCCTTTATCCGAAATGAAGCACTACAATATTTTCTGAGATTCTGACATGCTGTCAAACATGCAGATTTCTTGCTTGGCTGATATGTGCCCCTGGTGCTGGCAGCTTGGTGACCAGTGTTATAGTAAACACAGTTTTCCCCCCTCTATCGCAACATGTGTGTACTCAATGCATTTCCTGGGCCTAAGGAGAAATGCTGCCACACTTGTGTAATAACAGTCCCTTAACAGAAGCCGAGGGCCGGTTTAAATGGGTCATGTATATCGAACATTTGAAATGAAGTGAGGAGGGTGTCACTTTTTCTTATCTGTTTACTAATGTGTACATCAGATGATCCCATTAATGTTCGGTGTGTAAATGTATACACTCTATGCACAGTCAGGGAGCATCCAAACCTTCAAGTGATTCAATGATCAATCGATCAAATGATGCTATAAATGACTTCCTTCATGTTAGCTACAAAGGTTGTTCTGTACATACACTAACAAGTGAACACGCAATCAAAGCACTGATTTTAATTCACTGATTACATGGTAATGTAAGTTTTTTTTTTAAAAAAAACAAATCCCTTAAAATATATGCAAAGAAAATATACAATAAATACAGTGCCCTCCATATTTATTTATGCTGCTGATTCAACACTAACAAAAACATGATATAACAATGAATAAATTACCTGCTTTAATTTTTTTTTAAAAATGCGACGCATCTTACAGTCTTCATGTCACATTTATTCATACCGTTAAATAATCTTTTAAATAAAATAAAACAAAAATTTTTAATCAACATTCTGCATTTTGGAAATTTTGATGGAGGCTTCTTAAACTACACAGAGGCATTCAAAGGCCTCGGTATGGTGCAATATAGCCACATCCACAAGCAAAGGTGCTTTCAAGAGTAAATGTATTATTCCCTTGTTATAGCCTTTTCAGGATGTAAGATTCATTTACTGTAGCATACATATGACTGGCTTCCACAGAAGACAATAGGCAGGGTCAAGAACTCCAAAACAATTCGAAAGTGACCAGGAATTTGGCATAGAAAGGTTTTCAGTCCAGTCTCTATGGAGCTGACAAATAAATACTTCTGAGTAGTCTTCTGCTGCTCACCAGTTTTGGAGAGATAGGGAATTATTACAAAAAAAGTGGCTCTAGATTTGGAGCACTAATGTGCACTAATCCAACAATAATCTACAAACTGAAAATACATATGCTATAGGCAGCAGCATTTTTTGACTGTTGAAACAGTATGTGCGGTGGACTCAGATGTATGGGTGGAAGTTGGGCTGGTGATGAGAGAGGACCAAACCAGGACAGCCTGCTCTTAGTTAAGCATTTGCAACACATCACCTGATGATATGCAGGACTCTGCCGTGGTAAATATGAGAAAACTGAAAAACCAGCTAACTGTTTGTTGCAGTGAAAATATAAATGGGATTTTAAATACAAAGATATATCATTTCAATATAAAGTGTCAATAACACCACATTTTGGCACAGCCATTAGGCAATTTGTGATAATGACCACAATCAAGGATATATTTTGTGCTATCTTTAGATGAAGCAATTATTTTAATTTCACATTGTGTTCAGTAGCAACTCACAGGGATTTTTTTTTCTTGACCTTGCGATGCATAACACATTTCTTTTTGCTAGGATCACTTCTAAGAAGAGACATCACATTGGTACTCCAATTATAGTCTCCAAAGTGGGTTTTTTTTTGTATCCATGCCTCAGTAATACAACACACAGACTCAGCCTGCACTGTGTTTGGCAGAAGGAATACAGATGGTTTAATTTCTTGAACGATCCCCAGTCCACTCTATGCAGAGGCTATATGAGGTCTTTCATTCTCATGCTCAGATGAAAGGAGGAAGTCTTTATATTCAAATGTTTAGCCAGAGAAAGAGGTGCAAAGAGGAACTGCAGTTCTGCCGGTCCACACTAACCAAATTGCGAGAAATCCCACCGTCCAGGCAGCTCATGATTTCTCTTCTCATTAGCCTACCATTGCACCAGTTCACAATTATTTAACATTATTTCAATAATGAAACAGTTTAAGCAATAAAGTGACAGTTCTGCACAGTAGGCTAGATGTGTATCATACGTTCATAATTACAGTTTCATCTTACAATTGGCAGACACCCTCTCTGAGCTGGAGCAGCACATAGAGGGGACATGTCTTTGGAATAATTACTTTGTTGTGAACAGACTCCCAAGCACATCTGGAAACAATGCCAATAAATAGCTTTCTTTTTTGGCCAGCTCTTACCCAAATTGCTGCTTTCTTGCAGTGTCAACAACACAATAATTTTAGTAATAAAATAGAGTAATTCTGTGACACGCTGTGCCATAATTGCAATTGTATTTCAAATGTTCCATTGTGTCAAAAAGTTGTCGTACCTCTAGCGTTGTTCTGCGTTTCAATCAGATCCACTAAGGGCTCTTGCTCCACCATTGTAATTATCAATCCTTTATGAACACAGGGTTATGATTTAATCAGACATCAGTGCACTGCATGGAGCGTTTCAGTTATATTGGAAAAACAAAACAGAATTTTATTTCTTCTGATGTCAATCATTGGTCCAAGTGTTGGTTGGGTAATGAACTCAATTAATCTGTGACTCCTTTCAGTCACAGAATTGATTGAATGGATACTGCTGCTCAAGGGTATCGTGATCAGTCACAAAAGATCAATTCATCACACTGACACCAGAAGCATTTACTGTATGTCAATACATCAATATCCAGAATCCATATGCTTATTTTTTTTCTACGAGCATACATGCACAAGTGAAGTTAAAAGTTCCCTTATAAGATGATATGTATATTGGTTTTTTGCAGTTTTTGTTTTTGTCTACAATGAAGTCAAAGCATCTGTGCTCCTGCCATTTTGAAAGAGGCCACTACCACAGTGTCTATGTTAATATGTTTCTATCTCTGTCCCTTGTGTGACTCTGTTCTGCTGCAGTTTATGCTGATCTTATCAGATGCGGGTGTTATCCGTTCTTGACTGCTCACATAACCTGCCAGTACTGTATGATCGGAGTTATTATGATAAATGAGACTGATCCAGGTGAGGAGAGTTAAATAAATAAAATAATTAAGATGGGTATTCTGACGGTGAAGATCTAGATGTGCAAAAGAAACAGTGTCAGTCCGTAGTGTTTTTTTCCCGACTGCAGTCAGGATGGAAGACTGTTTGTCTACAGTCCCTGTTACTTTCTGTAGAGAGTAGAGAGGAGAAGGACCCGCTAGCAAACAGCAAAGACACTTGTCCAAGACAGGACCATTTTCTTCGGTCCTGTTTGAGTTCCTGCTCAGGTTTCCTGGATAAGCATTGATGAAACAAGGTTGAATTTGTTATATTATGTATTAGTTCTCAGGCACTGAACTCAAAGGATGCACTGCTTTATTAATGGTGATTATATACATAGTGCACACTAGGACCCACATCACCACTATTAATGCTATTCCAAATGTGTTTATATTGCTCAGAAATGGCAGATTAGGGATTTTCAATCTTTGGGCCTCATTATAAATATATTCTTGTATTTTTTATCAGAAAATTTTGTATACAGATCTGCTTATTCAGCTGAGTACATGCTGATCCATCTTGAAATTACAAGCATATGCATATGGTTGGAAATTCACACAAAAAAGCCTGATCATCAAGTACACTGGCTTCAAAAAAACAGTAAAAAGAGTGTTTTTGCCGAGTCCAAAATACTATTGCAATCTACAGCATATAGCACAAAACAAACAGGTAGACAAGGAGGCACATTTTGTTCGGTAACATAGGTAGTGTGGTCTCGGGTTATGCCAAACTTAGCCAAAATAAAATCACTGTCTTTGTCAACACTGCAACCTCTGAGACTTTTTATTCTGTTTCTGGAGCTGAATTATCCTAGTTTTGACAATAGCTATCCAGCCACATTACATTTGCTGGGACTGTCAAAACAACTGTCAAAATGACAGGAAATGCCACCTTCCCACAGCTAAAGAGATGCGCAGTGGCAGGGTCTGGAGAAATGCACACGCACACCCTTTACGGTGAAATCTGAGCATGTGGCTGTTTGATGGAGGTGTCACTTTGACTTCTTGAGTCACAGACAAGTTGTCTGCACAAGGGTATTTGCTGAGCTTTACTTATTTTCCCTCAGGACCCTTGTTACGTGTTCTATTACCCACTGAACACAGGCATTTAGCCAAAATGCTTTCGCAGATTCCCCAAATCCTAAAGCTTTAATAAAAGTTTGTGCTCTGTGAAGAAATAGAGAGATTATGGGGACAGAGGCCTTGAGCAACACAATTTGGAGGTAGGAGATGACCTGTATCCTACATGGGAGGGGGACAGAGAGAGAGAAAGAGAGCAAAGAGGGAGACAAGAGAGAAAGTGAGGGGGGGGGGGGGGTCTTCTGTTGAAATAAGCCCTTTATTGCAATTGGCTTATTTCAACAAGCAGCTTCGAAAAAAATGTACTATTTGCATATTTACAAGAAAGAAAACGCAAAAACATAAGAAGAGGCCATAAACCAAACCAAAGAGCCCCCCACCATCATCATCACCACCATAAAAAATAGAAACCACCATGAAGCCCTCCAAAAAGGAATGAAAATACAGGGAAATCCTGTTCAACACCAAAGGCTAGAGTGTCAGCTTTAGCATGTCACAGCCAATACATCGCTCTCATTTACTTCACACAGTAGACCATTTAGCGGCCACTTGTTTCTCAGCTCAAAAAGAAAGAGATAGAAATAAAAATAAATAAATAAAAAGATAGAGTAAGAGAATGCCTTCCTTACAAAATGGGGAGAATACAAAAATGCACAGGAAATGTACTTCAGTAAAGTTAATTATATTCACCCAGATGTCGTTGACCTGCGAGACATTGCAGGTCTGTCCATCCTTCACAGGGATGAAATCAGCTGCCTAGGGGCAGCGGGTGACACAGGAGCAATATTCTACAGTTTAATAGTTTAGATCATTTTATTATTCATCACCCACTTGTGTAATGAATTAACTATTTTCCACTCATTTTTGAATTTTGATTCCACCACTCGAGGATACTTTTAAATAATCAGTGTAAGGTCTGTATGCTATTGTTCTCTGGCATGCCAGTTAAGCCTTGAATCAAAGTCAATGGTACTGGAATACAATGGTATGGAAATGATTTTAAATGAATTGAACTGAACTAAACTGCAGGAGAAAGAGAGAGAGAGAGAGAGAGAGAGAGAGAGAAAGAGAGAGAGAGAGAGAGCAAAAGATAAAATGTGTGTGAGAGAGAGAAAGAGAAAGAGAAAGAGAGGGAGAGAGAGAAAGAGAAAGAGAGAGAGAGAGAGAGAGATGGAGAACAAGGAACGAGATTGCAAAAAGGGATGGTCCAGGGAGCAGCACAGTTTAATGTCATCTGTTTTAAAACCCTGATTTTTGTTTCTTGGTAACTTTCCCCTGATATCTCTAGCTCTCCAAGCCAAGGTGGGTGCTACTAGCAGTGTCACAAAGGCACAAATGACTTCTGGACTGAGTCTATCACAGACATACACCATGGGATTCTGGGCGATACCAATTGTATGCACAATAGCTGGCCATACCGGCAAGGTTCAAAGCTAAATAATGTACTATACCGTATTGTGTACTGGTTAGAACCCTGAGGTTCCATTTTAGTTCCTTTGAGCAAGGTCGAAACACGGTGCAATCTTTCGCTGTAATGGCTAGTCAAAAAAGTAAATCATATTATGGATATATGGCTAAAATCTTCACATCTGTGGCGTAAGTCAACAATAAAATTGTACTTTGCTGCTGCATATCAAATAAAGTAAATGGGAATAATCCCCCAGCAGATCTTATCATAGCTGTACTTCGCTTGCTAATTTTGTTACAATAGCTCCAGCATTAGGCTGCACCATCAGCAATGAACTTACATCTCTGTGTCAAAAATGTACAGAATCATTCGTTTTTCTCTCTGTCCATTCAAGGAAAAATAGCAAAATATAATTATCTACAGGCAGGGGTACAATGGGGGGTACAAAACCTTTAATTGGCAAAGGAAAAAGTTAAAGATCATTTGCACCATCAGGTCAGCTATCCATTATGGGTCACAATACTGCTGTGAGATCCTTTAACTGATTCACTGTATAGAGGTTTTTAGTTTATTGAAAAGGCATAACAGTAACCACAGAGATGGGTGATGAGGAAAGAGTGTAGATGGTGTTTTTTCTAACTCAGAGAAAGAGCTAATTGTCTGTTGGAGATAAACAAACCTCATCTCACAGAAGGCTCTGGTAAATTGTAAGGTTTATATTTCACAATAACGTATTGTATTTAGAGAGGTAAAGATCTTCATCAATGTAAAAGGTGAGGAATATGTAGTACACCCTAACTAGGTCACTCTGGTTTCTTACAGAAAGCGTTCATGGATGCCTGAATAAGACTGTGGGTTATGAAAGCTAACCTCACAAAACACCAATGTTAAGGATCTTACACAAGGCTTACCTTGGAATGAAAGCACAGCTGACTGCACAGCAACTCAAGACTTACACAATTGTGTAATTGGGACATGTGGGACATTACCTCATGTGGTATAACACCATTGACAGCTATTATAATTTGTCAGCTATTATATACCCCTACTTTCTGTGCCTCGCTGCTATATTTAATTATGTTTTGAATGAAACTATCATATGACAAAATCCTGCTTTAGAATTCCAATGGCCTCATTTAAAGCTTAAGAGTCAATATTTTAAGTTTAATGTGTCATATCTGGAAGAACAGATGGAAGTTAGTAATCGGCGAACATGAAAATCTCCACATAAATAAGGCTTATGGTTTATGGTTTAGGTCTTGACTGCCTCGTGTCCTTCAAATGAACCTCTGTCTAAAGTTGTCTTTTGGTACCAGTTTTAAGATTGAATTGTGACTATTGGACTCATGGTTTGATTTTGTCCCAGCTAAAAAATTCAACACTTTCATTAAATCGGGTGAATTTAAGGGCGCAGTTTAATACAGGCATGCAGTCGTTCCCCTCACTCCGCATAAATTTGCTTTCTACTCTACAGATTGGTCCTCAAAAATACATTGCAGAGATATGATTTGTTATTAATGGTTATTACATAATAAATAATTTGAGTTTACACACGTCCACTAGATCCCGTGCGACTAACGAGGACTCCGCCCTACGAAAACATCAAGGAGGCCGCGGCAAAACGGAGATGGAAAATACAGAAGTAAAGAAAGATGGTGAGACCATTCCCATCTGTACCTAAATACACGCCACACCAAAACAAGGTTTAAGAGTTCTACGCGCAGAGAGAGAGTGAAAAATCTCTTCTGAAAGGCAGCAGTCCCGTTTTAAGAGTGTTGTCAAATGGTAGGCTACCTATTGAGGGGAATAAAGGGAAGCGATTATACCGCTTTTACCCAACTATCTTTTCTCACACGGTCATTCTGTTGCACTGGCGCAGCGAATGGTAACTGCAATTTTACATCAGAAATTATATTAAGTGATATGTAAAGGTGATGATTGTTTGCAAAGAGCAGGACGGTATCTAACCACGTGTGCGCATTGAACGTCAGGAAAGCCTGAAGGTCAGTGGTTTCGGCACTGGGGCACGGGTCTGTTCAGCCCAGCGGCTCCTCTCACGCAATTACAAGGTAATTATTCGAGTCCCGAGGCCATCTCTTAGGCACACTTCATCATCTGGGAAAGTAATACAGCTGGGAACAGCCGCTGTTTGTTTTAGCAAGACGCTTGTATTTATTTTCCCCCCATAATTATGAACAAAATAAATCACTACAATATAGTGCTGAAATCGACAGGGAATTGTTACTGAAACATGTTGAATAGACTGAATTCCTTTATATTTTGTCTCTTAATATGGATAGTAATTTCAAAACAAAGAGGACGATTATATTCTATAAGATCACTTTTCATGGCAGTCACTAATATGCCTAAATACCAGGCACAGGTCTCAAGGGTTTTTTTTTACCATAATAAAGAATGTAGTTAACATCGTCACACCTGTTGCCGACGCATTAATACATTTAGAGGCACCCAAAGGTCAATTTAATTTCACTTTCAATTAAAGAAAAGATTAATACATACGACTGAAAAGTGACAACATGGTATTATATTGTATACTTGAGCAGTGCTTTAACTACATCCAGATGCTCTCTGCGAGGAAAGTGTCATGAACGTGGTGATTTCTTTCTCACTTTACCGCTTATGCGAGGAGCGATAATTTAAACGCACGGATTTATGTAAAATCAGCCTATATCAAAAAGGGCGAAAGGGAAAAATATGATAATTTCCATGACATCTCCCTCTCACAAACAATAAAATGTGTCCATCAGCACACGTATAAGCTTGAATTGTTAAACAGCTACTGGAAAAATCATCAGTAAATATTGCTTTTGCTGAAATTAAGATTCCTTGGCATTTTCAAGCGTACAGTGCCTTGGTGCTGGGATAGCAGCAAAAGAGATATATTTCATGAAAGGCTCAGCTTGAAAGCATAATTATGAAATATGCTTGGAGCTGCAGTTTTAAAACAATACAAAGCCCCATAGAGGAAAGCATTGCTGATACAGAGCAAAAAGATCTTCTGGATTGAAGAAAGCGTTTTCAGTGTTGTTTCATTAATTTCCCTGTCTGACATGAATCAAAATGGGGTTTTTGCAGTGAAACTTAAGCCATTGTTATTGTTGAGATGCATATTAATCCATCCAGAGAGCTGTGGATGAAAGGAAGCAACAGCTGAAAAAGTGAATGGTTGTTTTGAATTGGCTCAGAATGTAGAAAGAAGGTCACTGAAGATGTCAGTACTGCACACCAGTACAGGCATGACATTCACTCGTCCCATGGTGCAAAACCACCAGCAGATGACCACTGTTTTGGGATGGCTTGTTCTTTACCTAACTACAGTGTATTACACTATACAGTAGTGTGTGTGTGTGTGTGTGTGTGTATGCAGGTGTGTTATTTAATTATTCATTTTATTGAAAGCATGTTACTTTCATAATTGAGACACCTACCAAACCCCAGAAGTTGTTCTCCTCCTTTTCCTCCTAACTCTTCCCAACATCATCACCTCCTCTTCCCTCTAATGCCACTGCAGAAGACTTTATGCTGTATTTTGATAAGAAAGTTGCCATCATCCAAAACTCCTTTGACTAACTGACAAGTCAATCAATCAGCTACTAGTCCTCTGTTGCTCGTCCTGTCCTATCCACATTCTCTCCGCTCATGAACGTCGAGATGCTACAATGTGTGCTGTCCCATCGTCCAACAACATACTCTTTGGACCCACTTCCCTTTTGTCTTCTTCAGAAACTCTCACTTATATTCTTACACTTATCACTTCTCTTAACAACTCCCTGACCACAATCTGTGTTCCCTCTGCCTTCAAATAGGCCCATTTCCCAATCCTGTTGAAAGCAACATTGGAGCCTTCTGATGTCTAATCTACTACTCTTTCCCCTCCCTCCCTTTCCTCCACAGAACGTGCAGTTTTGAATCAACTGTTTGATGTTCTGATACATAATGGCCTACATGATCACAACCAGCCAGGTTTCAAGGCCTCTTCTAGATCTTTCTGTGGCCTTTCATACCTAAGGGTTTGGTCCTTGGTCCCCCCCCGTTCTCTTTGTGTACACTTGTCTCTGTCATTTCTTATTCCTTCCCATGGTTTCCCATACCACTGTTAAGCTGATGACACTTAACTGTTCCTTCCAACTGTTCCTCTTTCCCCCCATTTGATACCCAGGTTTCATCACGTAGCTCGGCTTGCCTTAGCTGCTGTCTCCTCATGGCTGGCTAATCATCACATGCAGCTCAGTTTGGCCAAGATAAAGCTTCTATGTATTCCACACCTGAACAGCACCCTGGTAGATACCACGATGTCAGTCACCCAGACTGTCAGGAGCCTTGGGGAGACATTTTACAGGGGATCAACATACATAACGGCACCCAGTAGGGCCTGCAGATTCTTCATATACAACATCAGGACGATATGCCCCTTTCTCACCACATATTCTACCCAGCTCCTGGTCCAAGCCATGGTCTCAAGTGGAATGCTGTTACTCCCTGCTTGCTGCCCCCTTGCATCAAACTCCAGTAGCTCAACCAGAATACTGCTGCTCGGCTGGTCCACAATGTCCCCAGTTTCTCCCATGTTTCACCTATCCTCATCTCCCTCCAGTAGCTACCAGTAATGGCTTGCATCTGTAGCAGAGCTGAAGTGATTAGCTGGTGTGAGTCCTGCGTAAAGCCTTAGGTAGAGGGTAGCAGGTAGCCAAGCGGTTGCAGCGGCTACGTCACTCCCCCGGGACCTGGTTAAGTAGCGTTGTTGCAGACAGGCTAAGGGCAATTTGCCTTTAGCTCAACTGGCAACGACGCTGGCCGTAAGGGGTTGGCAGCGAGCAGTGAGAACATCGGTTCCAAACTCGCTCGCTCGCCGACCCACGTAACATTTAATACACAATGCAACAAGATACCACCCGTTACACATCCATTCAAAATGCTGGTGTTACCCTCCCAGGAAGTGGGAGGCTTGGCTCCCCCTTACCTTCAGTCCATCATTAGACCCCACATACCAGCCAGGCCACTGTGACTAAAGACTAAAGACTAACGACCCGCATCTGCAGACTGTACCTCATAAGCCCTAACCTAGTATGATCTCTTGTTCTGCTGTGAGAGTGTACCTGACACCTGAGTTGGATAAGCAGCTGTGTGCAAACCAGAGCACAGCAGTCAGTTCCAGGAAATTGGAATGCCCATTATGGCGGCCCATTGTAAGTGTGACACTGTGGATTGGATGGGAGGTACGGTTCAAGGCTGCCTTGTGTATGCTCAGCTGTCTCTCCCTCCTCATTCACACATTCAGTGGAGGAGCCCTAGCAGGATCCTAAGAGTTGGGCCATGAGAACGCCTCTGCTTTTTTTGTGTCAGATTACCCAGCAACTGATGGACAAACACAATCTGGGGGTCAGAGACCATGCAGGCATATGTGGATAAGCTGCTTTTTAAGCTCTTGCAGCACGGTGGCTAAGTGGTTAGCAATGTTGCCTCACAGCAAGAAGGTCCTGGGTCCGAATCCCGGCTGTCCCAGGTCTTTTCTGTGTGTAGCTTTCATGTTCTTCCCATGTCTGTGTGAGTTTCCGCCGGGCGTTCCGGTTTCCTCCCTCCATCAAAAGACATGCATGTTTAGGGTTAATACCCCTGCCCTTGACCAAGGCACTGGCAAAAGAACTGGAGCTGGTCCCCGGGTGCTGCACTGCTCCTAGCCCCTTGTCTGTGTGTGTGTGTGTGTGTGTGTGTGCCCCTGGTGGGCTCCTGGTGTGTGTGTGCTCACTGCTCACTGTGTGTGTAGGTCAAATGCAGAGGATGAATTTCCCCACGAGGGATCAATAAAGTATATGATTATTATCTTATTATTATTAGTGCAACCACTCAGTGCACAATGGCTAGTATTAACCAGGATCATAAGGAAGGAAGGAGCCATGCAGAGTAATAATTGGACCCAAAGAGTCACGCAAGATGGCTGCCCATACCATAACAGATTACCCACCATGCCTAGCAGTTGGGAACAGGAAATGTGAGTTAAATTCTTCCTTTGGCTTTCTCCAAACATAAACCTGTCCACATGTAGGAAAAATCCATTGGTTACAAGAAATTTCCAAATAGCAGCCCTACAATAAATATCAGCTTTGTGAAGCTCACAACATAGTTTTTTAGATTGAGTCACAGAGGTATAGATTCAGTTCTATGGTAATTTTGAGGCTGTTGCTTAGTGGTTTTTACCAACTATCCTGTTAAGTGTTGATCTATCCCTTATCGGTGAGATTTGACTTGCCACCACTGCTCCTCTTTCCTGATGCTGTTTTTCCTTGTCTGGCGTATGCCGTCATGATATTCAACACTGTTCTCCTTGGCACATCAAATAATTAACTGCAATTTGGGCACCAACTTGAAAATCTGTTAGATCTCTCATGTTGCTTTGGAAACTCACATATTAAAGTGTTGATATTAACATCTTTTATAGCAGAAATATATTGGCATTAACATTAATATGAAACACATGTGTAGACTGTTTTTTAACTGCAGTTTAGTTACTTCAAAATACGAGTCCTTTTTCATTTGGTGTTTCCATTATTTTGTCTGTCCTCTGTGTGTATACACACACACACACACACGCACACACACACGCACACATACATACACATATTCAGTAGTGACTGTGAATAAAGCATATAAACTGAAGTGTATAGAGTGGTAACATGATTTTTCATGATAACATCAATTTTTTAGAAGTGAAGGTTTAATTTCTTTAAGTTTTACAGATTTGCCTTCGCTGGGAATTGGTTTGTGATATATGCAAACAAAAGCACTACTAAGCAAAAAATAATAATTAAAAAATTAATCAAAATGTGCTTCAGCATATCTAGTGAAAAGGATTGCAGATTACAGTAATTTATATCTGCCAAAAAGCGTTGAAGCTGCCAGAAAATTTAAGCACACAATACGGTGGGCGGTTTCTTGATTCAATTTGCTGTGAAAGCACTTTGTTTTCAGTTCCAGTAAAACACCATCCGGGGAAGAACAGAAACAAAATGCCATCACATACTCACATTCTGTCATTTAAAGTTCTTCTACTTTCATCTGTTATCCCACCCATGCATCTCATGGGATATCCCATACATTTTCAGGGTATGTAAAATGCTTACATGGACCCTTCAAACTGATTATTAACACTGAATAAGCCAGTCTTGGACATCACTTTTTATACATTTAATTGTTTTTATGCAAGATGTTCTCGTCTTTCTTTTAAATACAATATAAAACCTTAGATTAAATGTCTGGCCTGCATTGCTTGAAAAATAAATAGCTTTCACTAAACAATTATGTGCTCTCCTATACTGTCCAGCTGGCACTTCTGAGCAACCTATGTGACTGTGATTGCTTATTGTTTGTTGTATTGCTTGAGCATTTTTTCCTGTGATGAATGAAGTGATCATAGAAAGGGGACCTTCCTGTGCTGTTTCACATTACGTAAGACTCCAGTATTCCTAAGAGGTCTCTCTTCACATTGCATTTGCTTAGCAGATGCTTTTATCCAGAACAACTTACACAGCTTACAAATTTTATGTGCTATCCATTTAGATAGCTGTATATTTGTTGAGGCAATTTGGGTTAAGTACCTTGCCTGAGGGTGTAACCGTAGTGCTCCACCCGGGAATCAAGCCTTTGGGTTGCAAGCTCCTGCTCCTCACCTCTGCATGACACTGCTGCCCACATGGAGTGAGTCAGCAAATCCCAGTGACTTACTCTCCCTGACAGCCCGCATTAGGGTGTCCATTAACGCACGCAAGCAATGAAGACATAATACCTTCCCTCCGAGACCACAGCACAATTGTAAGTGACATGCAGGGTAAGTCAGCAAATCCCAAAAACGTACCCTCCCCGCTAGCCTTTCTATTAATATCCACACACACACATATGCTCGCACCCATGTGTACATGCACCTACACACATACCCACACACACCCACACAAACGCACACACCCTTGGGCATGTACACCCACACACACAGCTTACTTCCTTGATGCTACTGTTCCAGCTTACAGCTTTTAACCCACCAATGTCTGGACAAACTGTTCTGATTTTTCTCAGTGTCCAGCACTGAGATTCACCTGGGAGATCAGCACTAATTGACTGCAGTGGCCCAATCAGAGAGAGCAGTAAACCCCCTCCAGGCCTGTCTGATCACAACACGGTTCAGTGTTGTCACAGGGGGATCAGCTCTGTCCCAGGGAGCTTCTGCACATTGCTTCCCTCTCAACTGGGCACACCCCATTCCCTTGCACAGACAGCTGACCGGGCAGGTTAGTTAATCAGGCTAAAAGGGGGCCTCCAAGGATATATCATCTGTGACCTCAGCCTAAGCTCTGTCCCACATTACATCATCAATCTGGAAAGAAACTGAGCACATCTGTACTGGCATGTGGAGCTGCGGATGCCAAAAACACCATGTCATTAATAACAGATACACCGCCCTCTCAGCCAAAATCTGGTCTAGACTGGACCAACGTGCAGGTACAATTTTTTTTTAATTTGTCACCTTTTGGTATGATATGAATGAGCATGTGAGGTTCTTTCAATATTAAAAAAGTCTTCTCCTCAACTCGCAACGGGACAGCTCTGTTTAGAAATCTGTTGAATCCGAGGCTCTTCCAATTGTGTGTAATTGGCTCAACATCTAGAGCAGCGGTGTGATGAACTGAAGAGGCCCTTCTCTGCCCTGAATGTATGACTCATATGGTGCCTGAAAACTGATCTAGTCTGATATCGCGCTTTGTGGAATCTTTTCCCCGACTTTGGTCTCGAACGAGAAGCGTGTTCATCCCTGGCAGTGAGTCATGGCGTCGTCATCACCTGCTGGAGATTAAAGAACGCTGTCGCATTCTCAGGCACAGCTTCAGACCGTCTGCAAAGTACACCGGGGAGAACTGAGATCCGAACAGTCTGTCCTAACCTGCAATGACCCCCCCCTTGACCGTGGCATTGCAACTCCTGAGTAACACTGCTGAAATGTTACATAAACATTCGGAGAGCGTAAAACGCTGGGGCGGGCATGGATGCCTGCAGTGTGCACTTCCATACGGAGTAATAATGGCCCCTTCTGTCTGCTGGACAAGCAGACATTACCAACAATAAGGAACAAAAGTGTTGAGTTTGACATACTCAGAATACTCTTACAGAAACACGAGTCATCCATCAATTCTTTTAAAAACTTCGTTCAGCACTTGGACCAATCCTGGCTGGGAAAAACAGCCCTAAAACACATACATGAGGGCATCACTGCCTATCCCAAATTTTAAAGAGACTGCAGCATTCCAGAATAACGGCTTTAGTACAGAATTTTAAGGATCATTATTCAAAATTTACTGAGTGTAAAATGTGTGTTTTAGGCATCATTATTTACCTAACATTTACAGAGGGAAACCTTGGAGCAGGGCGACATGAATTAAAAATACTGGTATTTTAAAAAGAGTCCAGCTACGTTTTAACTGTGGATTTGGTAGATTATTAAACTTTGAAGTAACATCTTTGAGTGTCTGAGTAACCCCAGCAACGCTTCCTGTAGGTAAAAGACTTTCCCTTGAGCATGACTCATTAAAGTAGAGTAAGTCATGCCAGTTAATTTCTGAAACCATTATGAGGCCAAGAAGTCATGTCTGTCAGTTACACAAACCAGTAATATCCCCAAGAGAGGGCAAAAGGGGGTCATTTTGGGTGAAGAATGAAGGTGGGCTGATAGCCAGCTACCACGAATGATTACTAATTAATGGTTTATTATTACATCTGTAAATCCCACAGAGGATGGCGTGGCAGAGAAACAGTGAGGTAGGGAGAGTGAGATGTGCCGTGTCTCAGAGTCTGGTTCACATGGGTTCAACATCCCAGCCTAGTCATGTGCTCCCAGAATCCTCAGCTTAGACAGTGCTCCCAGAATCCTCAGCTCCTTTCTCAGGACAGCTTTGCCTCAGGTGGAGTAAAGGAATGTTCTCCTGCTGAAACTCTAGCAGGAAGCAGCAATGATGGGCACTACCCCAACCCCACCAACACTGTTCCTAAATAACCCCCCTAAATCTCCATTCTTCACCACACCACCCCTCAACCCTACACCCAAATCAACCCCCCCCAGCACTCATTTCCCCACCCCCTTCTGATTTGTTGAGACAACAAAATGGAATCAAATTTCAGAGAAAATGGCCAATATTACAACATATCTAACTGTGATAGGTCCTGATAGTTAAATACAAGCGGAGAGTATCACATTGATGGAAAAAGTGAACATTGTTCCGTTAGAAGTCATATTAAGGGATTTTTTTAAGGAAGTATCTTTTGTTCTCTAAAGTAAAACTCCCATTGGAAACCAAGAGAAATACAAACATTTCATTTTCCTGGATTAAATGAAGGCTTTTCTTCCTTATCTGGAAACAGTGATTTCACTAGCGTGTTCCTGTCATAAACAAGAAAGAACAGGGAGTGCTGGCAAGCAAAATTGCGCTTATTCCAGGAAAAGAGAATAAAATAATTCCAGTGGAAGACATTGTGGTGATAACAATGGCAGCCTCACGTTGTAATTTACAGGTGTTTGATGTGCGCGCACGTGTATTGACAGGGTCAGGCCCAACTGGCTATACTGAAGCGCTGAATTGCCGTGCTCAGTAAATTCCTACTGATAATTAGCGTCTCTTGTGATGAGATCAGGTCACACACCTGTTACACTCACAAATCCGTGGATGAAGAATTTCCGGGAGGATGTGTGTGGGAGGAAGGTGCACGAGGACAATTATCAGGACATTGAATACGTGCCTCATGGCCGATCAGCAGGCTCCCTATTTTCAACCAAACCCTCTTGATTTCATTCTGATTTACAAAAAAAAAGGTACTCAGCTGAAATTACAGCATAATGTTAGCGCATTTGGCTATATAACGTTATGTGCAACGGTGTATGTTACATCTTGGAAATACGCTCAGTTTGAGCATAGAAAGCATTAAAGTGGTAACAGCTCCCGTAAAAAGCACGGCAGCAGTTGCTGACTCACAGTTAAATTTTCACACTTCAACAGTTGTTTAGGGAAATTCCCCAAATGCACCGGTCTTGGATCTCCAGGTTCTCTCAGTCCAAAATAGAAATGATTTTAAAGAGCCTGAATGCGTGGGGAGAGGTGGCGGTGGTGGAGGGGGTCTTCACCAGGTGTCTCATCCTCCCCGCGTTACAGCTTCCGCCAAACTGGCGCATTTTTAGAGGCGTTCCTCTGCTAATCTGTGATGGAAAATTAAAAAATAGCCGGAGCGACGTAGTTCGCTTCGGATTCCCTGCAGCTTCAGGCGGACGATAAAAATAGCTCTTTGTTCTATTTCCTTACTCCTTCCCCCGCCCCTACCCGCACGCGGAGTATTCCTGGCCATTCAAGACGCGTCTCATTCAAGCAGCGCTCGCTGCTGGAGATGGCAGTGCACGTGCGGCTGAAACACATGACCTCCTGCCTGCGCCGAGGCTGCAGCCGCCAACCCGGCAACCCGCCGTGAAGGCACTGTCACACACACAGGGAGCCCTCTACTGTCCAACCCTCACAAAGGAGAAACCCTTCCCTTTGAGCCAGAGAGATGTAGTACCGTCACGCATAAGCTACCACCGGGAACTGTTAAACTATCCAAGTCCCACTTAAACGGTCATGTCCACCTTCCGCATAAAGCAGGGAGTAGTCTACTCTAGGATGTTGTAGCACGCTGAAGCCATCAGCCTTGTTTCACACAAAGCCAGAAATTCCTCCAATCACAGACAGATGTAACAACTTCAGGGAAAGGAAGGATCAGGCGTACTTGGTGCAACGCTGTGAGGGGTGGTGGGGAACCAGAGAGTGCTTGTCCTAAACTTTGTCCAGCTGTGTCCCAAATGCCCGAGGGGCCTTCAGCACCCTGGACAGCGGGGGCCTTGCCAACAGGCAGGCACAGCTGGGGTTGAGTAGTGACCAGCCAAGGTGTAATTCATTACTTTCATCACAGGGTACAGCCTGCTGAGCAGATGTGGAGAGACCCACACATACTTCGCTGCATATCCATGCCACACACCCTCCAATAAGCCACATGGATAGCAGGAGGCTTTAATAATGATGGTAATATTATTTTTGTAGTTATATGAAACTGGTATGGGGATATTTTCTGTTTTGGCAATTTCTCTCAATTTGGAATTTTATTTAATGCCTGACGGGAAACATAAAGCTATCAGTGACTTCGCAGGCTTTTATCATGTGTGTGTCTTTTCCAGTCAGCACTTAGATATGTGTCCACAACACAACGCTGTACCATAAACCATTAAGAGCAGAAACATTCATAAAGTTTCTGTCTCTGTCACTTAATACAAATTCCACTAAAGAACCAGCAAAGAGTAAAACAAAACAACAGACGTCAAACAATCAAGCACACCCTTAACATCAGGGACAAGGTTCATGTCTATAGCTGATCTGAGCTACCTTGCCCAAAGTCTGTAAACAAACATAGAAAGGCTATACAGGCATTTAGGCTTTTGAAAGCCCCGAGGAAAAATGTGACATACATAAAATATTCCAAAATATTCACATCTTTGGAATATGCTATACTACAAATGAGGTGCTCTATTCAGCTTGTCAGCATTTGGTGCCGCCATTCATGTCTTGCACTGGTATTGCAGTGGTACTGTCTAATGAGGGCAGTGGGTGACCACTGCATGCATACACAGAGGATCACACTCCAGCTGTTCCCATCACAATCAGGCTCATTACCACACAGATACGTGTATGTGTTGTGGAGCTCGTAAAGCAACAGCAAACTGCTGTGTAGCTCCATCCCCATGACCTTTCCTCACAGGCTTGGACACTGTAACACTTTACAAGCCTCATAATTTAAACGGCCCTCATTTAAAGTCACATGGTGCATGACCGCGAAGAGTCCCAGGAAGGGATGTGTTTGATTTGGGAAAAATCTGCACTGGAAATTCAGTACGGCACCACGAAATGGTCCGTCGGAGCATGGAGTTTGTATCTCTCAAGGATTCATATTAGCAGTGATTGCAGTGATTAGCAGCACTACTACAGTTTTGCAATCAGCCCATTATAAAAAACTTTTCTGTGAACATTTAAGCTCACTCTCCAGTCTTGTGTCATCAGCCCTGCCTCAGTGACCTGTCCCTCAGCATCATACTTAGATCTTAGATCTTAGACCTTCTTCTTGACACCCGCGTAACTCAGTCCTGGGTATTAGTCAGTGGCAGTCTGTATTCACAGCTCTTCAGTGCTTTTATGCTTGTGTCTTCTTCTCTTGTGGAACTGTATGTAGATTTTCAATTGTTTGAATGGAAGGGTGAAGAGTAAAAAAGATACCTAGCCAGTTTTTCTTTTCCTTCTAATGTAAAAGGAGGACTTGCTCCCAACAGACTTCCTAAAAAAATGCATGGATGAATGGATGGACAAAATAAAAATTCCAGTGTCAAACAGCAACAGCCAATGACACATCCCTTGAATGTCAATCTTCCAACCCTTCAGCCTGTGCCCGTTTAGGAAAGGGCAGAATTTCATTCTGATTGTTTTGAGAGATGGGGGTAGTTATCTCTGCAGGGAGTTTACTAATCAGCAGGTTGGGGACCCCACAAGCTGTTCTCTCAGAGCCAGTAGCAGGTTCAGACACGGCCGGCAAAGGTTTCAGCAATCAGCGCGCTCTGGCAATGCGGATCGATGTTATCTGCTAAAAAGCGTTCACATCCAGCTCGAGGTAAATTGGATTGTGGGAAATCTCAGCAGGGTGGAAAGTGTAAAGAAGGCATCTTCAAGTCTGCATCCGATTTCTTCACTCTGCCTCAAAAAGGAGCCGTTTTCTTCATTTATCTGTACGTATAACTGATTTAATTCCGTTTAAAAACTGCAATGAGTCTAGTACCCATGCATCTGTAATCTCTACAGTTTCTCTGTAGGTCACACAAGGGACACGTGGCACATTTAAATTAGTATATATGTGCTAATATATATACATAAGTAACGCCTATATGTTTATTCAAGAAGAAACCCCTTTACATTCTTAGTGTCCTTACAGTGACCACAAAATGAGTTCCACAGTTATGAGGTCCAATCAGCAATCACACCACTATTCATTATGCATTCCTAAAACATGATAAGCCGTGAAGCCGTGACTGGAACCAGTATCTTTGTGGGAAGACAATGAACATAATTTCAAAATGTCAAAAATTGGTTAGGAAAAGCGCAAATGTGCTGATGGCCGTCACTGAGGGTCTGAGACTTCTAGTGAGGGTTACTGACACTTCAAGAGTGCATTAGAATGATTACATTTACTACAGTTTACAACAACGCAGATCGCCACTGGTGAGGTTCTTCTTTTCAGCAGCTATTCACACGAGGGCGCATCCTGACAGGACTTCACATCTTGATGATACTACACTCTAGGTTCCTAATGTCACTTTCATGATGATGATGATGATAATGATGACCATCATACCTGCTGGTGGCACTAAAGGCCTTAGAAACTGCTCATGGCTTCCCATCATTGGGGCCTTTTCATGCTATCAAGGCAGGCCTGGGGAGGGAGGTGTCAGCAAGAGCAGTCTTTTTGGCTGGGGTGAGAGCTGGAGGACCTCAGCCATTAAATAAATGGAAAAGTTTTGTGCTTTACGACAATGAACTCAAACCCCCTTTTTCCAGCGTCTGCTCCGTTCTCCCGTTCCCGAGACATTTCAGCCTGTCCCGATTTTCTTCCATCGGAGCGCAGAATGCCGATTTGGGCCTACCTCTTCGGCAGTAATTCATCATTCCAGCTATACAAAAACGATTAAGAGAATACCAATATCCGTCTCTTTATGAGTGTTGGCTTACCCCCAAGCTTCTTGTCCTCCCCATGATAAAAACAACTCTTGTGTGCTAACAGCTTCTGGGTGAAATTTCATCTAGATCGGCCACATTGGGTATTTGATTGCCAACAACGATAAACTGCTGTCACAATCATTTAAAGCACCACCTGTGTGCTTTATAATTGTGTGCATATAATCGCAGGTTTTTCATCCTGATGCCATACCACTGCTGTGCACCTCACTGCTCTGTATCTACCGCTCCTTCCTGTTGCCCTTATGAAATATGCTACAAGTATATTTCCATGACAGCTTTAGAGGTGGCTGGCGATCATACCGTTGTCTACATCAATAAAAAATAACAATAAAATTGTGCCACATTGTTCAATGGAGCAATGGGGGAGACAGGGCCTCGGGGTGTAATATTCCAACTCTGTGTGCCTGTTTTGTGTGTCATCTGGCTGTAAGAGCTCTCTCTTTCAGGTGGTAGGGTGCCACAGCAAGGGGTGCTCCTTACCCCCCAGCCCAGTCTCCTGTGGGAGGGGCCAGCCCAGCAGGGGGCGGGGTCAGGAAGTAAATGTAGCATCGCCAGAGGCTACAGCTGAAGTCGAGCGCCCGGCGGTGGTCCAGGTGCACCCCAACGAGGCCAGGCTGTGGCCACCGGGCACAGCCAGTGCAAGGAAGCTCCGGGGGGCGCTAGTTAGGGCCTCAGCAGGAGGTGGAGATCACACAGCAGCTGCTCAGCCTCATATAATGGTGTCACAACACCTCTGTGTATTATCAGGTTAATGAAAACTCAACACAACATGAAAAGCACAGCAGTGTGATGTAGTGGTAAAGAGCAGGGCTCATAATCCAAATACAGATGTCTCAATTCCCAGGTGGGCCACTGCTGTTGCACCCTTTATAAAGGTGTTGAACCTGAACTGCTGCCATAAATATCCAGCTACATAAATAAATTACAAAAAAATAAGCTATGTAAATTACTCTTGAATATACCATCTGCTAAGAAAATGTAATAAAAATGTCTTGTCATGTGAGTAACCTTACTAACTTATCCTCTTCACACCTACTAGTGCCTAAGGCAGAGACATCCCAGAGTGTTGAATGCTGCAGGGACTGTCCCTATTGAACTCGCACTGATGTGTTAGGGGTGGCTTATGTGTTTCAATAAACCCAAAAACTATGGTGGCAAGCCTCCTAGTAGGGTCATCCCCCTGGACCAGTCAGGAGGCCCGACAAAGCTGAAACTCAAGGGTGAGGGTTGGGCATAAGGGTAGCAACACCACACCACACCTTCCTCTGTTCAGATTTAAGACATTTGAGGTTTTCATTATGACACCCATTTAGAGTGAAGAGAAATAAGAGGTGACTGACAAAACTCTGTCAGTAGCAGTGACACAAAGACTCCATTACACTACACCCACCTGAAACCTGCCTCAGGTCACCCCAGGCCATTCTCACTTTGCTTAAAAATAGAAGAGTAACAGGGTGTCCACCTTTGGCATTCACAAACACCAGCCATTCTATGCTCGGAGGCTACCTACACCCTACCCCACCGTGTCATGTTAACAGCCCTATCCCTCAGCTCTCCCTCAGACCGAAGTGTAGCTGCTGTTGCCGTGCCGCATTTCCTCTCTGACACAGTGTCACTTGAGAAACGTGTGGCCTTGACGTAGTTCAGGTTCTGCTGTGACTGGGGTCCGGTCAGGAGTGAGAGGTCGGGGCGCATAACGGCCGGAAAACCTGAACCGTTCTCCAGTGACTCGGGAACAGTCTTTCATTCAGATAAACGCTAACTGACACATCCTGACTATCCCGCGAATGCAGCGTAGCCCACTCTGAGTCGGAAGCCAGAAATGACTTTGCCATTAGAGGCTGCTTACCTATCGTTAATCCGGTGCTTTACGTGCGTTTTAAGCACTTTGTTAACCCAGAATGACGGGTGTAATTTTCTGTGGTTGTATGTCCGTCCAGGTCAATAAGGGGCACAAAGTTCAGCTGTGTGAGGGTGTGGGAATGGAAGTGAGAGAACAGGACAAGCGCAACGTGTAAGTCACAGTTATTGCTGTTGAGCAATCACAATAAAAGTATTGTCCTTTACTGCAACGGACACTGCGACTTCAATAAATATTACCACAGGTTACATACTCCAACTCTGGACACTGTAGAACTGTGCAGGTGTTGGCTGCTTGTGTTGGGTGTAAATATGTGAGAAGACACTCTGGTGGTACAGTCCTCTGCCCCATTCAGGTGCAGAAAGGAATCAGCCCAATAGCAGGATGCGGTTCATTGTGCCCTGCTCCTGCTGGAGCACATTATAGTAACTTTATTGCAAAAATACAAGTTCCATCTGCCAGCACAGCATTTACAAATGAGTTCAAAGTGGAAATCCGTCTAAATTTCACTTTACATTGTCAAGAAATCCTCTTCACACGTCATTTTGAAGGCTATTAATATCTGTACACACATTTATATACACAGTTGTGGCAAATCGTTTTGGTTAAAAAAAAATAAAACGAAATAAAACAGGTCTGTTAGGGGTGTAATCTGCATTTCTGCTGGTCGTCCACAAGGGTGCAGTGTTGCGTAGCGTTTCCACTCCGTGGGCTCAGAAGAGCTCGATTCCTTTGTGAATAAAAAAAAAAAAAATCTGGAGAGGAGAGCGAGGGAGGTTTCTCGAACGTGGTTATCTTTGGTTAATTTGCGAAGAGTGTGTGACATTCCAGTTGCATTCCACTTGTCTCAAGGGAACTTGTTTCTCTCTTCGTCAGGCAGCACTCACCCTGTGGGACTCTCCCAGCAGTTCTGCAGTTTACACCACTGTTGACGACGCTGAAAACGTGAAAGTATACAAAACCAGACAGCTGGTTCTGCCAGTTCTTCACCCCTGCTAAAATTTTCACTTTTCCCCTTTTGAATTTTGGTGAATTAGGCAAGTATGAAAGGGAACCTGAATGCACACATTTGTCCCCTTAAAAACAAAAACTAAAATAGACTTTAAAAAAAAATAACTCAAATCATCGTGATAGGTTTAATTTGTCCCACAGCACCAGTCCATAAGACTGTAGATTTCAGCTACTAAGTAGTATCGAAAGAAACACTCTCTCTCTAAACTCGAGTATCGTTAAAAATATTTTTAAGGCCTCCAAAATGTGTGGTTTTAGACTCTCGGATCTATAGTTCTGCTACTCTGTCAGTTTTCATATATTTCAGCCTTTGAAAGCAAGGCAAACTTGTAATTATTAATATAACATTTTACCTTTCAGATCTACAAATGAAGCAACATCATTAGGTATATAGATAAGTGTTACTTACTGTACTGTGTCACCATCACAGTGCAACAATGCAATATTACAGAAGAACACCAGAGCCTATACGATACAGCTTATGTGGAATTAGTTAACATTTTGTGAGGCACCTACTGTGCCCCACAGCACAAATTATCGTCTTACCCACTATTAATCGAATGAATCTACCATTTTATGCTTTTATTTCGAAAACACACCGGTGTCTAGCCAAATCGTTGTGCACTTCAAGGAAACGAGATCATTTTACAATACATCCGTCCATTGTCTACGCTTGAAAGCTTTGTAAAATGGCATAAAAAATACACATTCCCCTTCAGATTCCACGAAGTATGCCACATATTAAAGACCCCAGCGATGAACTGACTGCGCACAGTACTCAACGTCTGTACCTAAAGCCGGTGCAGCGTGTCTCTCCGGATGTGTTCTGGAAGAAGATGACTCGGCACAGTTTGCTAGAAATACAGGCAGAGCAGCCAACCACTGGCACGGTCGCTACTTTAAAATAGCGACCTTAAACGTCAAGAACAAGAACATGCGGCCACCATCAGGAGAGCGTGCACCTCGTATGAAGTCAAAACTTCTACCCTGTACCACAGTATTTAGGTTCACGAGGCTATTAGCTACCAGTGTCATCACAGTCGAAAAATAAAAACAGGCTAATCTGGAATATCTCCACCCCCGCCACAAAATAAGGGGGGGTGCAGTCAGTTGAATCAAAACAGCTGTGGTTAACTACCTTTTGCACTTCTGAAGTGAACTAAACTTGTCTTTTTCCAGATAAGTCAACACATTGCTCTAGTATTAACATTTATACCATCTTAAAATATGCCTTTGCTACTTCTTCTTCCCTAATGTTCACAGAAATTACTTTTCAGATGAACGACTAGGCAGTCTATGCCTATAACATTGAATGCAAGGTAAGTTGTTGGCTACCGGGAATTCCCACATAAGAAAAAGGTTATGTCTTTTAAAGCCCCTCTCCAAAGGAGAGGTTGAAATACACAGTACATACCCACTCTACATTATTATAAGACAGTGGTAGGTTAGAGAAATACAAAAGTACAGCAGGTTTGTTACTGGGTATATAAGCATTTAAGCAGATAAATCTGTATGATCTATACACTACTTTCTCATCTCCTAAAAATAAATAGCTCAAAATAAAACAGCTTGTATCTGAGGACCTTCGAAAGGAAGAATACATTTTCTTAAAGAGTAAAAAGTTTTGTTTTATTTTCCATCAGGACCTCCGTAGGTCTGCTACACCTGGAAAGCCTCTTTCTGAGGTGTCCGTTTTTATCACATAAAAAAACCTAACAACTTTAGAGTGGTGTGTAGCTGTCATTGCTAAGTTAATAGATGTGATTTATGGATAGTAACATTGAATAAAGCTGCCACCAGACCCTCCTTACCCTCGTGTGGTTGCATTTTGAACTGGCTTAAGTGTTGCTGTCGTTCGCCCTTGCCTGTGTTTTAGTTGGAAATGCTTTCCACACTCCCAGCTCTCCCCGTTTTGTGACATTGAGGTGTTGATTAGGGCAGCTGTGGCCCACCTACGCCACCCACCCCAGATGTCTCCGCCCACAAAGGCGTGTCTCAGCTCGAACTGTCCAATTGGAAACTGTCTTCACTGAGGCATTCAGTGAGCTCATTTCTGAACTCCGGCTCTTGTGGCAGGCTGTATGCATACCCAGTGCTGAATTATGATAAAATACACCTGTGTCGCAGGCCCCAAAATTGATGCAAAAAGTGAAAAAAAGGCAGCCCCCTCAAAGTAAGGGGGGAGGACATCCATGAGGGGGACATCCCACTGTGACGTCTGGACTCGACCAAAAAGAGGAGGGTGTTATTCTCATGTAAATATGCACACCAGGAGTCTTCTCTGAGCTCAGAGCCACCCCAGTCCAGAGGAGCAACGAGAGAAACCAAAAAACATCACCTCCAGCAACAGCACTTAGCATCCACCCCACAGCACGCCATCGACTCACCCAGACCACCGCAGGAGCTCAGAGCACACCTATATATGTGTATCACGCAATGCAAAGCACTACCTCACTGACTATCCTTTCTCTACAAGGGAATAGCACTATCTCCCTATTCAGAACAAGGGAAAAAAGGGAGCCCGCTGTGAGCTGTGAATGCGAGAGAAGATGTCTAGCACACTAAGAGAGAGATGCAACATTCTCTTGAGCCCTAACTGGGCTGCTTGGTTGTTCTCCAGCCCGTTTACAGTGTAGAGCTGGTTCTAAAGGCATCGCGGAGGCTCTGTATTGCAGGTTTCACAGCCCACCCCAGCAGAGCAGAGCTCCACTGCTGCCCTCCCCAGCTCCCCGAAGATCATAAAACAGGGATCCTTGGGGGGCTGGGTCTGCCGACGTGGTGAGACTCGGGCTACCGGCTGGTGGGGCGGAAGCGGGACATGTACACGCCGCAGGAGTGGCAATAGTGGTGGGAAGGATCCGCGGGCATCTGCTGGCACAGAGAGCAGAGCTGGGCGTGGCCGTGGGGGGGCCTGGCGAACGGGCCGGGCCTGGGGGCGGGGCGTGGGTAGGACTGGGGCTGGGTGGCCGGGTGGGGCAGAGTTTGGGCGTTCCTGTAGTCTCTGAGCCTCCAGTCTCCTTCAGGGGGCACGTCGAGTCGCACCAGCCGGGCGGACGTGTCGGGCTGCGAGCGGTGTGCGGGGAGGGTTTGGTAATGGTGAGGGGGAAGATGGCGGGCACTGTAGGGGCCGGGCGGCTCGGTCCTCCCGGAGTGCGGCGGCGGCGGTGGCCTGTCCGAGGCGGTCCTGCCTGCGGTGGCCGAATGCCGGGGGTGGCCGAGGGTGGCATAGAAGCCGTAGGTATGGGGCTGCTGCTCGTCCGCGTACGGCCGCGACAAGGCACCGGCAGCGCCGTCCCTGGCCTGGGGCAGCGAGGACCCCGGGGCTGCCCTCCGAGGTGCCCGTGGCAGCGTGCCGTAGCTCAGTGCAACACTGTTGTAGTTTTCGCGGGAGAGAGCTTCACGCCGGTCAAGCACAGCCAGAAACTTGTTGACCTTCTGGTGATCTCCTGTGGAGACGAGGGAGGAGGGACTTAGAGGAGGGACAGACGGAGGCTCAAGGTGGCCAAAAAGCACTTCAAACGTTCCAAGGCATACCAAAACCACTCATCATTATAAGTCAACTCTATAACACCAAGGGCAGGAGATGGTGTTCATACTAAACCTACCCAAAAACACATGTATCTATGAAAATTGTGAACTGTGAATGAGAAGGAAAAAAACAGAATATAAGACACCAGCTTCAATGTATTGACATTCACCTTCCATGCGCCTGTTGTCTGCGGCATGGTCATGTCTGTTGAGGGGGGTGGAGGGGGGTAGGGAGGGGGTGTTACCTGAGAGTCCCCGAGGGGGCCCCGCCACACCGGGCCGCGGTGGCTGCTGGGACAGGTGCGGAGGTGGGGCTGGGTGGAGATGGTGGTGGTGGTGGTGGTGGGGGTGGTGGGGGTGGTGGGTGTCGGGGAAGAGCACGGGAGGGCTGTGGGAGGCGGTGAGGTGGGGGGAAGGGCTAGCGTGACGCACGACTCTGCCGTCGGCATGCTTCGCCGTCCTGGCGACCGGGGGCTCCTTTTCACACAGAGACGGGCGCGCGAGAGACCCACGCGGTGAGGGGCACAGGTGGGTGGGGGAGGGAGGCAGAAGAGAGGGAGAGAGATGGAGTTAGAACAGGCTCACGGAGGCGGCGGCCGTCCCCGTCCGCAACAACGCTCTTATGAAATGGAAGAAAGACACAAAAAAAAAAAAAAAATGAAATCACAACGTGGCATTAGCGCGATGACTGAGTCTTTTTTGCAGCTCCAGACCGACAATGAAACAAACACAGATGCACGGTGTGACAGTTGCACCGCATGGACACCAGATGGCGGTATGACTCAGAGATACCCAGGGATAAACAACAAATGCTGATGGGTGCGAGTGTATGTGATGACACTGTGAGGTATGCAGGAGTATGAACACACAGACTCTTACACACACATCGAGAAGATAGCAGGAATAACTGTACGCTAGCACTCCTACTAAAGGAACTATGTGGGTTCCCTCTGGTCAGGTACAGAGGCTTTTCCCATGACAGTAGCATTAGCTTCAGCTATCCCCCCCCCCCATGTTGCTATGTCTTCTTCTCTTGTTCAGAAGGCTGCTGCAGTTTGAGAAGGCCTGTTTGAAGACAGTGTAGCTGCTCCCCGTGGGACTAGCTCAGTGAGTCTGGACTAAGCACCGTGGCTCATGACACTGACATGCTAGAACACACGGACTGGTAACATGAGAGAATGCGCCACCATCTAAAGAATGTGCAGGTATACGCGCGTGAGCGCGTGACTGAGCGCGTGACTGAGCGCGTGCCACGTGTTCGAGACCCCGTGTGACCGCGCGCGGCTCTGCGCGTCAGGACCGTGTCGGGGAGCCACTCACTAAGCTGCGGGAGGCGGCGAGGTGCTCGGGCCGTCCCCCGATGACGGTGCCGCTCAGGCTGCGGGCGATGCGCCGCAGGTTCTCTGCGCTGTACGACTCGTCCTCGCCGTGGGGCAGCTCGGGGGCCACGGCAGACACCGGCTGCAGGGACGGGCAAACACGCACACTCAGGCATTCAGACACAGGCCAGCCCCGGCTTTACTGGGACGTGAAGGGCTCCAATGCTCGAACACATTATTGGGCTCTCGAAGGCGCCACAACCACTCAGATACATTCCAGCCTGCATTGCTGTGTACATAGTGTGTATACCTGCGTGTATATTTGTGTGGGGGAGCCGTGTGTGTACATGTGTGAGATGTTTGAAGTGTATGTGTGTGTGTGTGTGTGTGCGTGTGTATGTGTGTGTTCACACCTGTGTGTCTGTGCGTGTGTGGGCCGTTTGCGGTTACGTGTGTGTTTGCGCCGCACACGGCCCCCGCTCACCTTGTGAATGTAGGCGGGGGGGCTGGCGCGGCCCGGGGCCCTGTACGCGCTCCTCTCGATTTCGGCGGTGGGAGTCTTGGAGCGGCCTGGCGCGGCCATCCCAGAGAGCAGCTTCCGCGCTGCTGCCATCACTACAGAGAAACACGGATAAAGATGTACTCAATGCACGCGCAGCGTCACCTGTTCAAGATCCTGGTCAAAAGCGGCCCTTTGCAATGCAGTGTAAAAAGGACCAAATGAGCTGCCTTACTGGTGAAATAAAGTCCCTGTGAATGGCGACCAGAGGGTCACTCCATTTTATATAAGCTGGCTTGTGGGCAGCTTCCAATGCTTTTCTCTCTGCTTCTAAAATGCATAGCTGCTGTGTGACCCTTAAAGCCCTAAATGTAGCGTCGTGGAGCGGGCGGAGTCTGGACAGTACCTGGCTTCCCAGCAGTGTGCGGACTGGCACTCTGCGGGGCTCTGGGTATGCTGGGAACCTGCAGGCTGGCCTGGTAGAGGGAGTCCAGCTCAGAGAGCTCCGCGCTGGGGGACTCCCTCCCCAGGTCAGGGGCAAGCTGGGAGTTGTAGTAGCGCGTGACGTTCTCGGCCCAGCGCTCCACCGGCATGGCGGGCCCGGGCCTGGCTCCTTCCGTGGGGGAGGAGGGGCGCCCCGGCTTGCTGTGGGCGGGCTGATAGTGAGCGTCGGGAGGGGTGTAGAAAGGCGTGTCGATGCTGCCCGGCCCGTCCAGGCTCCAGGAGGACCAGTTGCGGGAGTCTGGGGGAGGGGCCGTCCGGTGGGAGCCGGGGGGAGCGGGCGGGAGGTCCTGCAGAGGGGGTGTGGGGAGGGGCTGTCGGGAGGGGGACCTGGAGGAGCGGGGAGACCTGGGGTAGCCCTGTGGGTGCTGCTCGCCCATGCTGCCGTACTCTCTGTCTGAGCTCTGCTCCACCGGGAGGGGGGGTCTGGGGTCTATATGTGGCTGGGGGCTGCTGCTACCGCCGTGTAAAGAGTTCCACTCTGAGCTGGCCGTCAGGTCCTGGGGGGGCGGGGGCAAAGGCAGGGGCGCCTCCCCGTCACTGCCCGGCTCCTCCCAGCGACCCAGGGGCAGCGTGGGTAAGGAGACGGCATTGTGTTTGTGGATAGGCCTGGCTTGCAGGCCCGAGTTCTGGATGATGTCCGAGAGCTCGGCGCTTTCCCAGTGTGGGAGGGGCTCCCACCCCTCCCCTCTCGTCTCGCACTCTCCCGGGCCCGGCGGGGGCGGCAGGTTCTCGCTGCTGCCCCCCGAAGAGCCCGCTTTCCGCGGCAACCCGGCGAGGTGAGGGGGCTGGGGAGACGGGTGGCTCAGGGGGTCTGGGTGCATGTTTCCACAAGAGGGGAGGGGCTTAACGTGGTGAGGGGAGGGCGGGCGAAGGGCGGAGTCCTGATTGGCTTCCTGGTCCTCCTCCTGAGTGTCCATCAGCAGTATTTGGACCGGGACAGGCTGTTCACTATGGGGGGGGGGGGGGGGGGGTAGACAAAGTGAGGGGTCAATTCACCGACACTGGCCGGTCAGTCAACAGCGGTGACCGCACCCATTTTCTCATGCATCCTGTCATTACCCATAACCCTCCATTCCAGCTCTGAACTCTTCCTACAGGAGAGGTTCTCAGATCAAGCCTTTGGCTCAGGCAGCCGCAGCCATCTGCTCGCCGTTCTGCCTCTGCATTATCTATGCACCTCCGAGACAAAGTTCTCACCTCAGATCAGGTCTGAATATGAGACAACTGTAATGCCAGCTGACTGGCACAACTCAGAATATAGCTCTAACGAACTACAGCGTGCAGTTCCCATTTATATCTTGTTTCACCACATCACATGGCTCAGAAGAGTGCACAGACTCGCACTGTTAATTCTGCGAGTGTGATCCTCTGTTCCTTAATACAGACTGTGTGGCAGAAAACAACCTTTCCTTCCCTTACGTGAACGCCAAATCATTATTATGGGCTTGCACTCGCTGTATTTACCAGTTTGTTTCTGCAAGTTGACTGTCGTAGTAGTAGTTGTCAGTAGTTTGATTTACTTCTCAAGCACAGTAACATGAACGCTGAAGGTGTGTCTTCCTCCAGCTGGTTTCTGGTTTCTACAAGCCTATATCATCACTTCGCCTGTTTGTTACACAGACTTATTCCATCACCAAAAGTCAGGCTTTTTCAGTAAATATGCCTGTGGTGTCAAGGACAAGCCAGCAGACAACCTGTGGCTGAAGAAGAGGGTCAGATACTCTCCTCATCCTTAGTCAGGAAGTGCATTCTAGGTTATGGAGTGCATCTTGGTCTACTTGCAAGGTCTCTTGGGGTCATGGGGCTGACGGGCTGTCCCGCGGAAGGAGGGCGAAGTTCAGACCTAACTTGGTGGGACTTCTGCCAACCCCGTCACACCCAGATGAGGACAACACTTCGAATGTGATCACCACTTCAGGTCATGGTTATAGAGCAATCGAACAGTTCACTGGTTACATCAACATCAGCTCAATGTGCACAGAGCAGATAGAAAAACTGAAAAGAGTATCACAAAATTGCAAATCATATGGGGAGGTCTTCAACATAAATGATAACGAATAAATATAATATATAATATTAAAGTAATGAAATCACTGCCACACAAAAACTCTTTAAAGGGCATCTTGATTCATTCTCTGAAAAACTCCCAGTACTACAGTAAGATAACTACAAACATATCAATTGGCACACACTCCCCAATCAAAGCAGTTCTTGGTCATGTTTCTATGCAAGGGGTGCGTGACAAATGTTTCATGCGTGCATGACACGTCCAGCCAAACACTCTCCCTGGGTTTACGTTTTCCAGATAACTATCCTAGGTGCCCTTTGAACGTTAGAGTCAGCACGAGACTGGAAACAGCAAAGGCCTAACGATAGAAACCTAAGCACGTCTGTGCAGCAGCCACATTTACAGGGCGGCCGTTCTGTGGGAGCCTGGGCCGAGGCGGCTCGCGGCGCGCGCGGCTAAGCCTTCGCTCAGAGACCGAACGCACGGGCGCCCCCTGGTGTCTGCGTGGGGGCACTGCGCGGGACACACACAGGAGACAGTACTGGTACCTGGGAGGCCCCTGGGGGTGCTTCTGTTCCTGCTCCTGCATGCGTTGCTGTAGGCCCCGCGCTCTCCTCATGCACCTCTGTAGCTTCTTATCAGCCACTGCTCTGCTATGAGTGTTAGCACAGCCCTCATGCACGGTAAGTCTTAGTTTAGCTACAATGCAAAGGGAACAAAAAACAGGGCAGAAAGAACAGAAACAGAAAAAAAAGGAAGAAAGAAAGAAAGAAAGAAAAAAAAAACGCAGAAATAAAGAGCTGAGTTATGGGAGCATGCGAAACACTTGTTACAAAAATAAAACACTGAAAAGGTCATGGGTTTAAATAATGGGAGGGGGTGGGGGTTGTGGGGTGGGGGATTGTGGAGTGGAGGATTGTGGGGTGGGGGTGGGATGCTACAAGCACGCCCGAGGGGGTGACACATGAGTGACGTGTTACAGGACAATGGTGCGGTTTGGCTATGGGGAACTAAGGTTTCACTACGGTTCCTCTGACTGAAAGAAAAACCCTGCTCATGTATGTAACAGCAAAATGGCAAAACCATGGTGAATAATGTTAAATCAAATAAGCCATAAAGCTAAAAAAAAAAAGGTGTAAAGCGAGCTTTTTCTTTTATCTTTCCCTTATGTTTAAGGGTATTTCTAGGGCTAACTGTTGGCTGTATACGGAGGAAGAATCTCAAGTTTCCCTTCAGCCAGCCTCCTAAACAGGTTCTACTCTTAGAATGTGAGGAAACTACTTGCGGAGAATGAAATCGAGATAAGTGTAAGCTCATGTATGTGAACACCTGCTTTAATCAATTCATGTGTCAATCTGACTTTCAAAGTAAAACATTTGACCTGAAAAGCTTTACTTTGTTGCGGGCTTTGAGGGAACGGGGGGAGGGGGGTTGGGGGGTGTGTGCACAGACAAGGATTTGGGGGTGACACAGTGCGGGATAGTGTCACGGGCGCGGAACATGGCGGGGGCGTAGTGGGACTGCCCCTCCTCGGAAATCTCAAGATACACACAGATATTTACCAGTGAAAACAAACACAGAGAGAGACAGACACACACGCGCACACACTCGCGCACACCGCACTGAGGAAAACCACAAACACACAAACTGAGAGAGGAGGATCGGCGTTCAGAGGGGGAGAGATGGATCGCCAACGCCAGCCACATCCTGTATGCTGACCCTGAAGATTCGCAGCTGCGGGGGAATATCAGCGTTCGGATTGGCTGGCTCGATGCTCCACCCCCACCAAACCCACCCCCCACCCACCCCCGCGCCGGAGGGCCGGCCAACAGGCCGCCGGTAACCCGGAGCAACCGGTAAACAGCCCTGTGACTCTCGCTCCCCTCAGTGTTAGACTGAAATGCAAACAAGAGTGCCAGTGACCTCGTTAAACCGTTCTGTGCAGAATGTCAAAAATAGCACCGGCCTGTGTTTAGACAGTCCAAATGCTTCCTGGTCATTAATAATTCCAGACGATATGCCCCTGCTAATGTTCAGGAACAAAACGAGGGGAAGTTTCACTCACGGCTCCGGCTCCAAACACCCAGCCTCCTCTTTTTCAGACACACCGGACCGCTTTCCCAGGGACCCGGACGAAGTCACACTGCCCAGGACTGCCACGGTCTTAAATCGGTCTTTTCAAGCATCCAATCAAATAAATTTCCCCAGCAGAAAAGAGAGGTCCCTTCTGGAGACCGTGTGGCTGAGACGGACTCCCAGGCCGGGCTGCTGGCTCCTGGGCAGGGTGGCCATTCACTCCCCGGGGGTCACGGTGAAGCGCAACGCACAAAAAAAACAACAGTGGAGCGACGGGCATACACGGGACGGGGGGCGCGCTCGGTTAGGAGGGCGGCGCTGGTGGTAGTACTGTCAGGCGGGCAGGCAGGCAGGCAGGCAGGCGGAGCAGGCAGAGGCAGGTTAGAGTTACTTACACACAGCTTGGTTACAGACAGAGAGCGCTGCGGCCATGTCGTCGCCCTGCTCGAGCTGCAGGGACTGCTCATACAGAGAGTCTGCCTCGGCGAGGCACCGCTCAAAGCTGTCCCCCTTCCCTGCAGGATAACACACCAAGGCACAGCTCAGCCGCCCGCTCCCACGCCCCCCCCCACACCACCTCAGTCCCCGCCAAGCACCCGACACCGTCACATGCTGCTGTGTGTGAGAGAGAGTGCGTGCGTGTGTGTGTGTGTGTGTGTCTCAGTATGTATATGGGGATCAATGTGTATGTGTGTTTATGAGGATCAGCTTGTGTGCATGTTTGTGCTTGTGTATGTATGTGTGTGTGTGTGTGTGTGTGTGTGTGTGTGTGTGTGTGTGTGTGTGTGTGTGTGTGCGCGCGTGTGTGTGCGCGTGTGTGTCTCAGTATGTATATGGGGGTCAATGTGTATGTGTGTGTTTATGAGGATTAGCTTGTGTGCGTGTGTGTGTGTGCGTGTGTGTGTGTGAGAAAGGTGCCTTTTAGACAAGTAGCACCGAGTCTAGGCACTCCCAGCATCCACACATAACCCCAGAAAAAGGCACCCATAACAGCACTGAATATTTGCACTGAGCGTATAGTAAATGCCAATCCTGTAAACGGAGGAGTTTGATTTTGCATTCCTAGATCAGGTAAGTCACAGAAACAGTGAACATCCACCACACCACCCGTCCCAACAGTATCCACGACTGGGATTGACCCAGCTCATGGGGCGCTACATTAAAACAGCTCGGCGGGAGTAAGCAGGTGTACACCTTGACTGGGTGGTCCAGTGCACAGCCCAGCTGGCTGCTCATTCCTGGGTTCCCACTGGCCGACACACCCAGACCGCCCTCTCCCAGCTCCAGCACACCTGCCCATTAACCGCACACATCGAGCCCCGGTTTGCTCTCCCAGGCTGGGACTGCCTCCCACACACACTCACACCCGGCCCTCCCGGTCCCTCCGCTATCCCAGGCATTCCTGTCTGTCCTCCGCCCGCATCACTGTCTTAAACACAGAGGGAGAGGGGCTCTGGAGGGGGGCGTTTACCCTGGTTCTGCAGCTCGTCCAGGTCCATGAACTTGCTGGGTCTGGGGTTGAAGCCCATGGCCGCCTCTCTCTCCTTCTCCTTCTTCCTCTGCAGCTCCTGCTCTCTCGCCCGCCGGGTCACTTCCTCCTGTAGCTCGTCCAGCTCGCTGCGGCCCTCACCCGCTGGACCACAGTGAGAGAGAGAGAGAGAGAGGGGGGTCCGGATTACACACACTCACACCGAAACATAAACACTGACACACATGCACACACATGTGCGTGCATACATGCACCCTCTTCCTTCAGTGGGACAGCACCCTTACGGGTGAACTCCAGGAGACCCAGGATATGCAGAGCTATGTACACATGGATAAGGAAGACATGACACCGAGACACACACACCCTTACTTAAACAAATCATACAAGCCATCAGACAGGACTCCTGTGCAGCACACAGTGAGAGATGCAGGCATACTGGTATGCATGGATGCACATTTGTGCTCACACACGCGCACACACACACACACACACACACACACACACTCCCATACGCATACAATCACAGACACACACACAGACAGACACACACACACACACACACACAAGCACGCACGCACGCACATACAAACAGACACAAGCACCCATGCACGCACACACACACACACACACATACACAAGTACTCTTACAGACACACACACACACACACTCACACGCATACGATCACAGACACACACACACACACACACACACACACACACACACATACGATCACAGACACACACACACACACACACTCACACACTCACACACTCACACACCCATACGCATACGATCACAGACACACACACAGAGACAGACACACACACACACGCGCACACACACACACACACAAACACAAACACTCACACACACACACACCCATACGCATACGATCACAGACACACACACAGAGACAGACACACACACACACACACACACGTACACACACACACAAACACTCACACACACCCATACGCATACGATCACAGACACACACACAGAGACAGACACACACACACACACACGCACACACGCACACACACGCACACTTGCATACCCAGGCTCATGTGGCTGCTGGCCCAGGAGGAGGTGTTGAGCTCCTGCAGGAGGGCGCTGCTGCTCTTGGATTTGGGCACGCTCCTCCAGGACGGCCCCGAGCTGAAGGGCTTCTTTACCCCCGCGTCCCTGTCCCAGAGAGAGGGGGGAGGGGGGAGGGGGGACGATCACACGCGCGCTGTCTGTCACTCTCCAGCTCAGTGAATCCGCTTCTCCAGACGGCTAAACTTAGACTCATCATTAATTCAGCAGCCAGATTATTCATTTCAGAGTATTTTACAAGTTGCACTCTTAAAATATTTAATGAGCGAGGCTTTATTTTGAGAGCTGTGTTTATAAATCTAACCCACACGAGTGAGTGACATGAGACAGAGAACTCTGTGGGTGCATACGCATTGTACTTCTCTCTCTGGATGTGTATTTTACACACATATTTCCTTCTTTTCAGTGTCTATTTCTATGTGTGAGCATGTATTTTGTGTACAAGTATATGCTACAAAGTATGTATGTATACACATGTGAATTATAGGTATACAGTATATACGCATGTATACGCATTTCAATTAAAGGTATATAGTTATATTCATGTATATTTGAGAGAATTATAGCTATATAGTCCTATGTATCTATACATACATGGGATATACACTGTACGTGTAGTGTACACATGTACACGTGTTAAAATTATATACATAAGTGTGAGCTATAAGTATACACTGTATATGCAGTACCAGTCGAAAGTTTGGACACACCTACTTTATTTTTACTATTTTCCACATTTTAGAATAATAGTAAAGACATCAAAACAATGAAATAACACAAATGGAATTTGCAGTGGCCAAAAAAGTGGTAGAGAAATCAAAGCTATCTTGTGTTTTAGACTCTTCAAAGCAGCCAAAAATATTTTTTAAAATTAAAAATTTTTAGAAAGAAATTCATACATGAGCATCAACTTCACTATTTATATTTGTGCAAGAAACAAATTTTAAACATTAAAGCATGTCTTTAGATCAAAATGTCTTTGAATTCATGTTTCTCATTATTTTCGGGTGTGTCTACATTTATATGTATAATCGGATGTGTCCAAACTTTTGACTGGTACTGTATATACTTATGTGTGTGAGGTACAGATACATGACTGTGTATGTGTGTGAGTTATTAGTGTATACTTATTTTTAAGATACACTATATGGACAAAAGTATTTGGCCACACCTGTTTTTCAGGGTTTGGGCTAGGCCCCTTATCTCCAGTGAAGGGCAATCTTAATGCTTCAGCATACCAAGACATTTTGGACAATGCTATGCTTCCAACTTTGTGGCAACAGTTTGGGGAAGGCCCTTTTCTATTCCAACATGACTGTGCCCCAGTACACAAAGCAAGGACTATAAAGACATGGTTTGATGAGTTCGGTGTGGAAGAACTTGACTGGCCCGCACAGAGCCCTGACCTCAACCCCATCGAGCACCTTTGGGATGAACTGGAATGGAGATTGCGAGCCAGGCCTTCTCATCCAACATCAGTGCCTGACCTCATAAATGCTCTACAGAATGAATGGGCACAAATTCCCACAGAAACACTCCAAAATCTTGTGGAAAGCCTTCCAAGAAGAGTGGAAGCTGTTACAGCTGCAAAAGGGGGACCAACTCCATATTTAAGTATATGTATTTGAATACAATGTCATTACGGTCCATGTTGGTGTAATGGTCAGGCGTCCGAATACTTTTGTCCATAAAGTGTATGTGTATGTGTGCAAGTTATACGTACACATATGTGTATGTGTGTAAGTTACAGGTACATGTATGTGAGTGACATATATGTATGTGAATGTGTATGTATGTTACAGGTACAGGTACAGGTGCATGTATGTGTATGTGTGTGAGTTGTAGGTATACGTATGTGTATGTGAGTGACGTATAGGTACGTGAATGTGTATATGTATGTTACAGGTAGAGGTACAGGTATAGGTGTATGTACCTGTGGCCGCTGGCGCTGGAGCTCTCACTCAGGGGCATGTCCAGGCTGACGGGGCTGTTGCTGTTCCTCTCACTGCTCTCGTAGCCGCTCTCCATCCTTTGGATGAGGCGGGGCTGGTTGTCCAGGCTGCGCAGCGGGGGAGGCGGGAGGGTTCGGGCCCCGCCGTAGGGCACCTGTCTGCCCGCCCCCGCCCCCAGGCCGGACCCCGTCCCCACGGCCCCGTCGCTCTGCGTCCCGCTGTCCTCCGGCAGGGGCGCGGACCCCAGCGGGCTGTACCCCGCCTGCCGCCGGCGCTCCCGGCTGAAGATGCTGTCGATGTTGAGCGCCTCCCGCCTGGGCCGCCAGGCCGGCCTGTAGCGCCCCCCGGAGGAGCTGGACTTGGACTCGCTGCTGGTGCTCTCGGCCTCCCAGTCGCGCGCCCTGGCCCCGGATTCGGAGCTCCCCAGCCCCAGGCTGGACGAGGACAGGGGCCGGCTGTGGATGATGTTGCTCATGGTCTCCTTGAAGTCCTTCAGGCGGCTGGAGGCGGGCTTGGGCGCCGTGCGGGGGGCCTGCTGCTCCTTCAGAGTCTCCCCTGTAGGGGGCGACAGAGAGAGAAAGACGGAGAAAAAGAGACAGAGAGAAGGAGAGAGAAACAAGCGAAACAGAGAAGGGGGGACAAGGGAAGAGAAGCGGAGAGAGGGTGGTGAATGTGAGCCCTTGGCACAGAAACACCCCACACCACAAATCAGTATTGTAAGAGCGACTGCTTTCATAAATTCTGGTACAGAGCCAAATAGCAATGAAAATCAGAGAATGATGGAAATGCAATGCAAATGGACCATAATCATGGCACAGCACACACTGCCACAAACCATCCACCACCATCCAGCACCAGGCAAGCTCAGGCACAGGACTTTACCAGTCTCAATTCCAGATGCCTATGCATTCTTTTGTCAACTGTTTACGCTTGTCTAAAAGCAACAGCTTAAAACAGTAGGATATGTATTGTAAGCCTTTCAAGAAATAATTTACATTCTGAACCTTTCTGTAGTATTCAATATAAAGAATAAGGAGCTATAAGATTACTGCAGTTCTCACAGTGTTGTGTGTTAAGCGCATGGTAAGTTATTTTGGGGCCGTGTGGGGCACCCCCTGCCGAGCGCTGCCTACCCTCGCTGTGGTATCCCGCTGAGGACACCTCGTCTCCCTTAGTCGCGCGGCTCCTCTCCTCAAACCGCCGCGGGCGACTAGAGCTCCTCTTTCTGTCCCCGGCCCCGCCCTTCCTGTCCACAGTCCCGCCTTTCCTCAGCGCCTGCCGCTGAACTGGCTCACTGTCCGGCCCTTGCCCTTAACAACGAGAGACAGCCAAGAGGTCACGGCCCGGTCCGGGGACGCGCGCACACGGAAAGATGGCAGGGCGTGACGGTGACATGTGTTTGGGGAGGGGGGGGGGGGGGGGGTGACGGGGATGGCGGAGGGTCGCCTCTTCCGGGATGGGCGTGTGAGATGGGGGGGACGAGGGGGGTACCTGCGGTGTCCACGCTGCTGTGGGAGGCGGCGTCGGTGTCCGGGTTGCAGATGACCGTGCCCTGCGAGTCGGAGGAGAAGTGGCTGGCCATGGACTCGTGGTGCGAGTGCTTGTAGGAGTAGCTGTCCGTGGAGGAGTCAGTGCGCGTGTCGCTGGAGATGGACGGCTCCCGGCCTGCTCAAAGCAAGGGGAAAAAAGGGAGAAAACTTAGAGCATACAAACGCTAACGCTTACATCGCATTACATTATTGTCATTCAGCAGATGCTCTTACCCAGAGCGACTTACATAGATTACAATTTTTTACAGGCTACCCATTCATACAGCCTGATATTCACTGAGGCAATTCTGGGCTGAGTACCTTGCCCGAGGGTACAACAGCAGTACCCCAGCAGGGAACTGAACCGGCAACCTTTCGGTTATAAGCCCTGCTCCTTATCACCATGCTACACTGCCGCTCGCGCTTTAACGTGGCAGCACCCGTGCTGTGCACCGCTCGGACGGGCGGAGGCGGGCGTACCGGAGTCCTCGCTGTCGTAGTAGGGCCGGTTGTAGTGGTGCAGGTCCAGCTGGGCGGGCAGGTCCCGCGCCGACACGGGCGTCCCCCGGGGGTCAGCGTAGAGCAGCAGCAGGGGCTGGTAGTGCCCCTTTATGCAGCGGGACACCACGTCCTTCCACTTGGGCCCGATCTGCCGGAGGGGAGGGAGACGCAGGCAAGCATGTTACTCAGCTGCGGCTCGTTCCGAGCGGCGGTGAAGAAGCTAGTGAAGAGAGAGCACCGCCGCGCTGTCCAACCTTGCCCTCAGGCTGCAGCTGTTCACAGATAACGGCTTCCAGTGGCGGATTCCATTTCTTCTCATGCAGATAAAAAACAGCGCAAGCATAGAACTACAGAGCTGGATGTTTGTTACTTTGTTCTATGCTGTAGCTAAAGAGCGCGTGTCAGCGGTAACCAGCGGACGTCCCTCCCTGTGTCCGACCCATGGCCTGACTGGACAGACAGCTTCCACTCCCAACACCCAAGTTCTATCAGCCCTGTTCAGACGGTGCAGGCGATGGGCGTGGGGTGGGGTGTGGGTCGGAGCAGCATCGGAGCGGTGGTGCTGTCCAGCTGGGCTCCCCACCGCGTGACACCCCCCCCCCCCCCCCCCGCCCCCCCTCCCCCACGGCCACAACGCCACACCCTCGCATCCAGCTGAGGCGCAAACAATGGAGGGATTTCCTTGTTTTCCCCCACTTTTGTAAAAGCTCTATAGCTCACGTGCTGGCTTAGGGCGCGGAGAAAAAGCTGCTTTGTGAGCAGTGAAGCCGATCCAGAGTCCAGCGCGCCATTATGGGAATAAAGCCTTGTTTGGAACGCGCCCACTGGGCAGCCTTGCACCCCTGCTCTAACGCGCCCGTGGGGGCGGCGTGGGGGGCGTATGCTGTGCGGGACGAGAGGCCTCCCTCCTCGCACCAGGCTACTCCTCCATCTGGATGGGCGGGGTCTCGGGCTCACCCCAGGACCCGACAGGCCATCAGACACCTCCAGCGTGCTGACAGAGCAAACAGCAGGAAGGACAATTACAGCGCACACCGGTGGCTTCTCACATCGACAGCCTCGCTGTGTTTTGCAACTGACAATCCACAGGACAAGGGGAGTGTGACAGGGAGCCCTCGCTACAAGCAGGAGCGCAGCGGCAACCTCCGCGCAAAGTTTCCACAGCCGGGCTGATGAAAGGTGGGAAAATAAAACACCGGTGGCGGCGACAGCAGCGGCTGCCTCATGAATGAGTAAACCAGGCCGCGCGTCACGCAACACGCTGCTGCCGCACGAACGGAGCCGCAGACCCGGGCCTCACGCAGGGAGCCGCGCTG